>NC_141346.1:77684456-77814456 GCF_057382095.1 Aulonocara sp. 'chitande type north' Nkhata Bay | reverse complement strand
AACAGTGTGTGTGTGAGAGCCATGTAATGTCCATGTGTGCATGCTGACTGTGCTGCTCTGACCCCCCTCCTCCTTTCAGGGTGGAGCCTGCTGGAGTCCGATGGTTGAGACCAGGTCTGAGGAAGTGTAAGTGTGTTTTTAATGGGATTCATGAAAACAAAGCAGCACACATTCAACCATCTTCATCATGTCAGGAGTCATCATCAAAGTGTCAATCAATGAACAGATGATGGATCAATAACTGCAGCTGGATTGTGTTTGTTCTCTCCATCAGATTCCTGTCAACTCACAATCGACACAAACACAGTGAACACAAAGCTCCAACTGTCTGACAACAACAGGAAGGTGACACGTGTGGAGGAGGTTCAGTCATATCCTGATCATCCAGACAGATTTGATGTTTTTTATCAGCTGCTGTGTAGAAATGGTCTGACTGGTCGCTGTTACTGGGAGGTCGAGTGGAGAGGAGGCGTTTATATATCAGTGAGTTACAGAAGCATCAGAAGGAAAGGAGACAGTGCTGACTGTGTGTTTGGACGCAATGATCAGTCCTGGAGTCTGTTCTGCTCTGATGATGGTCCTGATTATGTCAGGCACAATAACAGAGAAACATCCATCTCCTCCTCCTCCTCCTCCTCCTCTGTCTCTAACAGAGCAGCAGTGTATGTGGACTGTCCTGCTGGCACTCTGTCCTTCTACAGAGTCTCCTCTGACACTCTGATCCACCTCCACACCTTCAACACCACATTCACTCAAACTCTTTATCCTGGGTTTTGGTTCTGGTTTCCTGGTTCCTCAGTGTCCCTGTGCTGAGTGGAGTGTAAAGAGTGTCTCCTGTTACAGAAACACTCTGACTGTTGAACAGATAGTTCAGTCTGTACATGTCTGTCTCTTTCACTCACAAACACGTTTTCAGATTCATGGATTCAATCAGTTGATGTTTGAAACTCTTCTAAATGATTCCTTGTAAACTTCTTCAGTCACAAACAAACAGGAAGTGATGTCACATGTGTTCCTGTCCACACAGCAGAATGAGTCTATTGCTGACAGTGATGTACAAACAGAGTGAGCATTTCTGAGGCCCAAAATAAACTGAGTAGTTCACTGAATGAACAATGGACTGTGAGCTCAGTTCCTTCATCATTAGTATGGATTATATATGTATATGTATTATATTAGTATCATATATATCAGGTGCTGCTGCTTTCAGTCATTGTGCAAATGTGCTGTTTGTAAGCTTGTAAAGCTGCAGTCAGCTGAGACTGAAGAAGTCACCTGATCAGTGAGCAAACGTTTCTGAAAAGGTCCAGATGAACAGAATCAACCTTTTGGGATCAGCCAGCAATGCAGCATCATTGTTGTTCAGCTTCAGAGGTTTGCAGGAATGAACTGATGACCAGAAACAGCTGCAAAGTCCAAGAAAATACCAGCTGGAGTTCAGCTGCATTTGAAGAAGTCAAAGAAAAGTAAGGATGGCAAAGGGCGACGTTTTCTTCCAAAGAGCTGCAAACATGGTCGACGCCTCATTAGAAGAATCATCTGGACATTTGTGAGGAACTCTAACCAAGAAAGCAACGTCACACAGATCCAACAGACAGTTTCCATGACTGCAAGTGTTGAGTGGAAAAATGCTACATTGCATTATTGCATCCTCTCACCACAGGAGGCGCTGTTGGCACCACTGATTGCTGATCAGCTGTTCTCTGATGATCTGATTGATACTGTGAATAACGGGACTCACTGAACTCTGTGACACAGTGAAGATTACAGAGTTTAACTTCAACATCTGACTGACGTCACACAGACAGAAGGATGAACCAGTGAGGCACAGAACACAGTTACTGGAGATACTGGATCAGCTCCATGTGAACCTCTGATGGAGAAGCTGCTGAGCCAGAGAAACATCAGGACATGACAGCAGCTGCACTTATCTAACAACATGTAGCAGAGCTGATCTATGTTAGAGGATCTATCACAGCAGCTGAAGCCAAAGTCCAACACTGGATACCAGCTGAGCCTGTGCTGAGTGTAGTGTTACAGGAAAAGGGCAGAAACACTGGTAGCTCCCAGTGATGCTGACTGGGGCACAGAGCTGAATGATGCAGCATCAGGACACTGTTTCAGTCTGACTGACAGAGAAACCTGTAGCTGTATCTACATGTGAGGCAGAGGCCACACAAGCAGCTTTCTATGTTTCACAGTGACTGAGATCTTCAGTGGGGTGGACATGCTCCTGTACAGACCTCTGAGGAGAACCAAGGTGCAGTCAAAGAGTCCAGTCTGTCCTCACAGATGTGAACATGTGCTTTCATCAGGTCTGCTGTCAGCTAGCAGGCTCACATCAGAATCACTGTTCCTGAAAAACACAGTCTGTGTGACATCATCAGTCAGCTGATGGTCCCAGATCTGAATGGTTTCTGTCTCTACTGAGGAAGTCAGAGAATATCACTGAGGTGTGGATCAGGTCTGAGTGAGCTGTGGAGGGACAGCTTTAAACAGTCCACAGGTCTCACGTCCTGCTCAGTCTGGTAGCAGATACCTCGTATTGTTCCAGATGTGCTGACATCAGCAGCAGCACAGCTGTGTGATACCATGAATCTCAGTTATTGATCCAACACACAGTAAATACAAAGATCAGGATTTCTGAGAGTAATCATTATGAGTCTGAACACATGATCACTGAATGTTAGTCTCCACAATAATAAGCTAACACAAGCAAACACAGCTTTCAGCTCTTATTTTGAAACTGGCTTATTCAGAGAGCTGTGATGTGAGCGTGCCTGGCTCTGAGGCACTTGGGTCAGCCTCTGTTGTTTAGAAGTGTTACAGACTGTGAATGACACAGACCTGTCAGTTTCCATGTTTGTCTGTAACACAGCTCAGGGCTCCATGCTGAACGCATCCATCCAGTGTTATTGATCCAGGACTGATACCAGCATTGGGATCAATACTACAACACACAATCACATGTGTCCACGTGATGCAGTTTGAAGAGCAATCAGATGTCTCTGTATGAGGAGGCGGGGTCACAGGAGGTTCACAGAAACTCTGCAGCAGCATCATCAGCTCACATGGAAACTTTGATGATTCACTTCTGTGGTGTTTTTACAGAAACACGTCACAAAATTAGCTCCACCTGTTTTGTGAGCTTTGAGTTTCTTGTCTTCATCCTGGATTCTTGTGTTGCTGTTTTTACACACAGCAGATATTTCCTGGTTGCTTCCTTGATGACCACATGAAGCTTTCTGAAGCTTGGATTGAAAACGCTTCATTACTCAAAGCTTTCCAACACAGGCCTCTGTGCTGCCATCTGGTGGACAAACATGTGAAGTGCAGCGTGAAGCTACAAATGAAACTGCTTCAGCTACGTTTATATATAACATACTATAACCTATATAATGTGGAGATCAGGGAAATTATTTTGTTGCTACTGTTAATAATCATCATCATTACCATTGCATTAATAATATAATCTACAGCATTGATATTGCATTCAGATGTTTAAACATTTTGGTACCCAATTAGCCTTTACTACAGGTGCAGTTATAACCACTTTAAACTGTTGAGTTGAATCTATGATCTTAAATGCTTTTGAATGCTTGTTATAATCTTAAGTGTGTATGGGCTGATTCTGTTGATTCTGAGGACACTCTGTGCAAAGTCTTGACAGGAAACTGCAGGTTTGCAGAGCGTGCTTTTGCAAAAGTGAAACTAAAAGCAGAGTGTAAGTGCAGCTTATTCTGAGGAGCTGTTTGGATGATGCTATTTGAATAACCAGGTTGTTCATTATTATCTTTTATACTTTTATATTCTTTTATTAAGCTTCTAGTAGAGGTTCTTGATTAAAACATTTATTCAATATACTACATATATAGTTTTAGTAAACTGCTGACACATGTGAGAGTGGCCTCTGTTTGACTGCGAGCGTTAGTAGGTGAGAGGTGACACAGAGTGCCAAGTGAGGTCGTGACACACACACACATAGTAGATACATTCAGTTATAGGTGAGAGGTTAATCATGTTTGCTTGCAACTGCGGGCGTGCAGAAGTGGTATCTTACTGCAGAGCATGGTCTGTGGTTTTGGAGAAGCGGAAGTCAAAAGGTTGACAGGAAACATCTGCCATGAAGATAGAGATAATGTTCTTTTCAAACTGTGTTAAAAGTCATTGTGGTTTTGATTTGACGTATGTATGTATGTATCTGTGTGACGTTGAAGGGGCGTCATTAAATTCAAACCCCGATGGTATAAAATATCTGTTTATGCTTTGATTAGTCGGAGATCAGCGCTGTCTGCGTACGGCGCTGGTCCCCCCACGCCTGTGTTCATTAAAATCAATTGTTTGACCAAGCTCTTCTGGACCTGGTTGTTTGTACTCTCCTTCCTCAATATTTGAACCTTAACAATAACTATATGTATAGTGTGTTATGTAGGTGTTAGAGCTGGGGGTAGAACTGCTGATGGCCTGGTTGTTATTTATGTTCCCCATGGTTCACCAGCTCTCACACAACATCAGCACCAATGATCCACGTCCTTATAAACCTCTGAATCAGGTCCTGAAGCTGTGACGTCCTGAGTGAAGACCTCACTGATCACATGACTCTGGTCACCTGGACTCAGTGTTTCTGAAGCAGTGTGCTGGGTTTTTAAAAATACGTGGCTGCTGCCTGATGTTGGGCCCACAGAGGAAGACGACTCACTCGCTCTTCTTCACTTCCTCCTTAAACATGTGGAAGGAGAGCAAAGTGCTGCCAGACTCTTATTTCTGACAGGAACAGAAGAAACCACAGCAAACTGGTCCAGTTCTTCATCTTCATCACAATCTGTTTATTTCTGATGGTGTCTTCAGTCTGAGGTTTGAAGTTTCCATGTCTGTGTGATGTGTGGTGTGAAGGCTGCTGGTTAAACTGGGACTCACTGTTTAAAGCACTGAGTGCTCATAGAGAGATGCTCCATGAGTCCCAGTACAGACTACAAACATGGTGGAAACTTAGCTTTGATATCCACACACTCTGCACGTCTGTGAGTAACTGTGATGAAGATGTGCAGAGATCTGTGTCCAAACAGGAGAAAGACTGTAAAGACTGTAAGACAGCCTCTGTTAACATATGTGAGGCTGTTTGTTGTTGTTGCCATGGAGCTTTGCACTGTTTGGGTCAGCAGGTCATGTGATCAGGTTTGTTCTGCTGGACGATGGTTCAGTGTCAGGTTTGTTTGCATTCATCAATAAATATCTAAATAAATCAAAGACTCCATGTTTATTCTTTCATCATGTGACCTCTGCTCATCCATCTCTGTGTGTATCAGGATACATTTGGTTCATAATACACAGAAAAATCAGAGTTATTACCTGTAATAAATGTGAAAGATTCCTGCAGTGATAACCAGGCAGGACTGAAACACATCCAAGCTGTCACCACGGTAACAGCACCGCCCATCCACAGGTGAGGAGAGGAGCAAAAAGAGGGACTTTGACCATTTTATACTAAAAACACTCAACTAATGTTTCTAATATGAAACAAATAAGCCCACATTAATGTGAGCGTTTATTAAATAATAATAATGATGATTTCCTCCTGATCTCATTTCCACAGCAGAGAAAACTGTGGTGTATATTGAGGTGGAGGGTGTGGTCTGTGGCTCAGGTGTAGAGTGAGGGTGGGGTGCACCACAGCAGCATGCTGGGACTGCTGAGGGTGGAGGAGGGAGTGATGATGACATCAGAGCTGCAGCACAGAGACCAGTGAACACACAGTCTGTTCATCTTTGCATAGATACAATATACAGCACAATATTGAATGACAGACACGCTGTGGGAGCTTCCACAGATACACTGACGTCAGCATCCAGAGTCCTCCTGCTGCTCCCCCCTCAGAGCCCCGTGATCAGCACCAACACATTCAGTTAGATGACAGAGTCCAGCTGCAGCTAGAATCAGCTCCCCTCTGTGAACAACAGCACAGCGTCAGTGTTTCACACTCAGTGAAAGGAGGAAACAGCAGAAGAACACCATGTGTGCTACGTTTCCCAGGACACACTACAAACTGCACAAATACAGAGCAGCACGTGGAAGGACCTGGAGCTGCATTTACAGAGCTGCAGACAGCGTGATGTCCTGTATGGACAGGTGGAAGGAAGCAAGTCCTCAGCTGGAACACTCGTGTTTGTCCACAGACAGGAAACACAGCAGGAAACTTCCTCACAGAAGTGCAGCTCATGGATAACACACTTCCTGTCAGTCAGAATGAGGCTGCAGCCAAACACAGAAAGGTGTTTTTGTCCAGATGAGCCCAGAGAAGAAACACGAGTGTTCACAGACATCAGAAGCTCAGAGAGGTGAAACATGAGGTTGGAGTCCTCGTCAGCATCCAGAAGAGCTGCTGTGAAACCCTGAGTACTCATGACAGACTCTGATGGCACAAACACATCATGATTCAAACAGAAAGACAAACATGGAGCTCCTGATCCTCCTGCATGAGAACAAGCTGACATGAGCGCTGTGTCTGAGAGTGTCTCCCTGTCACAGTGACAATAACACAGCTGCTGCTCACAGTCATTAAACTGACCTGGGGTCAGCTGTGCTCCTTACATATGAACCATGTGACCTCACATCAGTGCTGTGGATGACTGTAGTCATAGAAGAGTAGAGCTGTAGCAGGTGGTGTGAGGAGGAGGTGGTGTATTCTAGTTAACGCAGTACTGAAACACTCCAGCAGAGGGCGCTGTTAAGTCCTTATTGTAACACAGTTACTGTGTGCAGTTAGACTTCATACATAATCTGCACTTATTTCCATCAGACATGCTGTCAGTAAATGATTGGTTTCTATACATTTCTAAACACAAAACCTCTTCACCCTTCTAACATGCACATTTACACAACTAAATGGCAGTATTGATGAAAAGAAACACATTCAACAAATCCATTTAAACCTTAAAACAAACAAAAGGAAGCATCTCTATGGACAAACAAACCCCTCCACTTGGTTTGACCCATGACATCTGCAGGACTTTAAAATGAGGAAATGCCGGGCGGGCGTTTCCCCACACCTGACCCTCATGAAGACTGAAAAGACAAACAAAGTAAGAACAAATGACTTAATCTGTAACATAATAAAATGTAAAGAAACATGTAACTGAGTATTCAGCTTCATTTGCAGAATGTTTGATTTGCCAGCAACTGAATGCTTCCACACACAAACCCGGCATAGTGAGTGAAGCAATGTTACTTAACAAATAGCAAATCATAGCAAATACATAGAAACAGAATAATGTGTTTAATATGCAAAAGAAGAAGAAGAAGTAAACACATATGGGACAAATGGAGACCATTGCAGCTCATCCACCAGTGGGGTAAAAAGAGCAACCAAGAAAGTGGCAGCCTGCACGGCCACAGATGTGCTGGAGGAGCTAGAAGCTCTACCCATGGAGAAACTCCTGGAGAACCTTGCTAAGCCTAACAGGGGACAGGTACTTCTGCCCAACCTGGCAGCCACAAAGTGAACTCATTTAGGTAAAGATAACCACATGCACCTAACCAGCCTGCACCAGCCTGACATTTCTTCCTCCTAAGTAAAAACCAATGGATGGATTGAACTTAGAGTCTCAGCTCAGTTTTCTATTTTGACCACCTACACCCCAAGATACTCTTTTAAAAAGTGTTGTTTTCAGATCCCTTTGAAGTTCATAAAGGGCCTGTTCATTTTCATTCAGATGTTTTATTACATAAATGTTACTGTTTTCTTTTGATTTATGCTCCCACTACACTGCACCTCTACAAACAACAATGCCACGGACTGTCAGCTGCTTTTACATGCTGTGAACATGAGTAGGTTTGATCAGAGTTTCAATTATCAAAGAAAAGACAAACTGAGCAAAAAGAAGGAAAAAAAGACCAACTTCTTCCCAACTGACAAGAAAAATACTCGTCATGTTTTCATAATAAAGGATCAGGCTCCCCATTTATGACAGCTTGGACCAATAATGTCTGTTACACTGATGCTACTGTAGAGACAGGGTCAACATCTCTATTTAAATATAATTAATATACAAAACACAATCAAAGTTATACATGAATTATTCATTATTTTTACTATTGATAAAATTCATGTATACTAATCAAAGTTATACATGAGTAACGACATTATTAATAATGATTAATAATAATAATTCTAATGCCAACATGATGACTGTTCATAGCTCCTGCTTTGAAATACTGAACTTAAACATTGACCTGATGAAAGATCACAATTCACAGTGGCCCACTGTCAGAATCATTCTGAATATAAACTCATCGAGTTAATCTGAACCTTTCTCAAATGTGCTGTGAATAAATGCTGCTGCAAGCCACTGTGGGAAAGCTGTGTTATTATCATGGAAACATCTGTGACACATTCACAGAGGACGAGGACACAAAGGGACGACACGCAGAGGCTGTGTTAAAGTCAAAAATCCAAATCTTTAGTCCTAAACAGGCAGTGGTTACAAACAGGAAGACGAGCAGTCCATTAAACAGTCTACAGGGTCAAACATACAGAGAATTCAAACAGCTATTAAAAACAAATAACTGGACACTGAAAAACTTCAGTGATGTGTGAGGCACCAAAGGGAAGCAGCTGAGTATATTCAATGAATTCTCTTCAAATACAAAGACAGAAACTCCTACAGGCAGCATGCAAACTGAGCAGGATACACAAAGATCAGAGATTACAAAATAAATCAGAAAAGGATTTCAAACTTACTGAGAGCAAGGCCTCTGTTACAAATCTGTCTAATAGAAAAACATGCTGTACAGATACAATACGCTCAGTGTTCATGGTCATTTAAAAACTGGCTCTACCTGAACCACTTCAATATTTTATGAAGTCACTGAGTCGACCATTTCTACAGTTTGTTTTTTAGCTTTTTTAAGACGAGCAAAACTTTATTTCACTTTGGGTTAGCTGGGATAAGTGATGGATGGAGGGAATTTTACTTCAGCCACAGAAATCCTAAACAGGAAGGAGGAGCAGAGTTACAGTGG
Source organism: Aulonocara sp. 'chitande type north' Nkhata Bay (assembly GCF_057382095.1). Taxonomy (NCBI): domain Eukaryota; kingdom Metazoa; phylum Chordata; class Actinopteri; order Cichliformes; family Cichlidae; genus Aulonocara; species Aulonocara sp. 'chitande type north' Nkhata Bay. The sequence continues at coordinate 77,805,438 of NC_141346.1, read as the reverse complement.
ATCACTATCCAGCAGGGAAACAAGGTTTATTTCAATTTCTTGGCCATGAGTGAGATTTACAGAGTGGGCAAATTAGGGAGACGACACCATCAGATCCCGAGCCCTCCATGTGTTAATCAAGAGACGGCTGCTGTGCTACATCCATAAATAATGAATAAATTAGGAGCTAAAGCTGAAAGGACAGTTTATTTGTACCATCTTCACGTGAACACATTCAAGAACATCACAGATGAAGAAACATTAAAAACTTCCACACTACATAAAGCAAGAAAAATAGTTTTTCTTTCAGGTGGTTTCAGAAAAACAGAAACATCAAACATCTCCAAGACTCTCTTTGAAAGAACTAAAATCCTTTGTTCTCATGGTCCAATCATGAGTGAACTCCCCGATGAAGCCTTGTGTGCTAAAACATGTCAGAGTTTTAAAGGTTAAACATGAGTTTCCAAAACGTTTTGCTGGAGAACAATGAACTATTTGACTGAGTTTCAATCATTTACAGACGAGCAAAACCAGGACAGAGAAAAAAGGACAAAACTGACTCAGTAAAACAACAGAAAAGAAGATCCCATGTAGATCTGTATTATGTAGAAGTTCAGCCCAGCAACCAGTTCAGTTCAACACAAGTTTAAATGATTCTATCTGAACTCTGTGGAGCCTGATCTCAAGCTTTTTGAGTCTGACACAGAAACCAGAGGATCTTTCTGTGTCTTCAGATTCACTGTGATCCAGTGATGGGAGTGATTTCAGCCCTGAGTGATCGCGCTGATGTTTGCACAGAGCAGACAATGAGGTGAATGTTTGGGCACATTGGTAACAGTGAAACAGTTTATTAGTAACGTGGGATCGTTTGTGTGCAGAGTATGAACTGAGATTCCTGAAGCTCTTGTCACACTGGTCACAGCTGTAGTTTCCTTCCATGTGTCCACGTTCATGAATGTTACGACTATGTGACTGTGAGAAGCTTCTCTCACAGTGTCTGCACTTGTGTGGTTTCTCTCCTGTGTGGACTCCTTTGTGTGTTTTAAGCTGACCTGCAGTGGTGAAGGATGACCCACACTGATCACAGATGTGCTTTTTAACCCCACTGTGAATCAGTTCATGTCGTTTTAACTCACTTGGTGTGGTGAAGCTTCTCCCACATTCTTTGCAGTATTTCAGTTTGTCTCCAGTGTGTCTACGTTGATGTCTTTTTAGGGTCTTTTGCTGACTGAAAGTTTTTCCACAGAGGTCACAATGAAAGTCTTTCACACCACCACAGTGATGACAGGGTTGAGAACTGGATCCATCTGTGTCGCTCTGCTTCTAAACAAAGACACAAAGACAGTGTAAGTCAGTCCTTCAACATTTGTATCCTGAACGTCGCCTGAAATAAAGAGCATCTCTGCAGACGTCCAACTACATTTGACTGTTTCAGTTAACACACTCAGTTTACTGGGCTGCAATAACTACAATACTACCACCATAATACTACAGTAATACTAAAATCATAACTGAAAGGAAAATCTGAATAATCACTCAGAGCTGCTTTTCCATGCAGTAGAATTGCTAACATGCTAACACAGTTTAATGAGCAGAGTTGTTCCAAACAGTCAGGCTAAAATGACAAGATAACAATATAAATACATACCTCACAGTAGCTGCACTTGTAGAGTCTCTTTCTGGTGTGGATCTGTTGGTGTTGTCTCAGGTGATGTGGAGCTTTAAAAGTCTTCTCACACAGGTCACATTCATAAGGTCTCTCCTCAGTGTGGGTAAACATGTGTCGTTGTAAGTGTGCGTCTGTTGTAAACTGTTTGCCACACTGTTCACAGCAGTACACATCATGTCTGGTGTGAATGCGTAGGTGTGTATTTCGGTTCCCTCTCCGGCTGAAAGTTTTTCCACAGATGTCACAGGTGTATGCCTTAATTCCAGAGTGGGTAACTAGATGACTCTGTAAGTGGCTACTGCGAGTAAAAGCTCTGCCACACTGATCACAGCTGTACGCTTTAACTCCACTGTGGATGAGCTGGTGTTTTTTTAGGGAACCCTTCAAGGAAAAAGACTTTCCACACAAGTCACAGCTGAACGGTCTCTCTCCAGTGTGGATGACCTGATGCTGTTTTAGTGAAGCCTTCAGAGTAAACTCCATCCCACACTGATCACAGCTGTATGCCTTAATTCCAGAGTGGGTAACTAGATGCCTCTGTAAGCTGCTACTGTGAGTAAAAGCTCTGCCACACTGATCACAGCTGTACGCTTTAACTCCACTGTGGATGAGTTGGTGTGTTTTTAGGGAACCCTTTAAGGAAAAAGACTTTCCACACAAGTCACAGCTGAACGGTCTCTCTCCAGTGTGGATGACCTGATGCTGTTTTAGTTTAGCCCTCAGAGTAAAACCCTTCCCACACTCGTCACAGGTGTGTTTTTTCTCTCCCTTTCTTCTGTGAGGTTTGTCGGCCTCCTGAGAGCGCTGACTTCTGGCTCTATGTTGGTTCTGCAGTGACAGAGATACAAACAGAGGCAGTGAGTGAAATGCAGTCGTGGAACAAACTCAACCTTCAAACTCCATTAACACTAGTTTTAAACCTGAAGGTGGAGCGTGGCACCAAACACCTTAAAGGTCTCTTATCCCCACCTGCTGGTAGTTCTAACACATTACATCCAACCTGCTGTTAAAGATAATTCATGACTGTTCAAACACTAAAATCATGCCCATCCCTCCTGATTGTACACACACACACACACACACACACACACACTATTTTATAATTTAGATTATTTTGTTGTTTCCTATTACATATTTCTATAATTTGTATAGATTTATACAGAATTATTCAGTGATAATAAATCCTATGTTTGTTTATTCTAAAGGAACCCCGTTAGCTTCCACAACAGATGTTGCTCGTCTTCCGTCAAATACTCACATAAAATATTACACAATAAAGTGGATTCAAGATATCCACATAATTTCACTCTTACATCCACAGTGAGGTTTCACAATTGTTCAAATATAAGCAATCAATAATAATAATAATAATATCAATAACATTGAGGCACATTACACAAATTTCAAAAACAAATCATGTCTTACAATATTTACAACAACTAAAAGCTCTGTAAATCGGCTTTTAAGTGTTCATTGAAGTTTTGAATAATTCTCTAATTTTTTAAGGCAACTTATTCCACTTAAAAGTTGCTCTAAATGTAACAGTTTTACAAAACGTTACTTTTAACTCGAGCATTTACTAAATTGCAGCTTGTTGAAAACTGTGTAATATGATGATGTATTTCATCTGGATACTGCAGCTGAGCAGAATAAATGTGGTGTGTTTAACAGAATTGCTTTCTTTAGAACTACAAGTAAGCCATAGAATATTTTAGCCTGTACAGGAAGCCAAGAAAGGTTATTATGCATTTGATCAATATTAGTATAGTATGAACATCTTCACACTAATCTGGACGCCTTATTCTGGACTAACTGAAGTCTGTTAAGATCTGTCTTATTAGCTGCTGACCAAATGATTGAACAATACTCCAGATGAGACATTACTAGTGCATTAATGACATCTTTCATAATGAAGAAGTGATACACAAAGAGCATTTCATAGCCATAGCTATGCCTTGTCGGCAGAGTTATGTGACATTAGTGATGTTTGTACTTTCAGCGTTAACTTGGTTTTAAAGCCTTTAAAATATACGCCGTTCAATAGTCGACCTTAATCTGACAGAGAATGTGATGATTTTGTGGATAATTAAAGTCAGTCATATATCCACAAACACAACAAGCTGAAAGTCAGTGATGCTGCTCGGTTTGCAGTCCTGAACATCACGGCACAAGCAGGATCCACTGCACTGTTAATGTTAGCTGTGTTATATTGCTGCCTCTGTTCGGTGGTGTCGAGCCAAACGCACTTTAACGTGTGTTTGAACGAGCTGACGGTTCACTCGTTAAGCTGAAAGAAAGATGCTTTAATCACAGCAGTCACACATGTGTCCACTGCACCATCTGGAACTCTTCTTGTTTACACTTGTAATAACACAAACACTAAATCCTGCTTCTCTGGTGCTGTTGTGTAGCAGTGTGTACACCTGAGACTGTCACCTGTCTGTCTGTCCTGCACTCTCTCTGTTTCTTTCTCTCTGATTGTGGAATAAAAGTATGAACATGTGTTTATAAGTTACACTTGTGTTTGAATCCTGCAGCTTATCACACATTTGATTTCCATGTGTGACGACTGCAAGTGTCCAGAGTGAGGACAGACTGAGGGACCCACTGCTGAACATCATCTGTGAGGCTTTGCAGCCCTGATGATCCACCAGGACAAACTCAACAGTGTGTGAGGAAGAGGAGGAGGAAGAGCCAGCAGCACAGAAATGAAGCCCAACAATCATGTTTCACAGTCCTGTGGTCTCAGCCTCAGATACTCATCAAATCACACAGAGCTCATGTAGAAACAAATGAACTAAATATGTTCTCCTTCATTTCTGTCAAACAAAGCTGTATGAAACGTTTCCAGCTGTTAGTATCATGGTTGCTAGGCAACCCGGGCAGCGCGACGGAGGCTAGACGTCCCATTTCACGAGCCTACGAGCCTCGCACTTCGGCCTTAGCGGTCTTTGAGTACGCGGCCCTTGAGGACTTTAAAGCTGCAGAACCTGAATCGGGATACAGCCATGATGATCTCCAGCCTCGTGCTCGCCAACATTCTCACCTGAGTTAAGAAGACGATCACTGAAATGGTCTCAGCAGGTCCTTTGATGACAGCAATGAAATGCAGTGGTAAGGCTTTTTGGGGATTAAGTTCGTTTTCATGGCAAAGAAGGACGATGCAGTTCATCTGATCACTCCTCATAACATTCTGGAGTGCAGGCAAAATGCTATTATAAAAACTTAAGCAGCAACTTCTCCAGGTTCCAATATTTATGCAATTCTCAAACCTTTTGGCCACGACTGTATAACCTCTTCTGAAGTTTAGTGGATATTATACATGGTTATGCTCAGGATGTGTCGGCCAGTTTCCACTGGAAACGCCTTTTGGTTCAACTGTCAGCGAGGAATTTGCATTTGCACTGTTACATTTTTATATAACTTTAATGCACATAAACAACAGCTGCTTGTTTCAGTGAAAATACATTGATGGGTTTTTAATAAAGTTGTGCAGCTGTAAAGTATTTTGTCTGGTGTCAATTCTATCGTCAGCTACATGGTTATGGCAAATGTTCAGATGTATATGGTGATAAATATCTTTGGTCATATGGTCCTGCTCTGTCTGTCACCTTCTGTGTTGAGCTCATTGTTTCCTCTGTAGTGGCTGAGCTGAGTCCAAGTAGCTGAAAATGTTCCTCTGCTGCTCCGTCAGACTCTCCTCCTCCTGCTGATCAGCTGGGACACAAAACAGATCTTTGTTAGGCTCCACACTGCACTGAAGAGTCAAAGTGTCTCATATGTTCATCTGACAAGTAAAAGAACACATTTTTGTTTCCCGAGGTGGGCAACTTGTTGGAAACAAACACAAAAGGTTTGAGCACTGATACCTGCCATTGCTGGCATTGAAAGATGCAACGCCAGCAATGTGGATTGTCAAGACTCAAACCAATCATCAAGCAAAGACAACAGGGATCATTTGTTTCTCTTTATTTAGCATTCACAGCATTTGTAGTTGCCTTCTGTGCAGGGGAAGTCCACGCACACTGTGTGGTACCGCCATCCGCAGAAGGTGCATTCAACCTCTGTAAGAGAAACGAGATTGTCTGAGACTGAAATGATATTAACTAAAGAAGTGGTGATTTGTAAAACTTCACATTTTGATCCGGGACGTACTCTGCATGAAAACAAGCGCTCACTCTTCCTGCTCAACAAATGACAAGGGCGGAGCCTTATACCACGTGATACAGAAGCTGTGCCGTGTGATGTTAAAATTAGCAGGGAAAAAACAACGGAGAGCACGTCAGGGATGACGAGAAAGTGACAGGAGAAAATCCGTCCCGGTCAACCACCCAAACATCAATAACGGGAACCTTATACAGCGCTTCCCTATACACGTCGAACTCCCGCAGGCACAAAGACATCACGGAGGCTATCACTTATCACCTGACCAAAGATATGGCTCCATCAACACTGTGCAAAACGAGGGATTTAGGAAAACGATCAACACCCTAGACAAACGCTACACAGTGCCGTCCAGCAACTATTTTTCTATTGTTGCACTACCTGCTCTGTACACGCAGCGTCGAGCAACGGTGGAGACGGAATTTCAAGCAGGACAACATTTTGCTGCAACAACAAAACGTGAGACATTTGTTGTTTTATGTTTATTTATTGTTATGAGAGAATCATGATCTCAATTCTAAGCCAAAAAATCGTGATTCTCATTTTATGCAAAATCGTGCAGCCCTGACATTAACACAAAACTATTGTTTCACCAGAGAAACACACATGAAGAGAGAGAGAGAGACAATAACAGCTACCAAACAGTCGTCATAATTCGTCACACAATGAGAAAAGGACAAATCAACAAGTAACAATGACTAATTAATATTAAAATCTGTAACATAATGTATTGTTTGGAGTTTAGTCTGATTGGTTCAGGATGACCTGCCATTATCCAATCACACGTCTGCTTACCTGCATCTTTTCTCTTTTTTCTAACCTGAGCACCTGATGGCTTTGAACTTTTGTTGTCCATCTTCCATTGGTTTGAATTTTGCGCTCCAGTACAAACACAAATCCCCCAACCCGAGGATCAGCACAATTAACCTAACAGCAGGCACGTGCAGAGGGGGGGCCTAGAGGGGCTTGAGCACCCGCCCCTTTCCTGATGGGTGCCCAAAGTGCTTTTTTGTTGAGGCAACTTGTTTTTTAAAAATTATTATTATTTTTTTTTTAGTGTGTGTGTGTGTGCGGAGTCCTGTCTGTGCCCCTCAACAATAATATTTAACTATTAATCACAGTTTTGCTAAATAAAAGGATCTGGCTTGCATCAGTCACATGATCACATTTAACCAATGATCGCCCTCGACGGCAGAACGCGCTGGTTACGAGCCGGGAACGAGCTCACAAAGAGCACGCGCATTTTTAGCGGTCCGGAGCTGTAGGAGAAACACAAGTTAACTCAGAGACACAGACTGATGCCACAAAACCAGTAAGTAGGTGTACAGCGTACACTGTAGTGTGTAGCACCCAGGAGTATCAGCTTATTACGTACACGTTGGTAAGCTGTCTTGTTGCTACTGACGAACTGAAACAAACGAGCGTGCTGTGTGTGCAACAGCGTGACAAACATTACCTGTCCTTTTATTAACTGCACAGGTAGTGCTGGTCACAGCTGCTGGCTATCTGTGTAAGGCTGTCATGGGTCTGCAGCTCTGTCACCGTGTTAGGGAACATATTTAGTTTTAAAGTATTTAGAAACATATTTAGTTTTAAAGCAAGTTTCTGGGCTTTTCCTGCCTTTCTGGAGGGATTATATTTCACTAAAAACGATCTAATATGCATGTTCACATAATTATGCATTATTATAATTATAATATATTAAAAACACACGCTGTATTTTAAAGAACATACATTAAGAAGCAGATTATATTAGATTTATATTTTAAATAAGACAAAAGTTGGATTTTACAGCAGTAAAATTATTGTATCTCTACAGTTTAAACATGTAATAAGCTTTGCCCTGCACAGAGTGGATAGTGTTAAGGTTCAAAAATTGATGAAGGAGAGTACAAACAACCATGGTCCAGAAGATCTTGGTCAAACAATGATTTTAATGACTACACGCGTGGGAAGACAGGAATTGATCTTCGACTTACTCAAAGCATACACAGATTTTTATAGCATCAGGGTTTGAATTAATGACGCCCCTTCATACGTCACAGACAGATTAGAATATGTTCCAGACATTAGTCACAGTTTACTCGTACATCTTGTACATCTTTTAATAGCTATAAGCAGACATAGAACTTCTCTTTTCTATAACGCCTTCCATACAAGGTAATAATCTTAAGCCCTCATCGGCTACGTTTGCTTTGCCTTGTTGCCCATATTAGATTCTTGATGAAAGTGTGTTGTTGTTATTCAGCCTGGTTCAATGTGCCCCTTTCTAACTTTGAGCACCCGCCCCTTTAAACCTCTCTGCACAGCCCTGCCTAACAGACCTACACCTTAGTTCACAGATTCACTTTGTCTAAGGTTGATTTCTGGGATTTCACACAACCCAGGATTCAGATCGTGAATCCATGATGGGCTTGGATTTACATCATTATAAATGAAATGTGCTCTACTTGGAAGCAGCCGGCCCCGCCCCTTTTGACGGGTTGTGTGAGACTTTAAATCATCAAACTGTAAATTATAAATTAAATTGTTATTGATCCTTTACCCCGAGTCCTAAAGTGCAGATTTATTTTCTTACTCTTCTTATATTTATTGTTTGTTTACTTGCACCGCTGTAACTGCAGCCTCGTCGTCTCGTCTCTCTATATGCTGGACTGTCTGTAGCGGAGATGACAATAAAGTTTACTTTGACTTCAGCAGTGCGCAGGCGCACCGAGGGCTCTCGCGCTCACTTTATAGAATTTAGAAAAAACATGGGTGCAGATTATAAGTCTGTATCATAATATCTGTTTGTTGTTTTTATTTTGTTTTGCGAGTTGGTTATTAGATGCCGCTCCAGCCAGCCAGAGACTCCCCGCCGCCCCGCCCTCTCCTCCCTGTGCCGCCAGCAGCAGGCGCACCTCGCAAACGGAGGGCGCCCTTACTCCCAGCAAATGGCTGATAGAAAACCGATCGGTGCCTACGAATTTCCCAATATGCGCTGGCATGACGTCGGGGAAGCATGGGTACGACCGATTATTTTATTTTTTTCTTGCCAGTGCCCGTGATGCCCCCCCCACCACGATGCATTCTATTGGTTTGCACACTTACACACACCCAGCTGTGGTTTCCTGTTTTGCTGGACTCTGGAGAGCCCCGCCTTTAACGCTCTTCTCTCACAGAGAGCAACAGAAAACTTGGAAAAACTCCAGATTGACTGAACTCAGTTCAAAGTTACCTTGACACCTTTAGATGTGAGACGTAGTGATGGTCCGCTTGAAGCTGACGCTCCGGTGCGTGTGTCAGAAAGATCAACGCGCTGCTTCAGAAGCACCGTGTCGAGGCTTGATTCGTTTGGCCAGAGTCACGTGATCAGTGACGTCTGAAGCTTCGTTTAGAACGTACCTTTTTTTAAATCGAACTTTATTGAAACACAATGAGTATACAACATACAAACAGATGAAGTTTACAAAAGAACAGAACATGAACATACAGAACCAGGAGTAAAAAAATGATGATATGAGTAGGCGAAAAAAATCAACATATAAATATTGTTCTGAGAGGCTTTTTGTTGGTTGAGTCTGAAATTGATTGTATGTACAATTCATATCCTTATAAAAAGGCAGAAATATGGTGTTTTATTAATAAACTTACATTTATGGATATAAAATAGCTAAAAGTATTAACAAATATTTTATAAAAAACATTCCATCGTAAAGAAAACTCCCTTAAAATATGGACAATAACAAAACTGCTAAATTCTTCCAGAATCTCTGTGTAGAGGAACCAAAAGAGATGTGCCACAGTTTCTGGATGATCCCCACAGAAAGTTCAATTAGTATTTATGTCTCTTTTAAATGTTACCATATAGTGACTGGCTGGGTCACATTTATGAAGAATTTTATATGAGATTTCCTTCACCTTGTTCACAATTAGATATTTATGGGATCATCCAGACTGTCTTCCAGGTGATATCTGGAACATGTCGGTTCCAGTAAGATATTCTATATATGGGAGAGACATGAGATCTTCTTGGAATAAACTACGTATTCTCTTATTGCTGTTACCAAGTTCCTGTGAAAAGCAGATTTTTCCCACTGCTGACTCAGCTGGATCAGGGAGAGTGACTGAGGCAGATATTGAGCTGTCAGTGTTTTTATATAACATTAAAGTCCCTGAGGGTATGGCACCAAGCACCATTGAGAATTCCCCAACAGTGTTTGACAAGTTTGACGAGCATCTTGACTTTTGGTCTTTGGATGTTAACAGTCCTGGATATGTGACTTCTTGTTTAACAGAAATGTTACAGAGAGCATTTGCAGTGCAGCCTTTAATTGCTAGTAATTCACATTTTTTTAGATTTCGACATAAAGCAGATGCCTCAGAGAAATCACTAATAACACTAAGGGCTGGACGGATTTGATTTGCATTCTTCAAGAAGAGTGTGGTGTCATCAGCTAGCTGGCTGATGATGAGCTCCTTATCAGCTGTGCTGATTCCTTGTATAACAGGTCAAATCTCGGGGTGGAGTCTTAATCATTTTAATTGAGCTATTGCCATTCGTGTACAAGGTTTTGATAGCTTTACAGAAAAATGCCAAAGTTTTCCAAAGAGTGGAAAATAAATTGATGTTCAATTGTATCAAAAGCCTTTTAAAAATCCAGGAAGAGAATGAAGCTATAGTCAGATACCAAATCAGAGTAATCAAGTAGATCTAAAACCAGTCTCATGTTCTTAGAAAGGTGTCTGTTTCTCATAAAGCCTGATTGTGTCTCATCGATAATTGTGTCCAAGAACTCTTTCATTCTGTTAGCAAGTACTAAAGCCATAATCTCATAGTCATCATTGAGCAGACAGATGGGTCTCCAATTATCAATAAGAAGTAAGTCTTTGTTTGGCTTTGGAATAAGTGTTATGAGACCCTGAGTAAGAGTAGGAGGGAGGATGTTATTCTCTACACTTCCTATGAAAAGCTGCAGTAAGAACGGAGCCAGGAGATTAGAAAATGATTCATAAAACTCTGCAGTTAAACCATCTGTGCCGGGAGATTTGTTGGCCTTAAGTGCAGAAATAGGATTACAAACGTCCTCCACAGTCAGAGGGCTGTCACAGTGACTTCTATCTTCCACAACAATAGTTTTTAGGTTTTTAATATTATTGAGAAACAGCGTTGAGACATATATATATATATTCTACTTTTCTAAATGATTGACTATTTCAATGGAGAACCTAAATGACACGGACCCGTGTTTGTTATTACATATCTCTATTTTGAATGTGACAAGTCTATCATTGCCTGTTATTCATAGGTATTAACAGAGTTTTTGGCCTTTTTTCCTCTATAACAGTTAATTGACTCTTTACAGTGGCCTGCTATGGTTAATAATAACATGTTCAGTCATGAGTGAAATCAAAGCTTTTCTTCACTTTAGCATTTAACATTCCCAACAATATAATGTGATACCTTAATTAAAACACAGCTAATAAAACACAATTTTCTTAATGCAAACATCAGTGACTCAACATTAGCAACCAAAGGGTTCAGTCTGCAGCTCACACTCATGTGAAGCTACAGCCTCCCCCTTTAGTCTCTGTCATCCTTCTGCTCCTGCACAAACAAAGCAAGACAAAACCTCCACCCTTCTTCTACAGGCTGGGTGAATTGTTGTGGACATTCACTAATCCTAAAGTCGGCACCGTTTTTGTCTCAGTATCAAGTCAGTTAAATTTTTAGTCGTCAGTCCGTCACAGTCCAGTCACATGCATACATCCACACACATTCATACCAGATATTGCTGATAATGGAGTCTCACACGCAGCCTATTCGAGCCTCCATCACCAGCAAGATGACGTCATCATTTTAAAGGAAAACAGCTCCTTGTTTTTGGACTGGATTGACTCGCTGCAATCCTTTTAGGCTCAGGACTTCTCATGTGATCAGTGTCCCATATAAGTGAATTTCTCCCAAGCCCATTATAATCATGGAGAAAAACACTTTGCCACTGTTTCCAGTAAGAATATTTTATAGCGCTTTAAAGTTCAACCTCTCAGGTCTGGATTAAAGAGCTGATTTGTTAAATCGGGAACTCACAAAATACCAAAATATCACCACCGGTGGATCACACCTCTCAGATGTTCTTATCTCAGTGCACTGTAACAAAAGCACAAACAAACGCAACCAATAAAATACTAATAAAGTAACAAATACTGGGGCCCATTGCAAACATGTCCAAGCATAAAACCATCTTTCTCTCTCTTAGAGAAAGAAAACAATCCAAACCTCACTGATAAAATCAACCTAGTGTCAAGCAAAACCCAAAAATCAACCAAAACTTCACCAGAAAGTTTTCCTCCCTCCCGGGACAATATTGTGCAGGAATACAGGCACCGTAACTCCTTTTGCACTGACAAAAACATGTTGGATTTACTTGATTCAATAGTGGACACTGGTTGCACACAAAGGTTTTGCTTTGGCAGAAACTTAAACAACTGAGTTAAATCAACACAACCTTTTCATATTCAGTAAAGCTGCATGTTGTGTTCATAAAACACGATTGAAACATGTTCAGATGGAGTAAGTTGAGCTCCTGGAACATTTTAATCCTTCAATTGAAATTGAATGGGTCTACAACAACCACCATCCTCCTATCTCTATCCTGGTTGCAGCAGGGCTGGGAAATAACCCTGAAGTGATAGGTTACCAGGCAGGGTACACCCTGGACAGCTCACCAGTCTATCAGATAGAAACACACAGCCGTTTACATTCATGGATAATTTAGCCCAGGACCTTCTTACTGTGGAGCAACAGCACTAACCAGCATGCCAACAATGGAGGAAATACAGGAAAGCTATGATTTCCTGTATTTGAGGCAGAATTCTTTTGTTCTTGCCCTTGACAGGTTAATCCACAATAAATAGCAACAGCATGCATGTGGTGTGTGTGTCGTTGTCTGCCTCTTATAACTCCAGTGATTTTCCTGTAGTTTGAAATCTTATGCGGTGTTGACACAATAATTTGTTGTAAACCAGGAAATTCCCAACTGTGGTAGAAAGCACAGCTTAGCCTTAGCAAATGTTCAAAGAAAAGTCGTCACTTCCTGATTTCTGCTTCACTGATAAATATTGTCACACTGGGGTTTTTGCAAATGATATCAGTGAGCACTGTGTGGCAGCTGGAGTCAGACAACTGAAGCTCCCACAATCAAGACCACAAACAGCTTTCAAAGGAGATTTGAAGCTTTTCTGGCAGCAAGCTTCATGATTTATGGGACTGGAACTGGAACAGAAACTACCTGATCACCAATGGTGAGCTGGCATGGAATTATTTTTATGACATTTTATCAAAGTTATAAATAAGCATGCCCATTAACACATAGTGAGTGAGCATGTTGTCTTCCCACGCAGTGAACAGCGGATGCTAATGTTTTTGTCACTTTTTACAGAGTCAAACTCAAAGTAAGGTCAGTGCTTCCACGCTTTAAACGCTGCACGCTCACACTCTCTCCACACTCGATAGATTATCCATTGTTCATCTGCACACAGCTGCGGTTTTAGTAACGCAGTAACGCAGCGTGCTTACGGGAAAGTAACAGTAATCTAATTACCTTTTTTGCAATAGTAATCCCTCACTTTACTCGTTTCTTGGAAAAAGTAATCGGATTACTGCCCATCTCTGGTTGGAGCTGTGCACTTGTGGGTTCAACCTTGTGTACACGTTTATCTTTGCTGTGTGTACTTGTACCTCTGAGTGGAAGCTGAACTCTTGAGTTCGAGTATCGAAGCATCAGCTGTGACGTTAAAGTCCAAACAGCTCGTTCATTTGACGTGCAAATGAACGAAGGTAACGCCGTTTTCATGTGGATGTGTCACTGAGACACTTTCCACATCCACAGCTCACAAAATGGGAAAACTATAGAAGTATAACAATGAAGAAGTTACTATGTTACGGGTCCCAAGGATGAAGACCTCGATGACAAATATGTTACCTGTAAAAGCAGGTGAAGAGCAGAGTAAGGAAGACACGATGCGTCTCTGCTTTCCTCCAGAACGTGTCTGAGTCTGATTTATTTCACACAAATAAATGCTATAAAACACTAAACATGAGCTTTCAATATACTGTTCAGCTGGTTCCTCATTCACATCAATTACATTTACTTATTTCACAACATCAGTGAAATATACTCTTTTTAACTGGTTCAGTTTCTCACGTTCACACTTCTTTCCATAACAGCTACATCCTTTTATCATATCAATAAACACATCACATTGTCTTCTGCAGTGTCTTACTGGCTAAACAGTTCTATTCAATAACAGCATTGGTAAATACATTACATTTGTTCCCTCCAGTAATTTACTGGCAAAATCACTATTTAGTGCATCATGAAACACAGCTTGTTGAATCAACCCATGAATGCCTCTGTTAGCTACACAGAGTTGCTCAGAGTGCTTGTGTTACACTAGCTAATCTACTCAGTCACTTTAACAGAACTATTAACATTCACATCTCACAGAACTGATTTGATTGGAGCATTACAACACGTTTGCACAGAGCATAGGAGCGCACTGACTCTGCTTCACGAGCGCTCCACCTAACGAGCGGGCTCGCGGTGCGGTCGCGCGGGACACTCCTCTGGTTTTCTCCCGTGTTTACATATAAATAACTTTGGCGGACCGCCTTAACTCTCCCATTCACATTAACGTGGGTAACCATGGTGACAATAAACAACATTTTCGGTGCGAGCACCGTGTACCGACCTGTAAAAGCAGGTGAAGAGCAGAGTAAGGAAGACACGATGCGTCTCTGCTTTCCTCCAGAACGTGTCTGAGGAAGCAGCGGAAGGTGGGCTCCACTTACTGCACCCCGAAACCCCGGAGCAAGCACCAAAGTTCCGCCCTCACTGCTTTCTAACATAAAATGAATCCCTGTTACATGGATTTTCTATCCTCTTAAAGAAACTGAAAATAAATACATATAGCAATGAAAAATGTCCCGTTACATGAGTGTTTTACACAAAATAATATTCATGTGGTCATTCCCTCACAGGGGTGCCACAACTACACTGCTGTTTTGACAGAGACACAGTGTGTTTATCTAACTTGGCTGAAGCCAAAGTTCTCCAGACAAATTCAGTCTGTTTCTGCCAAGTGTGAACTCACTGGATGAGCGCCAGATACACAGAATCAAAAAGGGATAAATTACTTTTCTTATGTCATGTTCCCGTCACAAACTGGCTCAAGGAGAGGGGAAGCAGGAGTCCACAGATGAAATGTTCCTATAAATAAAGTGGAATTTATTCAAACTTTACCAAAACTTCAACACATCAAATACAAGCAGTTCAGCAGGGAGTGGATGTGTGTTGCATGTGCCAGGTGGATGCAGAGAGAGGCCAGGGCCACGTTCAAACCTGAACACGCTGCACAGTGTTTTGTTCCATTTGTTAGGGATGAATGAAATGCTTCCTTGAAAGGATGTGTGCAGTCACCAGTGGGCGTGGAAGCATGTGCGCCCTCATTTGGTGGGTGTGCAAGAAAAGTCATCCTGTCACACAGCAATGCCTACATAAATCACACCACTCTGCTTAAAATAATAATGTTTAGTGAAGCAGGTGAAGCAAAGGGCTGCTTTTAATAGGCTGGCAGACCCAGGTGTGCTGCTTTAGCTGCTGAGCCTCTTATGACAGAACAGCGGAGAGTGGTAAGAAGGGAGGAGGGGGTCTGGCTGTGTTTGTGAACGATAGATGGTGTAACTCTGGGCATTTCTCTATCAAAGAGACGCTATGCTGTAAGGACATTGAGCTGCTAGCGGTTAGCATGAGACCGTACTATCTACCACGAGAGTTTACACACGTGATTATGATAGCTGTGTATGTCCCGCCCTCTGCTAACGCTGCAGCAGCCTGTGAGGTCCTGCACACTGTAACCAGCAGACTCCAAACACAGCACCCTCAGGCCCTTTTCCTGATCTCTGGGGACTTTAAAGATGATGTAACCATTTAATTATGGTTACATAATTAATTATGTAATTAATTATGCAAAATGCAAAACGCTCAGCTGTGTCTCCAATCAAAGCTCTGTAACTTCAGAGGTGATGTTCATATGTTGACTAATGGTTTTCTTTCATTTTTGATGTACTGCAGAATATTTGTATAAAATCCAGGCCAGGAAAATCTCCTTCATGTGTTTCTGTGTTTTGTCTTCAGCTACGTTGACACAAAGGCCTCTGCTGTGACGCTCACACCTTTGATAAAGTCTGGAGAGTGTCAGCTTCCTGTTTATAGATACAAAAATATGTAATGTTGTGAACTCTGGCCGCAGCGGCGCAAGAAAAAGGAGAATTACGGGAAGCACTCACAACAGGTAAAATCAAAATAACAAAGTAAAGTAGGATAAAATAAAAAACAACAAAAGAACAACACAATATACTTCCCCGTACTGTTACTGCTAACCTCTGTTAACCTAGTAACTCTTACCTTCTAACTGACAGCTGGTCAATAAACGAGCTCCATAAATGCTCCATATTCACCTTTACATGGAATATAAAGGGAAAAGAAGAAACACAGTGCTGTGTCAGCGTTAGACATATAGATATATCCTTGCTTTTAATACATTTGAAGGTGGGTGGGAGAGGTGCTTCTCCGTGTAGTCTACGGTCTCTTTGGGATGGGTAAAGCTTTTCCTCACATCACCATGGGTCACTAACAGCTTTGCAGGGTATAGCAGTCTGTACCTGACGCCGGTCATCCCACGTAGTCTTCCTCTCATATTTGCAAATGCGGCTCTGCGTTTCCAACAGAGGGAGGGAAATCTGGGAGGATGTTTATTTTAAAAACCCTTATACATCAGGTTCTTGTTCTCTGCAGCTTTCAGCAGAATTTCCTCACCAATGTGGTAGTAGTGCAATCTCAAGATGATGGGCCGAGGAAGATGACTTTGTTTGGGACGCTGGCGATTCACTCTATGTGCTCGATCGATGAGTGGCTTCTCCTCGAGAGATAGCGCCTCCGCCAACAGGTGTGAACCAACTCAGTCATCTTGGGTCCCTCTGTGCCTTCTGGTATTCCTGCAGTTCTTAAATGATTCCTCCTGGAGTGCCTCAAGAGCTCCACATCTCTCATCTAACTTCTTTACCTCCGCAGACAAACGCTCCACAGTGGCCTGGAGAGTGGCGATGGTGTCAGAGTGGTTCGAGGCACAGTCCTGCAGTTCAGTCAAAGTGTTATCATGCCTGGCCACGTCGCTTTTTATGTCCGAGGGCTGGATGCTCTGGTTCAAGGATGATATCTCGCCTCCTATGGTGGTAGAAATCTCTAATATGCAAGTGTCCAGTGCTAGTTAGTTAGTTCTAGTTCTAGTGGTTAGTGGGGCTTTATTTGATGATTCTAGTGTGTGTTACATTGTTGTCATATTGTTGAGTCGCAGAGCTGCACAGTGTTACAGTTTCTGTAGAGTCTGGTATAAGGAACTCAGATCCCTCTGTGAATAATGTTCACTGAAACTGATCTGTAGTTAATGAACTAGTCAGGATTTACACTAGAGAACGTTTTTGCCATTACATGGCCTGTATTTGTAGAGCGCTTTACTCGTCCCTAAGGACCCCAAAGTGCTTTACACATCCAGTCATCCACCCATTCACACACTGGTGATGGCAAGCTTGTAGCCACAGCCACCCTGGGGCGCACCGACAGAGGCGAGGCTGCCGGACACTGGCGCCACCGGGCCCTCTGACCACCACCAGTAGGCAACGGGTGAAGTGTCTCGCCCAAGGACACAACGACCGAGACTGTCCAAGCCGGGGCTCGAACCGGCAACCTTCCGATTACAAGACGAGCTGCCAACTCTTGAGCCACGATCGGCCCACATATTGTTGTCTTTTGTTGCAGACACCAAGTGTTGAGATCCTGTCTCAACCTCCTACATTCTTCCAGCAGGTTACACATTATTTTTTGTACTTGGAATCAAATATATGTGTCAGTTGGGCCTAGTGCAGGGGTCAGCAACCTTTAACACCCAAAGAGCCTTTTGGACCCGGTTTCCACGCAAAGGGTCAGGGTTCGGGAAAACACTGGGAGCCGCAAATACTTTGTGACATCTAAAATGAAGATAACACTGTGTATATTGTTTTTACCTTTATGCTTTGTGTGAACAACTACAGTGTGTTGCTTATGAAATCCATGAAGTGCTACAGAGAAAATTACATTTGATTTATGTAATGAACACATTTTGAGCTCTTAAAGAAATATAACAAAGGAAAGCTGAACTACAATGATCCATGTAGCAAACACAAACTGTTATATCGCCTTTGGGCTTTTGGAGCCTTGACCTGACTTTTAAAAAAAGCGCGTTCATGCAAACATCGTCGGGTCTGCCGTGATATGTTTACAACGGGACTTCTGCTCCTGAACCTCTGCGCACAGCGTCTGCAGGTCGGGGCTGTACGAAGTCACTTTATCTCTACAGGACTGTAAGCTGTCGTCTGTGAGGCGTGAGCGTGTTTGTTTGAACACAGTTCACGGTGGAGAACAGCTGCTGACATAATGTGGATCCAAGATCCATAACTGGCCTACCTGGGGCTGAAAGTCTCCATAAATGCAGGCGTTTCGGCGGCTACACCGGCTTCCACGAGTGTGACGCTTATTTTGAGAAAATAATAGAATATAAATGTATTTTTATATTTCAATATCACAATAATCTTCCAATGTAGAACTACAAGTTAAAAAAGAAGTAACATAAATCAAATCCACTTCAGCTAAATACTTCTCATTTATTTCCATCTTACATGCTGTGACTGCAGCCATTCCCACATCTCTGTGAATGGGACTCATGGACATGGATCAGTGGTTGTTGATCAATGGTCCTGAGAATCTGCATAATTAAGATGAAGGAACGGAGCTCCCAGCCCATCGTTCCTGCAGCTGCTTTCAGTCTTTATGCAAATGTCCTGTTTGTAAGACTGAAACCTGCAGCTGAGACTGAAGACGTCACCTGATGATGACGACACGTTTCTCCCACAAAACGCTGCGTCCAGATGAACAGAAGCAACAGACTCACTTTCCTGGATGATTGAGATGCATCAAGACTTCATTGTGTGTTACTTCTCATTCAGCACAGACACATTATTCCTGTTAGGTCATGTCAGCTGTCACTCAGTACAAGCACAACTGTGAACAACACAAACTTCTCTTCAATGTGTCACAGAAACACTAAGTGTGAGAGCCTGTATGACACACAGGACAGACTGTAAGCTCTGCTGGCTGCACAGCACTTTGTAGCAGTTTTCCAACATGTCCTCCACCCGTGATGTCAGTGGTGGGACCCCAGTCACAGCACTCAGCACCACCTCCTTTAAATGGATTTTATAGCAGTTCCTCCCGTTACTCGGTGCAACGCTTCTTAAATGTGTTTTTGCAGGATAAAACACAGCAGGTGGTGTAGAGAGGACGTCAGCTGACGGAGCAGAGGGAGGCAGACTGTGGATAAATGACAGAGTGAGAGGAGAGCAACCATGACAGAAGCACAGGTGTGGCAGATAGAAGTGGCTTTATAGACACTTATTGTCAGTCCTCGTGCATGCTGTGGAAATAAGTGTCTGTGTCATGAGGTGACATGTGAGCTTATCTTTGGTCGATAAAGCTGAACGACCAGTTTTCACTTTGCTTGTTACGCTTGTTTAGTGACGTCTGGGTTTCTGTGGAGCCCGAATTTTGATGAGTTCTGGTGAAATCATCTGAGATCATCTGAGCATCGGTGAAGAGTCAGCAGAGAAAGTGTGGGACAGAAGTTTGCTTTGGACACATGGACTGAAATCAAAAAGTAACAAACAGGATTTCCAATGGACAGTATGGAGAAGTGAAAGTACACAAAGGCTGTGCTGGAACACGTGTGTTACACTTTTTGACAGCTGAGAACAAAACACAATATTTTGCATCATCTCTGCAGTGTCTCTTCTTTCCTCTGCTGTTGTGCTTTTAGCTCCAAACTGTTTCAAATGGTTTGTCAGCAAGCTGACCTCTGACCTCTGCAGTACTAACTCCTGACCCGTACAAAGAGCGGGCGTTTCTGACCTTTGACCTGCAGCTGTATGTCTCTCAGTCTCAGTTCTTCTCTCCGTCACTGATGGAGCAGGTGTAGTTGCTGCTGACAGTCAGTCGTTTGTTTTCTCAGAGTGAGGCTGAAGTCTGAACTGTTCAGAGCATCAGGTCTCATCAACGTGCGCTGCTGTAACGCCGCTTTGTCCTCTGAGATCACCAGGTATGAAACCTGAGTGCTGACAGAGCAGCATGTTCCCCCTCATTCACCTCCACCACCACAGCCAAGGCATGCTGGGAAACTGAGGACACACAGACGGAGAACTGAAGTGTCTGCTGTGTGTTCATCTCAGAGTCCTCACAGGTGACACATTAGCTCCAGAACACCAAGCCAGGTGTTTGAAGCCTGACAGGGATTCTTCCCATCCAGAGGGAGGATTTAGCTGCACAACAATGAACATTAGTGTGTAGTTTAGAAACACAGACTGTGCCTGCACTGCATCTAGTGAAGAAAAGTGTTACTGCCAGAGAACCAGGCTCCTTTAAAGCAGCTGATATTAAGGTTGAAAAATCAACAATAAGCTGATGTAATCAACGTTTCACAAAATGGTCAGCAGCTAAAATCTGGAGCCGTTCTTTGGTGGTAATTAACAGTTTGTTCTTGTTAGCTAATTATGTCATTAAAGGTAGCAGCAGAAGCCTTGTGTTGAAAGCCCATTCACTCACACATTCACACAGTATGTGTGTGTCTGTGTTACACTGTGGACATCCCTTCTGTTGGAGCGCCATCTTGTGGCAGGTTTAAGAAATGTTCTTCTTGTAAATCCAAACTGATGCACCTCCATAGCAGACTGTGGAGGCTTTCAGTGACATGAAGACTTGATTTATACTGTCATATTCTCCTGTTACACAAAGCACAGCACGCTGAACATGGATGAACTGAAACTCCCAGCATCTGACTGAGGAAAAGCACAAATCATTCTCACACTGACTCCTGCTTGATTTTAGATTTGCTTTCAAATCCTCACACTTTCATATGAAGCACTAAATGGGCTCCAGACTGTTTATCTCAGCTTCCTGTCAAACACACTGCTGCTCACACCGAGGCTCAGTTTACTCCTCCAGCCTGGCTTAACCTGCTGTCTGTTAAAAACAGTCCCACACTCCTCTGTTTAATCCTTCTGATCAGACTCTTTGATTTTGTATTGTTTTTACCTGAAGTTGTGTTTTTGACATGGTTCTGTCTGTGAAATAAAGCTCACACACACACTGCTACAGTCCTTCATACACTTAGAAACGAAGCTGCTCCTTTCCTCAGTGCTGACACATAAAGAAGAGTTGGTTTTATATCCAACACGTCTCTGTTCCAGAAAACAGCTTCAGCAGCCTCTGAGTCTGAACTTGGAGTTGGTTATAAGCCACAGGCCTGTGTGCACAGCAATGAGGAAATATAATGCAGTAAGTGAAACATGGATGTGTGGAACAGATTATCCCAAAGGTTGATTCTGTTCATCTGGACGTTCTCAGTGAAACATTTGGTCTCTCGGTCAGGTGACTCCTTTAGTCTCAGCTGACTGCAGCTTTCCAAACCTTTGTCACTGGATCACTCACTTCATCTCCAACGTGTCCCTGACACAGACAGCTGGAGCCGTTACAGCAAAATCATTGATCATCGTTTTTAGAACATTAGCTGGTGTTGGTGGGCAGGCTAGCAGTGCTAATTGTTAGCACTAGTTCTGCTGCTCTCCCTTTGTCTCTGTTATTGTTGGTCTTTAGTGAACAATAGAAAGTGTCTTCATGAGACTGTTGCCTAATGTTCAAATGTAGATAACACCACCTGCACCAACCTGTTACACAGCACAACCCTCTGGTGTAGCTTTGGCTGGAGCACATATTGGCAGCTCCAGTGACATCACCACTCCATGGTGACATCATCTCTACAGACTGTGGCTGTTACATATCCTCACCTGGTAATAATAAGACTGTCCTCAGCTGCACACAGCTCCAAGATGAACAAACTGAAGTAAATACAAATTAGAGTTACGATAGATTGAAATCTTGTAATCAGAGCTAATTCTTAGTGAAACTCTCACAACATCATATCCTGATCCTGGGTTAGTGTCTCGGTCTCAGATCACAACATCAGCACAGGCTTGGCTTGGGTGAGGTATTGAGTGGTTCTTGTCCATGACAGCTGCAGGTACAGTGCCATCAGCCATGCTGCACCACATGTCTGCCCAGGAACATTAGTGTGGCTGAGTCTCATGTAAACATTGTGCTAAAGTGGTGGGAAAGTGGCTGCAAGCTGGCTGCACTGTGTCCAATACTCTCAGTATGATATCCACAAACCTCTGAGTGTCACAGAGTGGGCCTGTGCTCAGCTCACTGTGCCCCATTCAATTCTACTTGCATAGTTTTACAAGTAAAATTAAATATACAAGTTGCTCAATGATAAGTTATTGTAGTAACAACTAAGTCCATGGTCATTATTTGTTAATAGTAGCTTAAAGCTTCTGCACCAATCATGGAGCACCAGGTTTAGAGCATGTGGATCTACAAAAGTAAGTCCCAGTAAGATGGGCTGAGCCTTACATACTAGAAGAAACATGTCATTCCCAGCAGATGAAGCGCCCTTTAAAGCAGGATCTCACTTTAAACCTAAAGAACTTGCTATGAGCATGCAGTGCATTCATGGTTATTATTCATACGATTGTGGGGAGCTAATAAAGTGCAACTATCACATTACATTTTATTATTAAATTGTTGTTAACAATCCCTTCACTTCTGCTTATCTAATTCATGGTTGCAGGATGGCTGACAGCTTCCATTAGGCAGGAGGTAATGTCCATTCTGGCCACAGTGCAACCCACAATGTGTAACTGACACTATTATATTGCATTATGTCACATTGTTACATCTTTTTAATAAATGATGACAGTCAGCTGAATTTGCTGCCCCCTTGGTGGAGGACATCAGGATCAGCAGCTGCTGCTCCATCACAAACACCACAGAAGAAGAACAACACTGGATCAGATTATCTGGACGTGTTTGACAGGGACAGTGTTCATGTTCATGGACATCAGGACAAAAACAGACGATGGAAACCTGCCAGATTTGAGCTAAACTGCTCGTTTCCATGTGTAGTCCCTGGGAGGTCACATGACCAACAAAGATACACAAGCTGTGTCCCAAAACGTCGGCTGCATCCTCCGGAGGCCGCATTTGAAGGCCGATGACGTCACAGCCAGGCGACGAAGGCTGTCCCGATTCCTCGACTCCTTCAAATGCGTCCTTCATTCCCCCGAGTTTGAAGGATGGGTCGGGTGTGTCCTTCGTGGCCCACCATATCCCAGAATTCATAGCGCGGCCCAGCCAAATTTCAGCTGCCAACAATGGCGGCCGCTACTAAGTTTTAAAATTTAACGAGGGAGTACTACTTACTTACAATGAATTCCTTACACTATATAATTTTCCCGTCAGTGTTGGGGAATTCTCAATGGTGCTTGGTGCCATACCCTCAGGGACTTTAATGTTATATAAAAACACTGACAGCTCAATATCTGCCTCAGTCACTCTCCCTGATCCAGCTGAGTCAGCAGTGGGAAAAATCTGCTTTTCACAGGAACTTGGTAACAGCAATAAGAGAATACGTAGTTTATTCCAAGAAGATATCATGTCTCTCCCATATATAGAATATCTTACTGGAACCGACATGTTCCAGATATCACCTGGAAGACAGTCTGGATGATCCCATAAATATCTAATTGTGAACAAGGTGAAGGAAATCTCATATAAAATTCTTCATAAATGTGACCCAGCCAGTCACTATATGGTAACATTTAAAAGAGACATAAATACTAATTGAACTTTCTGTGGGGATCATCCAGAAACTGTGGCACATCTCTTTTGGTTCCTCTACACAGAGATTCTGGAAGAATTTAGCAGTTTTGTTATTGTCTATATTTTAAGGGAGTTTTCTTTACGATGGGAAAATGTTTTATTCCTTTTCTTTAAGTTCCCCAGGAAGAATGATAAATGTTTTTTTATAAAAAATTTGTTAATACTTTTAGCTATTTTATATCCATAAATGTAAGTTTATTAATAAAACACCATATTTCTGCCTTTTTATAAGGATATGAATTGTACATACAATCAATTTCAGACTCAACCAACAAAAAGCCTCTCAGAACAATATTTATATGTTGATTTTTTTCGCCTACTCATATCATCATTTTTTTACTCCTGGTTCTGTATGTTCATGTTCTGTTCTTTTGTAAACTTCATCTGTTTGTATGTTGTATACTCATTGTGTTTCAATAAAGTTCGATTTAAAAAAAGGTACGTTCTAAACGAAGCTTCAGACGTCACTGATCACGTGACTCTGGCCAAACGAATCAAGCCTCGACACGGTGCTTCTGAAGCAGCGCGTTGATCTTTCTGACACACGCACCGGAGCGTCAGCTTCAAGCGGACCATCACTACCTCTCACATCTAAAGGTGTCAAGGTAACTTTGAACTGAGTTCAGTCAATCTGGAGTTTTTCCAAGTTTTCTGTTGCTCTCTGTGAGAGAAGAGCGTTAAAGGCGGGGCTCTCCAGAGTCCAGCAAAACAGGAAACCACAGCTGGGTGTGTGTAAGTGTGCAAACCAATAGAATGCATCGTGGTGGGGGGGGCATCACGGGCAAGAAAAAAATAAAATAATCGGTCGTACCCATGCTTCCCCGACGTCATGCCAGCGCATATTGGGAAATTCGTAGGCACCGATCGGTTTTCTATCAGCCATTTGCTGGGAGTAAGGGCGCCCTCCGTTTGCGAGGTGCGCCTGCTGCTGGCGGCACAGGGAGGAGAGGGCGGGGCGGCGGGGAGTCTCTGGCTGGCTGGAGCGGCATCTAATAACCAACTCGCAAAACAAAATAAAAACAACACAACAGATATTATGATACAGACTTATAATCTGCACCCATGTTTTTTCTAAATTCTATAAAGTGAGCGCGAGAGCCCTCGGTGCGCCTGCGCGCTGCTGAAGTCAAAGTAAACTTTATTGTCATCTCCGCTACAGACAGTCCAGCATATAGAGAGACGAGACGACGAGGCTGCAGTTACAGCGGTGCAAGTAAACAAACAATAAATATAAGAAGAGTAAGAAAATAAATCTACACTTTAGGACTCGGGGTAAAGGATCAATAACAATTTAATTTATAATTTACAGTTTGATGATTTAAAGTCTCACACAACCCGTCAAAAGGGGCGGGGCCGGCTGCTTCCAAGTAGAGCACATTTCATTTATAATGATGTAAATCCAAGCCCATCATGGATTCACGATCTGAATCCTGGGTTGTGTGAAATCCCAGAAATCAACCTTAGACAAAGTGAATCTGTGAACTAAGGTGTAGGTCTGTTAGGCAGGGCCGTGCAGAGAGGTTTAAAGGGGCGGGTGCTCAAAGTTAAAAAGGGGCACATTGAACCAGGCTGAATAACAACAACACACTTTCATCAAGAATCTAATATGAGCAACAAGGCAAAGCAAACGTAGCCGATGCTTTACCTGATGGGTACAATGTTGCTGTTGAGGGGTTGCTGTGGATAGTGCTGGAGGGCAGGCAGGGCTGGACTGGGACAAAAAATCGGCCCGGGCATTTTGACTGGAGACCGGCCCACCAAAAATGTGACGTCATTCATGGATAAAACCGCAAAGGATTCTGGGAACTTTTGGCAAGCGGTACTAGCGCATACAGGCTTTCAATTGAACTCAGTCACACAGCGATAAAAAGAAACACAAAAAATGACAAGAAGCTGCTGTATTATTAACTGCAATAGCCGGTGTTGTGCCAAAAAGTGATTGTCTGCCAAAAACTGATTTCCGGTATTTGCAAAGAAACTGATTGCTCGTATTTAAATTGCTATAAGTAACTTGTTGGGCTATAATATGTGAAACATATGTCAAATGCATCCCTCATGGATGACATAAAGTCATACTGAGCTACAAACAACATTAGTGTAACAAGGTAGAAGCCGCAATCAGTCTTTGGCAGTGACTTTTATATAACCTTTATTTATGCCGTAAAAAAAAATCTAATTAACATTAAAAATGTATTTTTTAAGAAGTAGTTGGACAGCAGAAATGGCTCAAATATTACAATTATTTTTCCACTACTAATTAATTACCGTTGAGCTCAAAGGTTATATTAATACACGGTTAACGAATGTGTATTTATGACGACGATTTGTGAGACGAACAAAGGTAAACGTACCTTTGTTCGTACGATGGTCTTTCGGTGCATTTCAAGGTCCTGCACCCATCCGTCGGTAAACTGTACCTGGGCTTGTTGCAGTGACCTGAAGTTACTAAACTTCATGAGTGTATGCACTCACTCCAAGAACCGTATAATTATAAATCTGAGCGTGGTGAAAGTTGGGCAGCACGCTAACGTCTTTTGTCCCTCTGTGTGCTCGTAAGGGTCTGACCCTTTCACTCCTTTGATTTTTCCTCGTATCTTTTCTTTGTCTTTTCGTCGAGTCTGTCTTTGTACGGACCGGCATTGTTCTCCGTCGTTTTGTACATTCCTTTTTTGTGCGGCAAAGATAAAACAAGAAGGTATTGGAACCGGAGAATGAACGTTTTGCAGTGCTGCAATTGCAAATGCTTGTATTTGATGCGGTACTTGGATTGTTTTGCCAGGAGTTCCCGGCATGCAATGCGCAAAGTCACGTGGTCTGTCAATCGCTATAGGAAAAACCATAAAGCCTTTGCATGAAAACAACTGCTTTGATGTACACTGCCTTGTTGGGATATATGTATCAATCTAATAAAGTTAAACCTACACCATTCTCCCTATTCGGGATTTTAAACAGTACATAGCGGAAACAAAAAGACTGCTTGGTAGAGTTAACCTCCTGAACTATCTACAACACATGGTAGAAACCTGAAATTAAGACCAAGAACACTAGAGGTGAGACATGATCATTAATTAATATTAAAATTAATAAATGACAGATTTAGGGATATTTTCATAAAGTATTTATTTACCAAAACAATAGAAAACAGCATGGTAGCACAATATATTTTGCTAACACAGCAACCTTTAAATATGAAAGGAGACAGAGAAAGAAAGGTGAGAAAGAAGAATAAGAATAACACTTAATTGAGTTTTTGATGGCATTTTACACACAGTACTAATACAGTATCTAGAAAATATGGGAAAATACTGGCATCATATACAGTACTTACTTCTGAAGAAATTATATGGGACCCTGAAAAACAGGACACAAGTGAAAGGACAAAGAACTGTGAATGGCAATTGATGGACTTGCTCAGATGATCACAGTACTGGCATCTTTATTCCAGAAAGGAATTAGAGAAATCATATACACTAGTACTTACGTTGATGAACTTAAAAAGTTGAATGGTCTCGAACCTCTTAAACAAACAATGTATGATCAGACCCTGACAAACAGGACAGAAAGGAATAAAGATTAGATGAATATTAAAATCTATAAAGGACAGATTATGATTGAATTGTATCACCAAAGACTATTCACTCATCAATAAAAGGTCACCTACAACACTTCCACAGCAGCAACACTGAACATATCTTAAGACATGGAAACCTTTATGAAGTGAAAGGACAGACAGTGAAGGTTGAGAAAGAATTGTACTTAATAGATTTTTTCAGACGATGACAGTACTGGTATGCTTACTCTAGAAAAATGGTTGAATCATATTCCATATAGTACTTACTTAAAATGAACACACTTCAGTCCTCCTAAAATGACTGACAGCATCTGAAATGAAACAATGACAGATTAAGACTGTAAGAATATATGTTTATAAATGCCTAATACTCCAATCTCATATTTATTCTGTCTATTAAGATGGACAAATTCTAAGCATTTACCAATCACTTGACTTGTTTGAAGTGAAGGTAGATACTAAATGTATTCATTTAGGCAATAACAATAAAGCTGAATCTAATATTAACAATAGATAATTAGGAATGTTTTGCTCATTTTTATTTCACCTCACCAGGTTACAAAAGGAGCTTTCTCAGCAGGTCACTCTTCTCAGCTACCCTGTCAATGACCATGTCAGAGTCCAATGACATGAGAATGTCCTTTTCAGTGGCCATCAGCATAAACATCTCCAGCTTGTTTGCAGACAGGCTGCTTCGGAGTCTGCTTTTAATGAACTTGAGTGTAGAGAACGTTCTTTCACAGGCAACCTGAGTGAGGGAGAGGGTCAGCAGGTACTTGTATGCCAGCCCAAGGAGACGATAGGCATCAGACAGCATGTTGAACCGCCTGAGTATTTGATAGCAGCACAGTGGGCAATTTTTGCAAGAACCACAGCTTTCGGTCACAATTTCAATTTCTTCGTCCCATTCTTCAGATCTGTCCTTTGCTGTTCTGGTCGTGTACTCATCTACATGTGATGTCTTAAGCCTTTCCCACTGTTCAGCAAAACGTTTCAGTTCTGACTGAAGGTTATTAACTGTAGCCCTGCTGTCAAATTTAAGTAGACAGGCGCTGAGGTTCTGAAATGCATTACTTGGAAGAGAAACTGTTCTGACCTGGCTAAACTTCCTGGGGTCCAACCATGCCAAATCGGCAAGAAGAGGGCCATGTATGACAAATCGTCTGTGGATTGCTTCAATAACTGTGTCCAGGATGATGTTGTGCACTTTCACCTCATATGATTTCTCAGCATTGATTTGCAACTCATCTTCAGGCATCTCTCCGGCCATGCCTTTTCTCCTTTTGGCTCTCTTTTTAGGTAGTTCAGCCTCCACTTCCATGTCTGTGTTGTTCTCCCTCTCCTCTAGTTTTTGATTTGTCTGTTTCACAAATGTGTCTGCAGCTGTCTTCACAGTTGGAAAGTCCCTGGCAATACTTTTGAGGCCATCTTGTGTGGCAGTCACCATATGATGGGCAGAGAGAATGTCCATCCCCTTTGACTGGAGGTACTTTGACAGAGGAGTTGTTGCTCAAACACTCTAAGAAATATCTGTGCTGTTAACACAGTTTCATGCTTCAAGAGACACTCTTTAAAGCCTCGTGCTTTGACACAAACAGCTGGCTTTTCTTTTTCCCTCTTTTCAATGGCTTCCATCGTCAGCACTACATCAACGAAGAGGCCATCATCTGGTTTTCCAAAATGTCCAAAGATTTTCTGGAGGGCATCATGCTTGGCCCACCACCGTGTCTCACCTATTGGACTGAGGCGTCTGTGTCTTGTGTTTTCGGTTTGTTTCTCCCACAGATTAACCCTGTGATGGGACTCCTTGATGAACACAGCTATGTCATTAAGTAAATTAAAGAGTGATCCACTTTCAATGACACTTTGTGTTGTGTCAGCAATCACAAGATTAAGTATGTGTGCATAGCACCACACATGCACATGAGTTGGAGACTGGGCAGTCATAAGTGCTGAAAAGCCTTTGTACTGGCCCTGCATATTTGAAGCACCATCTGTTGCATTCCCAATGCACATGGCCTTGTCTAGATTCAGATGCTCTAAAACTCCGGAAAGCAAGTTTACAAAGTACTGCCCCGTGGATGCTTCGCACCTCACTATGGAGACAAGCCTCTCCTGCACAGACTCAGTAACATACCTGATGATTACTGAACACTGATCATAACCTGTGATGTCTTGGGTTGTGTCTAGCTGAACAGAAAACATCCCAGCTTTCTGGACATCACTGGCGATGCTCTCTTGAAGGAGATGGCCAAGTGCATCAATCACTGAGTTGACAGTTGTTTTGGAGAGTAGGGTGATGAGAGATCCTCTACCTCTTGATCCACTGGTCTGATGCAACTTCTTGCTTTTTTCAATGCAGTCATTCAAATGTTCTCCAAGGCACATATCATACTTGCCTAATAACACAATCAGTTCCAGAAAGTTACCATGATCGATGGTGTTATCACCTAAAGTGTATGCAGCCTCATTCTCCACATGCCTATAGCTGAGTCCCCTCTTCCCAAGTACTTTGATCACATCCACTATACGCTCTAAAACTTGCCGTCTCTTTTTCACTTGTGCTCTGTGAGCTGACAACTGACTGCCAGCAAACAAGCTCCTGATGTTGCCTTTTGAGCACCTTAAGAAAAAAGCTTCAGCACAGGTCTGGTGTGTAGTGCTCTTTTCATGCTCCTCTGTGCGCAGATGTATATGTCGCCAGTCACTCATGCCTGTTATAAATGTGCTGGTGTCAGTCAGCCTTGCAAATGCCAGACACACAAAGCAGAACAATAAATGGCGTTCTTTGCAATAAGTAAGCCACTTCCTGTTGGTGCCATCTTTACAGCTGAACACCCTCATCACAACTGCACTGCTACTGTTCTGCTGTGGGTGGTAATCTAAGAAGGCCTGTAATATGGCAGGTTCAGGGCGAGCAAAGTCATCGATGCCCTGGCTCTCACTCTCTTGCTCTTCCATCTCTCTCTCTTGCTCTTCCATCTCTCTCTTGCTCCATCTCTCTCTCTCTTGCTCCATCTCTCTCTCTTGCTCTTCCATCTCTCTCTCTTGCTCTTCCATCTCTCTCTCTTGCTCTTCCATCTCTCTCTCTTGCTCTTCTCTCTCTCCTGCTCTTCCATCTCTCTCTCTTGCTCTTCCATCTCTCTCTCCTGCTCTTCCATCTCTCTCTCTTGCTCTTCTCTCTCTCCTGCTCTTCCATCTCTCTCTCTTGCTCTTCCATCTCTCTCTCCTGCTCTTCCATCTCTCTCTCTTGCTCTTCCATCTCTCTCTCCTGCTCTTCCATCTCTCTCTCCTGCTCTTCCATCTCTCTCTCTTGCTCTTCCATCTCTCTCTCTTGCTCTTCCATCTCTCTCTCTTGCTCCATCTCTCTCTCTTGCCCTTCCATCTCTCTCTCTTGCCCTTCCATCTCTCTCTCTTGCTCTTCCATCTCTCTCTCTTGCTCTTCCATCTCTCTCTCTTGCTCTTCCATCTCTCTCTCCTGCTCTTCCATCTCTCTCTCTCCTGCTCTTCCATCTCTCTCTCTCTCTTGCTCTTCCATCTCTCTCTCTCTTGCTCTTCCATCTCTCTCTCCTGCTCTTCCATCTCTCTCTCTCCTGCTCTTCCATCTCTCTCTCTCTCTCTTGCTCTTCCATCTCTCTCTCTCTTGCTCTTCCATCTCTCTCTCTTGCTCCATCTCTCTCTCTCTTGCTCTTCCATCTCTCTCTCTTGCTCTTCCATCTCTCTCTTGCTCCATCTCTCTCTCTCTTGCTCTTCCATCTCTCTCTCTTGCTCTTCCATCTCTCTCTCCTGCTCTTCCATCTCTCTCTCTTGCCCTTCCATCTCTCTCTCTTGCTCTTCCATCTCTCTCTCTTGCTCTTTCATCTCTCTCTCTTGCTCTTCCATCTCTCTCTCCTGCTCTTCCATCTCTCTCTCTCCTGCTCTTCCATCTCTCTCTCTTGCTCTTCCATCTCTCTCTCTTGCTCTTCCATCTCTCTCTCCTGCTCTTCCATCTCTCTCTCTCCTGCTCTTCCATCTCTCTCTCTTGCTCTTCCATCTCTCTCTCCTGCTCTTCCATCTCTCTCTCTTGCCCTTCCATCTCTCTCTCTTGCTCTTCCATCTCTCTCTCCTGCTCTTCCATCTCTCTCTCTTGCTCTTCCATCTCTCTCTCCTGCTCTTCCATCTCTCTCTCTCCTGCTCTTCCATCTCTCTCTCTTGCCCTTCCATCTCTCTCTCTTGCTCTTCCATCTCTCTCTCTTGCTCTTCCATCTCTCTCTCTTGCTCCATCTCTCTCTCTTGCCCTTCCATCTCTCTCTCTTGCTCTTCCATCTCTCTCTCTTGCTCTTCCATCTCTCTCTCTCCTGCTCTTCCATCTCTCTCTCTTGCTCTTCCATCTCTCTCTCCTGCTCTTCCATCTCTCTCTCTTGCCCTTCCATCTCTCTCTCTTGCTCTTCCATCTCTCTCTCCTGCTCTTCCATCTCTCTCTCTTGCCCTTCCATCTCTCTCTCTTGCTCTTCCATCTCTCTCTCTTACTCTTCCATCTCTCTCTCTTGCCCTTCCATCTCTCTCTCTTGCTCTTCCATCTCTCTCTCTCTCTTGCTCTTCCATCTCTCTCTCTCTCTTGCTCTTCCATCTCTCTCTCTTGCTCTTCCATCTCTCTCTCTCCTGCTCTTCCATCTCTCTCTCTCCTGCTCTTCCATCTCTCTCTCTTGCCCTTCCATCTCTCTCTCTTGCTCCATCTCTCTCTCTTGCCCTTCCATCTCTCTCTCTTGCTCTTCCATCTCTCTCTCTCTCTTGCTCTTCCATCTCTCTCTCTTGCTCTTCCATCTCTCTCTCTTGCTCTTCCATCTCTCTCTGCTGCTCTTCTGTCTCCTCTGTCACAGACTTCTCCACTTTTGATGATAAATCAGCTGGTGCAACATGGATTGGCACAATTTGTTAAGACTTTGAGAAGTTTGAGAAACTAACCTTAAGCATAAAATAAAATTTACTATCAGTAACTTCATAGCACCCGCCCAGCAGTATATAAACTCCGTCATGCTAGTTACGCTGTACGAGTTATTCTAAGCGACTGTATAAAGTCACCACAACGAAAACAAACTACAACTAAAATTAGTTTATATCTGACACAGATAGACAGCAGGTCATAACTTCTTACCTGAAGTTCAGTTCCTCTGCCACTATGACCGGCGGCCGCCTCGGGTCTCTCCTCCTCCTGCCTCCCCTTTCCTTCATCCACCTGCTGGCCTCCACCACTTGCTGATCTTGCTAAATCTATGGAAGCTATGCCATAGCTACCACCAAACAATTCAGTAATTTTCACACATTTGGCAGCGTCTGCCTGAAGGGCTTGTTTCTTTTTGGCCCTAATTTTTTCGGCACCTCCTTTCCTTTTTTTGTTCTCCATTTTCTTTAGTTCGTCTATAAGATTGCTAAACATGGGGGAGGGTGCATCCGACCTCCTCGGCTGTAATTGGTCCAGCCCAGAGTCGATCATGACCAATTGGCCAATCCAACACCTTTCATTGTTTATACCCTTCCCAAAAAAAAAACAAAACAAAAAAAAAAAAACGGTCGGCCCATAAAAACAAAAAATCGCCAGCGGCCCACCGGGCAAGTGCCCGGTATGCCCGATGGCCAGTCCAGCTATGAGGGCAGGGCTGTGTTGGTCTGAGACTGTAGACATTAAAAAGTCCACAGGAGAGATGGTAGCTGATTAAACAAGTGTCATGAGATAATAACAAAATGCAAAGATTGGTGACAGCGCTTGGAACCATAAGGCAACAAAAAACTGTGAGAAATAATTTAGGCTCTGCCTGTGAATCACTCTTTGCTTCTCTTCTTCCATCCCATCATTTCATATATCACTCTGCACACACACACACCCACACACACACACACACACACACACACACACACACACACACACACACATTAAAAAATAATAATAATAATTAAAAAAAAAAAGTTGCCTCAACAAAAGGGCACCTTGGGCACCATCAGGAAAGGGGCGGGTGCTCAAGCCCCTGTAGCCCCCCCCCCCCCCCCCCCCCCCCCTCTGTACGTTCCTGCTGTTAGGTTAATTGTGCTGATCCTCGGGTTGGGGGATTTGTGTTTGTACTGGAGCGCAAAATTCAAACCAATGGAAGATGGACAACAAAAGTTCAAAGCCATCAGGTGTTCAGGTTAGAAAAAAGAGAAAAGATGCAGGTAAGCAGACGTGTGATTGGATAATGGCAGCTCATCCTGAACCAATCAGACTAAACTCCAAACAATACATTATGTTACAGATTTTAATATTAATTAGTCATTGTTACTTGTTGATTTGTCCTTTTCTCATTGTGTGACGAATTATGACGACTGTTTGGTAGCTGTTATTGTCTCTCTCTCTCTCTTCATGTGTGTTTCTCTGGTGAAACAATAGTTTTGTGTTAATGTTAGGGCTGCACGATTTTGCATAAAATGAGAATCACGATTTTTTGGCTTAGAATTGAGATCATGATTCTCTCATAACAACAAATAAACATAAAAACAACAAATGTCTCACGTTTTGTTGTTGCAGCAAAATGTTGTCTTGCTTGAAATTCCGTCTCCACCGTTGCTCGACGCTGCGTGTACAGAGCAGGTAGTGCAACAATAGAAAAATAGTTGCGGGACGGCACTGTGTAGCGTTTGTCTAGGGTGTTGATCGTTTTCCTAAATCCCTCGTTTTGCACAGTGTTGATGGGAGCCATATTGTCAATCCTCAAGGATTGACGTACGCACGATGTAGTTATAAAACAGGGTTTATTCTGGTCTTGGCAACCCGTGAGAACTGCTCACGGACAAAACAATAAAACAAAAACATCACATCAAAATGCGCTCTTGTACGTAGTGTCAATCAATCAAAAAAATCCTTAATTACAGAAAATAAACCATTTAAAATACACAAACCTCGTGAGCTGACATCCAGGAGGTGCTAAATAGAGCTTTATGGCCTTATTGCCTTATCTTCCATCTTCTTCGTCAATTATTTTCACTCTTTAAACAATATTTTCTCCATGTGTGGAGCTAACTGTGAGTTGCAGCATGCAGACACCATGTGTGCTAGCAAAAGAAAAGTGGCTGGGTGGAGACCCAAACAGCAAAACTGTACCCTACACAGTTCACCACCAGAGGGTGCAAAGGAACAAAATCCAGACATACAGCTTAACAAATATCAAATGCAACAAACATCAAATGCAAAAGACCGTTACACTCCCACCAATCACTTGTGATTAAAAAGAATAAAGTATTGCCTATGAACTAATGAACGGCTTTTGAATGAACTATCGTGAATTATCCTTTAAGCAGAGTGCGGTGGAGAATCGTCTTCCGCTTCCATCAGAATGACTGTCTTCTGAATGGGTCTTTCCAGGTGCACAGGTTTGGAGTTACGTTTTCCTGCTCTATCCAGGGTTGGATCACTCAGCAGCAATTTCACCTTCCTCACTTTTCCATCCTTTCCAGGATACACTTCAATGATCCTTGCCAACTTCCACTGGTTGCGTGGAGTTATCTCATCCTTCAGGAGGACAACATCATTGATCTTAGCATTTCTGTGCTCTTTGGTCCACTTCTGTCTTCCTTGAAGATTTAACAAATACTCCTTTTTCCACCTTGTCCAGAAAGTGTTGGCAAGTAGTTGA
This sequence comes from Aulonocara sp. 'chitande type north' Nkhata Bay, assembly GCF_057382095.1. Taxonomy (NCBI): domain Eukaryota; kingdom Metazoa; phylum Chordata; class Actinopteri; order Cichliformes; family Cichlidae; genus Aulonocara; species Aulonocara sp. 'chitande type north' Nkhata Bay. Next base: position 77,770,509 of record NC_141346.1, on the reverse strand, counting down.
ACATGACGCCACCTCTTACGGAGATAAAGATCTTCTTTCACAAACCTTCCTGGAGGTGGAGAGATGATTGTGGACTTCATGGTTAGTATGTGATTCGGTGTTAAAGGTTCTGGGTTTGATGGATCACATAGTTGGTCAGTAGTCAATGGTCTGCTATTAATCACTGCCATGACTTCATACAGGAATGTCCTCAGAGAGGAGCTGTCGAGTTGTTTGGCTGATTGTTCCAGAATGGACATGAGAACACTTCTTATGGTGCGAATTTGTCTTTCCCAGACACAACCCATATGACTAGATGCTGGGGTGTACATGAGAAACTCACAGTCCAGTTTCCCTAGCTTGGCTTGATCCATTTCCTTAAATGCTCCAATAAACTCATTTCTAGTGCCGACAAAATTCGTGCCTTGATCACATCTTATCTGACGAACTGTACCTCTGATGGCCATGAATGCACGTAATGAGTTGATGAGGGAATCTGTAGAGAGATCGTCAAGCATTTCAAGATGCACTGCTCTGGAGCACATGCAAGTGATTAGCAAGCCATAACGCTTTAGCTCCTTGCGGCCTTCTTTGACATAAAAAGGACCAAAGCAGTCCATCCCACAGTAGGTGAATGGCGGTGTGGTCTCCATCCGATCCTCTGGGAGGTCTGCCATCTTCTGCTGCTCTGTGCGCCTTCTGAACCTTCTGCATTTTACACATTTATAGATGTAAGATGACACGATCTTGCTGCATCCAAGAATCCAGAATCTGTTAGCTCGAAGTTTGAGCAAAGGCTGTTTCTTGAACCATCTTTATGATTGTTAACTCTGCTTCCTTTCTCTCTTGTTACACTACTGATGTCGTGTGATCTACTCTTGTGATCCTTTGCTTCTTTCACATAGCGCTTGAGTCTAGCAACTGCCTTAATCATCCTCGACCAGTCGGAAAACTTGTGTAAGCGATCTAACAGTGACCTTTGTTCCTCCCCTTGTATCTTGTGGACTTGAACCTTCTTAACCTCCGGGTCACTGGTTGATAACTCTCCCACCTTAATTTCCCCACTGGGTATGATCTTCTGCCAAAGGAGGTCTGGGCCTTTGAACCAGTTTGATGCTACAAGTTGTTCTGCTGTGAGACCTCTTGAGGCGTGGTCTGCCGGATTATCTTCGGAAGTTACATACCTCCATTGGGTTGAATCTGTGCTTTGTTTGATGCGTTCCACTCGGTTTGCAACAAACACATGAAATCTTCTGGCTTCATTGCTGACATATCCGAGTACCACCTTCGAGTCAGTCCAATACCTTTCTTCTGAAATTTCCATTTCCAATTCCTTTTTCAGCATGTCACCAGTGCGCACAGCAACAACGGCCGCCGACAACTCAAGCCGAGGTATAGTTGTGACTTTGGTTGGTGGAACTCTTGATCTTCCCATCACCAATGAGCAGTGGACTTCACCAGTTGTGCTTACTGCTCTGAGGTAAGTGCACATTCCATATCCAGATGCACTTGCATCAGAAAAATGATGAAGTTCGTAGTGCTGTGCCTTGAAGGTCGAAGGAATGTAGCATCTGTGAACCTTTACGTCTGCAAGGTTTCCCAGGTCACGCAACCAATACTCCCACTGAGGTCGAAGTCTGTCAGGTAAGTTATCATCCTGGCTGAGTTTATCTCGACACATTTGTTGCAAAATCTGCTTTCCCAGCAGAATGAAAGGTGACACAAACCCAAGTGGATTGAACACAGAGGCGACTGTGGCCAATACTCCTCTTCTGGTGAGTGGTTTGTCCTTAACAACTACTCTGAACTGAAATTGATCTGATGCCACACACCATTGTACGCCAAGTGCTCTTTCCATGTGTACTTCACCGAGTGCCATATCTAGCTCTTTGGGAGCTGCAGCGCATTCTTCTTTCGGAAGCGAAGCTAGAACTTTGGTGCTGTTTGAGATGAACTTGTGCAACCGAAGTTTGCCCATGCTGCAGAGTTTGCGTGCTTCATTAACCAGCTGTATTGCCTGATCTTCAGTGTCAACACTTGCTAGTCCGTCATCAACATAGAAGTTGGTTTTGATGAACTTGATGGTTTCTTCATTAAAACTTCCTTCCCCTTCAGCTGCAAGATGCTTGAGGCCATAGTTGGCACAACCTGGAGAAGATGCTGCTCCAAATAGGTGTACCTTCATCCTGTAGACAGTGAATGGAGTTTCAAGGTCACCGTTCTCCCACCACAAGAACCGTAGGTAATCTTGGTCACAAGCATGCACATGGAATTGGTGGAACATGCGTTCGATGTCACACATGAAAGCCACTGGGCCTCTTCGGAAGCGACACAAGACTCCGAGCAAGGTGTTTGTTAGCTCTGGACCAGTGAGGAGATGGTCATTTAAGGAAGCGCCTTGGAACTTGGCAGAGGCATCAAAGACGACACGAATCTTTCCGGGTTTTTGTGGATGATACACACCATGATGTGGGATGTACCATACTGGTGTCTTGTCAATGTCTTGCTCTGTGACCTTTTCAGCATCTCCATGGGCTAAGATGTCATTCATGAATTTCTTATAGTCCATGTAGTACTGCTTGTTACTCTTGAGCCTTTTTTCTAAACATTTGAGGTGATGAATAGCACATACCTTGTTGTTTGGCAGGTTCGGCCTTTCACTCTTAAATGGGAGTGGCATTTCAAAATGACCATCCTCCTTGTGCCTAATGCCGGCCTTCATCTTTGTTAAAAATTTGAGATCTTCTTGAGAGACCTTTGTGTCTTCTGGTGCTTTCTCAACAAAGTCAGACTTCAACATCTTTAGGACCTCTGTGGGAGAGATCATTTCCTTTATTTGAGTTCTGTAGACATAGTGAACCTTGTTGGTGAGATTTAAAGAGGGATTAATGTCAGGCACCACTTCCTTCACAATGACTTGGTGACTTATTCCGAAGGCGTCTCCATAATCGAGACATGGATTGCCATAACCCACAATACTCCATCCCAGATCAGTTCTTTGCACAAACGGCTGATTTTCCTTTCCAGACACAACCTCACAAGGAACAAGTGCTTGGGGGCAGTTGTACCCAATCAGCAGACCAACATCACAGCTTTGTAGTGGAGCGATCTCACTTGCAATGCAGTCAAGATGAGACCATGCCTTAGCTGTTGCAGGCGATGGAATGTGATCTCGGTTTGCGGGAATAAAGTCTCTGGCATACGTCACTGGTAGGGAAATGGTCTTATTTGAGTAGAACCCTCTGACTTGTAGACCTGAGAACTTGCGACAGGACACAACTGTGTTTCTTGAAGACATAGTAGTGAGCTTTAGCTGAGTCGATTCACCTTTGATATGCAGAGCTTGTGCCGTTTCTTCAAGAATAAAGGTCGTATCGCTCTGTGTATCAAGGAGCACGTACACAAGAATTTCATGCGCTGGCTCACCTTTGGTTGACACCCATACTGGAATAATGGAAGATGTGTGAGTGTCGTCAACATTCTGTGTGACTCTGTTAGAAGTCGCTTCACTTGTTGTTGGTGTGACACTGTTGTCTTGTGAGACATCTGCGTTCGTTTGTCTTGTCCTGTCACTGTTCTTGTGTGGATTTCTCCTTGTTCTGTCTTCCTTCGTGCGATTGTCATGAAGACATGTTGGATGTCTTTTATTACATGTGTCACAGGTTTCTCTCCCTTCGCAATCCTTGGAGCGATGACCAGAGTTCAGACAGCCAAAACATAACTTCTTGTCTTGAACAAACTTTAGTCTCTCAACAATGCTCTCATTTATGAACCTTCTACACTTAAGTAGGCTGTGACTCGACCTTTCACAGTACACACAACTAGCACTAACAGTCCTATCATTTGAGTTAGTTGCTAGCACCTTTGCTCCATTGCCTCTGTTCCTTGTTGTTTTTGCCCCTTCAGTTTCACTTGGCTTCAGAGCAAAGAGAGATGTTATGGGATTACAGGCAATTTTGGCTTCCCGTGAGATGAAATCTACGAATTGGCTGAAGCTTGGAAAGGTGTGAGTCTCTTCTTGCACTTCTGTAACCTTTCTGTTCTACCTTGAAGTAAGCCAATCTGGAAGTTTTGCGAGCATTTTTTGGTTTTCATTGCAGTCATTGAGCACTTCAAGCCCCTTCATTTGCGACATGGCTGTCTTACAGCAGCAAAGGAAGTCAGCAAATGCTTGAAGTTCCATACTGCCTTTAGAGCTTATCTTAGGCCATGCGTCAAGTTTGTCTCTGAAGGCCTTTGCTACGAGGAAGGGATTTCCATACCTCTCTACGAGAACTGTCCATGCTGCATAGTATGCAGACTCTGTGCCAAGCGGGAAGTAGCCTTCTATTGCCTTCCTTGCAGGTCCACTTACATATTTCCTCAGATAATAAGTCTTCTCTTCAGTTGGTATATTTTTCCTGTCAATCAGAGTCTGAAAGGAAATTTTCCAATCATTATATCTGATAGGGTCGCCACTGAATATTGTTGGCTCTGGTACCGGAAGACGACTTGCATTAAGAGACACTGCAAATGCTTTGACCAGATCTTCTGTGTTCACCTCTTGGTGCGGTGTCACATTTCGTGGCGAGGAACACCGTTTCATATGCTGGTCATTGTTTTCAGACTTGACTTCATTTTTATCAGATCTGTGGTGAAGTAGGTTGTATATTTCTTCATCTGAACCTTCACTTTGTTCATACACTCGCTGTCGAGCCTTTGCTGCATTCAGCTTTTTTACAGTCTCAAGTCGCTCTACTTCTCTGCGCTTAGCTTCTAGAGCCTTTTGTCTTTGTGCTATTTCTGCTTCTTGCCTTTCAATTTCCTTCATATGGATTTCTTGTTCAAGCAGAACTTGGAGAGCAGCCTCATTTGCTGCAACTTCAGCAGCTGCATCTTGTCTTTTAGCCGAGAGCCGGCTGGAGTGTCTAGAGGAAACCCTCGAATGAGAAGAGAGCTTAGTGTGGTGTGACTTAACACTCATCCTGTCTGAGGCTTCTAACTTAGGCATAGACTCAGTCTCCTTCCATTTTTCATCCCTTTGACTTTTCACATCTGAGGCTACGTATTTAGATGAAGACTCAGTGTCCTTCCAAAGTTCTTCATCTCTTTGAACCTCCGCATTACTTGGGCTTGGACACTTTCTTACAGATTTGATAATTGTCTTTGTTATGGCTTCACACGTATCCATCCTTCGTCTTGTGTCACTATCTGGAGATTCAATACGTCTCAAGTCATCATAGGCTGCATTCACATCCTTAGAAGCACTCAAAACCTTGGAAACATGTTCTTGTAGCAGATCCTTTGAGCATTGACCATCTATAGCTCCTTTGGCATTCTTAATGACAACCTTCCACTTCTCATAGCGCACACTGAAACGATGTGCAGCCTTCTTTATGTGCTCACCGTACAGTTCTTTGCCCTTTTCCGTCAATGTACGGACTCGTTGGCTCTGTCGTGCTCTTTGTGAGGTAGTAGAAACATCATCAGCTGTGCCTTCAACTGCTTGTAGTTGCTCATCTGCAGAAAGTTGTTCCACATCACCCTTTTCACTGACTTCTGGATTAGCCTCAAACTCTGCCATTGTTGGAGGGGTTTGGGTTTTTTGTGTATCTTACTTAGCCTTAATGTAAAGGTGCAGCAGCTTAAATTTGATTTGTTAGTTGAGGAGCAAATGAATATTAATCTTCATTTACTGTTACAACTTTAAAGCACAGTAATTACTATTACTCCTTAAACATCACTTAACATGTATACTTAACTCACATTACATCTCTTCTCCAAGCCAGTAATACTGTTTCTTACAGCAACTGCTGAAGCCCACCATATGCACGATGCACAGGTTACTCATCACAACATTAACTTAACACTGTATGAATATCAGTCACTTGAACAGCAGAAATGTAAACAATGAGAAGGAAAGAAAAAAGAAGAAATATTTCAGTCCTTTGTTTATTTATAAAAGGAAACTTATCTTAATTAATTTTACAGTCCTTTTCCTTTTTATTTCTCTTTCTTGTGGTTAATTATATTGAGTCCTTTAACTGAGGCAACACTTATTTTCGGGGCACCTGAATTTCCTGCGGGGCTGCGTCCTTCATCTACCCGTGCAGAGCGGAGTTCTCACTGTAGCACCCTCAAGGATTGACGTACGCACGATGTAGTTATAAAACAGGGTTTATTCTGGTCTTGGCAACCCGTGAGAACTGCTCACGGACAAAACAATAAAACAAAAACATCACATCAAAATGCGCTCTTGTACATAGTGTCAATCAATCAAAAAAATCCTTAATTACAGAAAATAAACCATTTAAAATACACAAACCTCGTGAGCTGACATCCAGGAAGTGCTAAATAGAGCTTTATGGCCTTATTGCCTTATCTTCCATCTTCTTCGTCAATTATTTTCACTCTTTAAACAATATTTTCTCCATGTGTGGAGCTAACTGTGAGTTGCAGCATGCAGACACCATGTGCGCTAGCAAAAGAAAAGTTGCTGGGTGGAGACCCAAACAGCAAAGCTGTACCCTGCACAGTTCACCACCAGAGGGCGCAAAGGAACAAAATCCAGACATACAGCTTAACAAATATCAAATGCAACAAACATCAAATGCAAAAGACCGTTACACATATCTTTGGTCAGGTGATAAGTGATAGCCTCCGTGATGTCTTTGTGCCTGCGGGAGTTTGACGTGTATAGGGAAGCGCTGTATAAGGTTCCCGTTATTGATGTTTGGGTGGTTGACCCGGACGGATTTTCTCCTGTCACTTTCTCGTCATCCCTGACGTGCTCTCCGTTGTTTTTTCCCTGCTAATTTTAGCATCACACGGCACAGCTTCTGTATCACGTGGTATAAGGCTCCGCCCTTGTGATTTGTTGAGTAGGAAGAGTGAGCGCTTGTTTTCATGCAGAGTACGTCCCGGATCAAAATGTGAAGTTTTACAAATCACCACTTCTTTAGTGAATATCATTTCAGTCTCAGACAATCTCGTTTCTCTTACAGAGGTTGAATGCACCTTCTGCGGATGGCGGTACCACACAGTGTGCGTGGACTTCCCCTGCACAGAAGGCAACTACAAATGCTGTGAATGCTAAATAAACAGAAACAAATGATCCCTGTTGTCTTTGCTTGATGATTGGTTTGAGTCTTGACAATCCACATTGCTGGCGTTGCATCTTTCAATGCCAGCAATGGCAGGTATCAGTGCTCAAAGCTTTTGTGTTTGTTTCCAACAAGTTGCCCACCTCGGGAAACAAAAATGTGTTCTTTTACTTGTCAGATGAACATATGAGACACTTTGACTCTTCAGTGCAGTGTGGAGCCTAACAAAGATCTGTTTTGTGTCCCAGCTGATCAGCAGGAGGAGGAGAGTCTGACGGAGCAGCAGAGGAACATTTTCAGCTACTTGGACTCAGCTCAGCCACTACAGAGGAAACAATGAGCTCAACACAGAAGGTGACAGACAGAGCAGGACCATATGACCAAAGATATTTATCACCATATACATTTGAACATTTGCCATAACGATGTAGCTGACGATAGAATTGACACCAGACAAAATACTTTACAGCTGCACAACTTTATTAAAAACCCATCAATGTATTTTCACTGAAACAAGCAGCTGTTGTTTATGTGCATTAAAGTTATATAAAAATGTAACAGTGCAAATGCAAATTCCTCGCTGACAGTTTAACCAAAAGGCGTTTCCAGTGGAAACTGGCCGACACATCCTGAGCATAACCATGTATAATATCCACTAAACTTCAGAAGAGGTTATACAGTCGTGGCCAAAAGGTTTGAGAATTGCATAAATATTGGAACCTGGAGAAGTTGCTGCTTAAGTTTTTATAATAGCATTTTGCCTGCACTCCAGAATGTTATGAGGAGTGATCAGATGAACTGCATCGTCCTTCTTTGCCATGAAAACGAACTTAATCCCCAAAAAGCCTTACCACTGCATTTCATTGCTGTCATCAAAGGATCTGCTGAGACCATTTCAGTGATCGTCTTCTTAACTCAGGTGAGAATGTTGGCGAGCACGAGGCTGGAGATCATCATGGCTGTATCCCGATTCAGGTTCTGCAGCTTTAAAGTCCTCAAGGGCCGCGTACTCAAAGACCGCTAAGGCCGAAGTGCGAGGCTCGTAGGCTCGTGAAATGGGACGTCTAGCCTCCGTCGCGCTGCCCAGGTTGCCTAGCAACCATGATACTAACAGCTGGAAACGTTTCATACAGCTTTGTTTGACAGAAATGAAGGAGAACATATTTAGTTCATTTGTTTCTACATGAGCTCTGTGTGATTTGATGAGTATCTGAGGCTGAGACCACAGGACTGTGAAACATGATTGTTGGGCTTCATTTCTGTGCTGAACAGTCGTTTAAGATTAGCTGTAAATAACAATTAGCTGATGTTGTTCATGAGACTAAAGTCATCTCACTGTGGTAATGTAAATATAATATGGCCAATATTATAGTTATCATATTAATCACTTCACTCACAGACAAGTATCTGTGACAGTGTGTATACAGATGTGTCATATATAAGAGACAAATATTGTTCATTTAATATGTTGGTACTAAATGTGGCTGAATGCTTACATATATGTGTAAAAAGCAAATGTACGAGCTGTGATAACTGTGTCTGATAGAATGAAGAGTAGACTGATATATGAAATATTCCTTTATTGGGTGAGAAAATCAGACCATGTCATAACTGCTGTAAGTCACACAGAATAGATATCAGAGCCTTAAACAGGCTGACTTCTGCTAAATGGGTCAAACTGGGCAGAAAGTCTACAAACACATAACATCCTTATAGAATATGATGTAACACTATAGATCAACTTAGCTCAGAATATATAAAGCATATAAACAGTTACAGCAATATGATGCAACAAACACAGCAGCTACTGATCCAAAATACTCAAAGCTTCATAGAACTGAAACCAACATTTATTTTTAGCTCCATCCTGCTGCTGATACAGACTTTAGGTTTCTGAACATTAAACTTGTTGCTGCCTTTCATAGTGTGTAACTTGAAGGCCCTGAGTACTTTCTCCCACACTGGAAACACTGGGATGATCACATTATTTGAACATTACCTAATAAGACGGATTCAGCACAGACAGTTATGTTAAACTTTCCTAGCAGTCCTTCACAAACAGGGAACAGTCTGTCTATTCTCTCCATCTGTCAGCTGCTGCTGGCTCTTCCTCCTCCTCTTCCTCACACACTGCTGAGTTTGTCCTGGTGGATCATCAGGGCTGCAAAGCCTCACAGATGATGTGCAGCAGTGGCTCCCTCAGTCTGTCCTCACTCTGGACACTTGCAGTCGTCACACATGGAAATCAAATGTGTGATAAGCTGCAGGATTCAGACACAAGTGTAACTTATAAACACATGTTCATACTTTTATTCCACAATCAGAGAGAAAGAAACAGAGAGAGAGTGCAGGACAGACAGACAGGTGACAGTCTCAGGTGTACACACTGCTACACAACAGCACCAGAGAAGCAGGATTTAGTGTTTGTGTTATTACGAGTGTAAACAAGAAGAGTTCCAGATGGTGCAGTGGACACATGTGTGACTGCTGTGATTAAAGCATCTTTCTTTCAGCTTAACGAGTGAACCGTCAGCTCGTTCAAACACACGTTAAAGTGCGTTTGGCTCGACACCACCGAACAGAGGCAGCAATATAACACAGCTAACATTAACAGTGCAGTGAATCCTGCTTGTGCCGTGATGTTCAGGACTGCAAACCGAGCAGCATCACTGACTTTCAGCTTGTTGTGTTTGTGGATATATGACTGACTTTAATTATCCACAAAATCATCACATTCTCTGTCAGATTAAGGTCGACTATTGAACGGCGTATATTTTAAAGGCTTTAAAACCAAGTTAACGCTGAAAGTACAAACATCACTAATGTCACATAACTCTGCCGACAAGGCATAGCTATGGCTATGAAATGCTCTTTGTGTATCACTTCTTCATTATGAAAGATGTCATTAATGCACTAGTAATGTCTCATCTGGAGTATTGTTCAATCATTTGGTCAGCAGCTAATAAGACAGATCTTAACAGACTTCAGTTAGTCCAGAATAAGGCGTCCAGATTAGTGTGAAGATGTTCATACTATACTAATATTGATCAAATGCATAATAACCTTTCTTGGCTTCCTGTACAGGCTAAAATATTCTATGGCTTACTTGTAGTTCTAAAGAAAGCAATTCTGTTAAACACACCACATTTATTCTGCTCAGCTGCAGTATCCAGATGAAATACATCATCATATTACACAGTTTTCAACAAACTGCAATTTAGTAAATGCTCGAGTTAAAAGTAACGTTTTGTAAAACTGTTACATTTAGAGCAACTTTTAAGTGGAATAAGTTGCCTTAAAAAATTAGAGAATTATTCAAAACTTCAATGAACACTTAAAAGCCGATTTACAGAGCTTTTAGTTGTTGTAAATATTGTAAGACATGATTTGTTTTTGAAATTTGTGTGATGTGCCTCAATGTTATTGATATTATTATTATTGATTGCTTATATTTGAACAATTGTGAAACCTCACTGTGGATGTAAGAGTGAAATTATGTGGATATCTTGAATCCACTTTATTGTGTAATATTTTATGTGAGTATTTGACGGAAGACGAGTAACATCTGTTGTGGAAGCTAACGGGGTTCCTTTCGAATAAACAAACATAGGATTTATTATCACTGAATAATTCTGTATAAATCTATACAAATTATAGAAATATGTAATAGGAAACAACAAAATAATCTAAATTATAAAATAGTGTGTGTGTGTGTGTGTGTGTGTGTGTGTGTGTGTGTGTGTGTGTGTGTGTGTGTGTGTGTGGTTTTAGTGTTTGAACAGTCATGAATTATCTTTAACAGCAGGTTGGATGTAATGTGTTAGAACTACCAGCAGGTGGGGATAAGAGACCTTTAAGGTGTTTGGTGCCACGCTCCACCTTCAGGTTTAAAACTAGTGTTAATGGAGTTTGAAGGTTGAGTTTGTTCCACGACTGCATTTCACTCACTGCCTCTGTTTGTATCTCTGTCACTGCAGGACCAACATGGAGCCAGAAGTCAGTGCTCTCAGGAGGCCGACAAACCTCACAGAAGAAAGGGAGAGAAAAAACACACCTGTGACGAGTGTGGGATGGAGTTTACTCTGAAGGCTTCACTAAAACGGCATCAGGTCATCCACACTGGAGAGAGACCGTTCAGCTGTGACTTGTGTGGAAAGTCTTTTTCCAGGAAGGGTTACCTAAAAACACACCAACTCATCCACAGTGGAGTTAAAGCGTACAGCTGTGATCAGTGTGGCAGAGCTTTTACTCACAGTAGCCACTTACAGAGTCATCTAGTTACCCACTCTGGAATTAAGGCATACAGCTGTGACGAGTGTGGAAAGTCTTTTTCCTTGAAGGGTTACCTAAAAGAACACCAACTCATCCACAGTGGAGTTAAAGCGTACAGCTGTGATCAGTGTGGCAGAGCTTTTACTCGCAGTAGAAGCTTACAGAGTCATCTAGTTACCCACTCTGAAATTAAGCCATACAGCTGTGACGAGTGTGGGAAGGGTTTTACTGTGAGGGCTAAACTAAAACGGCATCAGGTCATCCACACTGGAGAGAGACCGTTCAGCTGTGACGAGTGTGGAAAGTCTTTTTCCTTGAAGGGTCACCTAAAAGAACACCAACTCGTCCACAGTGGAGTTAAAGCGTACAGCTGTGATCAGTGTGGCAGAGCTTTTACTCGCAGTAGCCACTTACAGAGTCATCTAGTTACCCACTCTGGAATTAAGCCATACAGCTGTGACGACTGTGGGAAGGGTTTTACTGTGACGGCTTCACTAAAACAGCATCAGGTCATCCACACTGGAGAGAGACCGTTCAGCTGTGACTTGTGTGGAAAGTCTTTTTCCTTCAAGCGTTCCCTAAAAGAACACCAACTCATCCACAGTGGAGTTAAAGCGTACAGCTGTGATCAGTGTGGCAGAGCTTTTACTCAAAGTAGCCACTTACAGAGTCATCTAGTTACCCACTCTGGAATTAAGGCATACAGCTGTGACATCTGTGGAAAAACCTTCAGCCAGAGAGGGTACCGAAATACACACCTACGCATTCACACCAGACATGATGTGTACTGCTGTGAACAGTGTGGCAAATACTTTACAACAGACGCACACTTACAACGACACATGTTTACCCACACTGAGGAGAGACCTTATCGATGTGACCTGTGTGAGAAGACTTTTAAAGCTCCACATCACCTGAGACGACACCAACAGATCCACACCAGAAAGAGACTCTACAAGTGCAGCTACTGTGAGGTATATATTTATATTGTTATCTTGTCATTTTAGCCTGACTGTTTGGAACAACTCTGCTCATTAAACTGTGTTAGCATGTTAGCAATTCTACTGCATGGAAAAGCAGCTCTGAGTGATTATTCAGATTTTCCTTTCAGTTATGATTTTAGTATTACTGTAGTATTATGGTGGTAGTATTGTAGTTATTGCAGCCCAGTAAACTGAGTGTGTTAACTGAAACAGTCAAATGTAGTTGGACGTCTGCAGAGATGCTCTTTATTTCAGGCGACGTTCAGGATACGAATGTTGAAGGACTGACTTACACTGTCTTTGTGTCTTTGTTTAGAAGCAGAGCGACACAGATGGATCCAGTTCTCAACCCTGTCATCACTGTGGTGGTGGGAAAGACTTTCATTGTGACCTCTGTGGAAAAACTTTCAGTCAGCAAAAGACCCTAAAAGTACATCAACGTAGACACACTGGAGACAAACTGAAATACTGCAAAGAATGTGGGAGAAGCTTCACCACATCAAGTGAGTTAAAACAACATGAACTGATTCACAGTGGGGTTAAAAAGCACCTCTGTGATCAGTGTGGGTCATCCTTCACCACTGAAGGTGAGCTTAAATCACACAAACGAGTCCACACAGGAGAGAAACCACACAAGTGCAGACACTGTGAGAGAAGCTTCTCACGGTCAGGTAATCGTAACATTCATGAACGTACACACATGGAAGGAAACTACAGCTGTGACCAGTGTGACAAGAGCTTCAGGAATCTCAGTTCATACTCTGCACACAAACGATCCCACGTTACTAATAAACTGTTTCACTGTTACCAATGTGCCCAAACATTCACCTCATTGTCTGCTCTGTGCAAACATCAGCGCGATCACTCAGGGCTGAAATCACTCCCATCACTGGATCACAGTGAATCTGAAGACACAGAAAGATCCTCTGGTTTCTGTGTCAGACTCAAACAGCTTGAGATCAGGCTCCACAGAGTTCAGATAGAATCATTTAAACTTGTGTTGAACTGAACTGGTTGCTGGGCTGAACTTCTACATAATACAGATCTACATGGGATCTTCTTTTCTGTTGTTTTACTGAGTCAGTTTTGTCCTTTTTTCTCTGTCCTGGTTTTGCTCGTCTGTAAATGATTGAAACTCAGTCAAATAGTTCATTGTTCTCCAGCAAAACGTTTTGGAAACTCATGTTTAACCTTTAAAACTCTGACATGTTTTAGCACACAAGGCTTCATCGGGGAGTTCACTCATGATTGGACCATGAGAACAAAGGTTTTTAGTTCTTTCAAAGAGAGTCTTGGAGATGTTTGATGTTTCTGTTTTTCTGAAACCACCTGAAAGAAAAACTATTTTTCTTGCTTTATGTAGTGTGGAAGTTTTTAATCTTTCTTCATCTGTGATGTTCTTGAATGTGTTCACGTGAAGATGGTACAAATAAACTGTCCTTTCAGCTTTAGCTCCTAATTTATTCATTATTTATGGATGTAGCACAGCAGCCGTCTCTTGATTAACACATGGAGGGCTCGGGATCTGATGGTGTCGTCTCCCTATTTGCCCACTCAGTAAATCTCACTCATGGCCAAGAAATTGAAATAAACCTTGTTTCCCTGCTGGATAGTGATCCACTGTAACTCTGCTCCTCCTTCCTGTTTAGGATTTCTGTGGCTGAAGTAAAATTCCCTCCATCCATCACTTATCCCAGCTAACCCAAAGTGAAATAAAGTTTTGCTCGTCTTAAAAAAGCATTACAATAATGGGCATTACCAATGCAAACTGAATGATACAGAAGATGAAAGAAGAGACTTTGATCAGTTAATAAAGCTCATGATCTGGATTCATTGTGGCTGCTACACAGATACTTCTGGGTCACTTCTCTCAGTTAGGAACCTTCCTCACCAAACTGACTGTTGGACCACACCCCTGGTTTCATGAGAAATTGTTTCAGCCATGATTTCTCTTCCTGTATTTCAGAGTAAAGACTGAAGTGACAAATGGAAGCATGTTTAAAAAACACAATGTGAGAGAGACGTTGAGGTCCTTAGAAGTTACCCTGGGTTTTTCTGTCACCCTGCTAGATGTTACACACCTTGTTATTGGACTGATTTCTACTGCTGGACTACTCCTGCGGAGAGCATTGAGCTGTTATTGAGCTGCACATACGTTACGACCTGCTTAAGTTCGAGGTCACAGCGTCTGTCGAGCAGCTGGAACATAATGAAGTCTACAAGGTTAAAGTTTTCTCTTCAGTTATTGTTCTTTCTGCTGCTTGGTTTGATGGATCTGAGAGCTTTTGTTTTTATTATTGTTATTATAATTATCATGAATATTTTACTCTCTAGAAGCTTTAAAATAGTGTTTGTGTTTGAAAAAATTGATTTAAGAATTGAACAGAAACATCTGTCCTTCTGAAAATCGCCCAAAGGCACGGAGACAAAGTCAAAGGATGCAACCTGTAACTTTCTCTTCCTTCATGTCAGGACCATCATCCATGATTTATATAAAATGCATATAGCAACAGTAGCACTTTAGTTTGGACTTTATGATTTCTGTAACTGGAAAATATTATTTTGTTTAAAGACAGAAGTGACCGCATAGTTGCAACATCAAAGGGAAATATTAATTAATTAGCATCAAGTATATTTGTTGCTTAAGCGTTTGCACTATAACTTAAGTAGGATTATAACTTTTAAGGAAGGAAAGATTTCAGATATTTAGTTCACTGCTTCAGTTATTTTATATGAAATTAAAACATTTACGTTGGTCAAATATGATGCTCTAAATCAAATAAAAGTTTGAAAATAAATGATGTTTTTTTAAATGCTGCAACAAATGTTCACAAAAAGTAACTATAATTAAAACCAGTTAAACAAAATCAAATGTTTGAATCATGCTTAACCAAATGCCAGGCTGGGGAGCTGAACCTAAAGTATACGTAGAAAGATTTCAACATGTGAGCAGTTTTTAATGTTTTTATCACATATAAATGTCACAGCAGTGGGTCCTGGCCCAATGCTTTGTGTTTTTGGTTTTCTTTGACTCTTGTTTTTCTTGCTTTTTGTTCTTCTTATTTATCAGGCTCTCAGTAATCTTAGTTCTCCCTCCCTCAGTGTTCATTTCAGCCTGTGTTTAGTTTCTGTTCCCGTGTCCCACGTTTCATCGTTTCATGTCGAGTCAGCCCTGTCTCTCTGTTTCCTGTGTCTCCCCAGTCAGCCCCGCCTCCCTCGGGCACTCATGTGTGATACAGAGTAATAAACCTGACTACATTTGCTACACTCTCTTTATTACCTGTTACTTTAAAATTCATACACTAATTATGTCTGCCCATCTCTCTAATGTGAAGGTCAAAGGTCAACATCCCAGTGACATAAGAATAATCCCAAAGGGGCAAAGGCAGCGGTTAATTTAGCACATTTAGCATTAAGGGTACAGCAAGGATATACTTTTACTTATTGTGGCAGGGGTGTGGTCTCTGGCCTGCTGCAGTGGAGGCTGGTGGCGGGACATTGGACGGCACAGGTGAGGGTGATGGAGCTCATGACTCTCCCCTTTATAGTGACGGAGGAGACTGGCGTGGGGGAAGCGTGTAGTGGAGGAAGCCGAGGAGAGAGCTGGTTTCTGGCTACAAAGACGGCGTCAAACCAGAAAAGATTGCTCGTGGTCAAATGTCAAAGGAGCTTGCAAAGAAAAGCGTCTGGACTTCTTTAAGTTGCTTGAAGACGTTTCACCTCTCATCCGAGAAGCTTCTTCAGTTCTAAGGTCAAATGGTGGAGAGTCCCAGATATAAACCTAGTGGGAGTGACCCCCCACAGAGGGACAAAAGGACCCCCTGATGATCCTCTAATCGCCTGAGCCAAGGTGTGAAACTGGGTGTGGGTCCCAATCAGCCAGAGTTTCGGGTGAGTTCATTGTGAAACCTGGCCCCACCTTATCATGCGAATTCCTGAGATCAGATGGCCCAGGATGTGAGTGGGCGTTAAGGCGTCTGGGAAGGATCTCAAAACTGGATTATTGATGGCAGAGAGTTGATGTCGTAAACCCCGCCTCTGTTCAAAGATGGTCGCTCACAGTGGACATAGATGCTTCTTTCACTCCTCTTTCAAACCATCTGTCCTCTCTGTCCAAAATGTGAACATTGGCATCCTCGAAGGAGTGTCCTTTGTCCTTAAGATGCAGATGGACTGCTGAGTCTTGTCCTGTGGAGGTGGCTCTTCTATGTTGTGCCATGCGCTTGTGAAGTGGCTGTTTGGTCTCTCCAATGTAGAGGTCTGGGCATTCCTCGCTGCACTGTACAGCATACACCACATTGTTAAGTCTGTGTTTTGGCGTTTTATCTTTCGGGTGAACCAGTTTTTGTCTGAGCGTGTTGCTGGGTCTGAAATGCACTGGGATGTCATGCTTGGAGAAAACTCTCCTGAGTTTTTCTGATACACCGGCTACATAGGGGATGACAATGTTGTTGCGTCTGTCCTTCTTATCCTCCCTCGCTGGTGTCTGATCTTCTTTTCTGTGCCTCTTTGCTGACAGTAGAGCTGGGCGATATGAGATTTTTTCATATCACGACATGTTTTTTTCATTTCAGGCGATAACGATATCTATCACGATATAAGCCAAATAACTATATTTGTAAGATTTAAATGTGCCGTTGCTCACAAGTAAAATGTGAAATAATCAGCAGCTTGTTTTTATTTAAATATTTATTTCCCATAATAAGTTCAACAGGGTAGATGTACTTAAGGAACATGAGACTTTTTCAGATAAATAAAGCCAAATATTGCAAACTACACAAAAGGCAGCCGCTAAAGCGTTTACGTTTCAAAATAGAACAAACGAAACAGACTAAATTGTCAATTCCACTTAGAAACAAAATATTAATTCTAAAAATAAATCTTAGTTTGTTTTACAGAAGAACAGACAAAACTGACTAACTTTTGTCAATATCAAATAAACTGAGAACTAAAAGGAAATTCTCAATCTCTCCTTGTTGTATAGCTGAGCTTTTCAAACAGTTTTAACAGTTACTTTAGTCTGACAAAAGCCGAATGACGAATTAGCGCTTCCAGTCAGAGACTGAGGCTACGTCCACACGTACACGGGTGTTTTTGAAAACGGAGATTTTCCGTTTTCGTTTTAAAAAATAATCCCGTCCACACATAAAGGCAGAAATGAAGGAAAACGCTGCTATGAACATGCCAAAGCAGCAGGTGGAGCTAGATTCCTAACCGTGCAGAAATGTACAGTGTGACGCATGCACCAGTTTATTGTATTTCCAGACTTGCTTTCGGCACAATTTACAGTGCACGCTACTCTGTTTTTGTCAGACTTGAAATAGCCGAAATACCTTCACACTATGGAACTTCTATGGCTCTTCCGTTCGACAATCTCTCCGGCATTGGAACCATCATCTGGTTTTTCTTCGGTCACGCTCGGTTGAATTTTCTAGTCGGCACACTCATTTCCTCCATTACCCGCTGGCTGCTTCCCAAACAAACACACGTGCGGCTTGGCACTTGTGCTGTACGTAACAAGTCACGTGACGTGACGCTGCGGCTGTGATTGGTTCGGCTCTGCGCTACTTAATTTGGATTGGCTGACCTTTTTTTTTTTTTTTTTTTTTTAAGAGGACAAGAGCGGCGAGGTCTATCGCGATAGCTTAATTTCTCTATCGAGTAAAAGTTATATCGCGATACATATCGTTATCGTTCTATCGCCCAGCTCTAGCTGACAGAGGCTCCTTTGACTACGATGACCTGGATGACTGAGAACCTTCACAGACACTTGTGGTCAAATAATGTGTTGTGCAGCACGCAGGACAGACAGCGCACAATGTGCTTTAAAGTAGCAGCCAAGAAAGGTGTAATTTAAGTCTACGAGCAGTGAACACCCGTGTGCACACCTGTGTGGATCAGCGCGCTTGTATTCAAATGGTTTCCACATGTAATGGTCTGCAAGAGGATGTAGCGAGCCATAGCCCCGTCCCCCAGGGCATGAAACAGGCATGGAGGAGATCCAGGCCCCAGAGTGCGAGAGCCCAAGGAGGACAACCGGAGGGGCATCTGTGCCACCCTCATGGGAAGGGCTGAGGATCCCCAGACGAGGCGTCACCCAGTAGCCACCGAGCAGAAGCTAGAGGGGGCTTCACCAGCGTGCCCAACGGCTCCGCCGGCAGCCGGCTGTGCCAGAGTGAACCGAGCCGCAGGCCCAGAGGCCGGAGGCCCGAGGGCCCCCCACACCCCGGAGGAGGCCTGACCGAGCAACAGGCGCCAGGCCCCGCCAGGTAGCCACCGGGAGTGAGCCGGTACATACCTGAGCGCCCAGCCCCGGACACCAAGAACCACCAATGCACCGACCCCTGAGGGCATCAGTCACCAGCAGGGAGTGTGGTGAGGGGAGATAGGCCTTGGAGGGCCTGGGAGTTCCCAGAGAGGTGGAGTCTAAGACCCGACCTGACATATAGACACAGACAAACAGGCACACACAGACACAAACATGCGTTCCCACCCTCATGCACACATATACAAACACTCAGCACTCACCCAACGTAAGGACTGACATAAATGGACATGTACACACAATCACACTCCCCAAACATACTCTATACCCCGGGTCCAGGTACCCTCGCCCCCAGAGGGGGAAGCAGAACCCAGACCCAAGAGATGTTACCCTTCCCCCCGGGGTGGAGGCAAGCAGACCGTCCCAGGCTCCGCAGCAGCAGGGAGGCCAATCGGACAGCTAACATCTCCTCCCAGCCCCCCCGCCCCGATGGCTAGCAGAGAACGGGGGTGTGTGAAGACCCCATACCTCCCTCCTCCCGCTCATGTGTAGTGTTGCTGCGTGTTGCTCTAAAGTGCATTTAAAACTAAAAAATGGTGCTGCTGCCAGAGAGCAGCAGGTGTTAGCACGGCCCCTCCCGAGAACCCTCAATGTCTACATGGATTTAAAATTGAGAGGTGGGCACCAGCGCCAGAGGTAGGTTTGAGTACACAGACCGTCCACTGGACGCCGTTAACGTGCCCACCCTCAAGGCCCTATATATATGTGTGTGTTATGAGAGTGTAAGTAATGTGGATGTCTAAGTTGTGAGATAAAATTGAGGCACAGGTGGCCAGAAGGGGACGGGGGGGGGATGTCTCACCTGCACTCCTGTGACACACCCGCACCCCAAGGCCCTACCTGTATGGGTGAGTGTGGTGGAGCGGGAAGAGGGAGGTAGCCGGGGATGGGGAGGAAAAGGAGGGAGGGGAGGATGCCCCTCCCTAGGGCCAGCTCCCCCGCTGACCCCAGTAGGCACCCCCGTCCTCTGGTACCCACCAAGGCAAGGGAGCCCAGGTCCATCCAGACCGCGGCCTACGGTAGCACTGCCAAGCCCCACAGGACCCGGGGCAGCCCACCCTACCCCACCGCAGAGGAAACTGTACCCACCCCAAAATGAACATATTTCAAGTAAACAGCTGGACTGATCAGGTCCAAACACAGAGTGATAAACTTGTCAAACAGCTGTCATATCTTTATATAGAAGCTCTTTATAAATGCTGCTCACTGCAGTCTGTTTACTAATAATGTCAAAGTGTTAGAAACACAGAAACATCAGAATGGTCTTTGTTCACAGAAACCTGTCTGGGATCCTTTGTTGTTCTTTTGATGCAGAGTTACATTATAAATATAAAGAGTTATTTCAGAGTCTCATCAGTTTTCCTGCATGTCTTTATTTAACACATCAGCAGGGCTGAAGCTCTCATGTTAAACACACACTGATCTATGGACACGTTCATGTGTTTCTAACAGAACCAGGCTGTTATCAGCCTGCACTAACATTATGTCACACACACTGAATGTAACAGTGACAGTTTACATCATCACACAATCAGCTGTGATTGTTTCACTGTCATCAAACGAGTCAACAGGAAGTAGAATCAATAGAAACCAATCATTTACTGACAGCATGTCTGATGGAAATAAGTGCAGATTATGTATGAAGTCTAACTGCACACAGTAACTGTGTTACAATAAGGACTTAACAGCGCCCTCTGCTGGAGTGTTTCACACTGAGAGCAGCTTTCCTCTGAATTCAGTGAGGTTATGACTGAAATTATTGGTGTAGTCGGTTTTATAAAGACCAGACCAGTAAAAACAAGAGTGTCTCTGCTGTCTGTGAGAAGATGGAGCCGAACATCAAGCTGTGCTGTTTCACAGTGAAGCCAGGCGGCTGTCACCAGGAAAAGTCTTGTCCTGAGTTTTTGAGCTCAGAGAGCAGATCAGATGTTTTTGGAGCAGGAGCACAAGTATGAAGTCGCAGAGTTAGTGATGAGAGCTTCCTGGCAAAACTGGCCTACCTGAGTGACATATTTGGAAATGAAGTAAATCTACAGCTTCAAGGGAAAGATAAAAACCTCCCTCAGGTCACAAGATCAGCTCTGTCACTGGAAAGCTTGCAGTGTGGGGCAGGAGACTCGATGAAGGAGACACAGATTCATTGGAGAACCTGCATGAATTTGTTGACACTACTGACGATGATGCCGCCTCAGTGACTCCATATATCAAGCAGCATATTTCATCACTGATGGGATACTTTTAAAAGGACTTCCATGAAAACAGTTCCCAGCATGACCAGCTCCAACTGGTTTCAGCTTTGCAGAGCAGAACCAGTTCATTGACGTCTGACTCCACACTGAGACTGCAGTTCACATCACAGACACTGAGTGGATTCTGGCTGAGTGTAGAGAAGCAGTATCCACTCTGAGGGCAGCAGGCTCTGGGCGTTCTTCTTCCTTTAGTCTCATCTTTGTGAGGCTTCTCTGCTGCTGCTGCAGACCAAGTCCAGGTCCCAGCTAAACACTGAGCAGGAGCTGAGAGCTGCAGGATCCTGCTTCAAAGCTGCTTTGAAAAGCTGTGCACTGCAAAACGTGCTCGTCGGAGCCATTAATGCTGACTTTGTTATTTTGATCAAAGAAAGAAATCAGCACAAACTGTTTGATTCGTTTTGGTTTTGTAGGTTAAAGTGTTTCATATATTGTGCTCCTGAGTTAATGTTGCTGATCAGTTTGAATTCATTTTGATTGTTTATGGAGTTTATTTCATTTTATGTTTCAGTATCAAACGGTTCAAATGTTTATAGTTTTATTAAGGATGTAATTTATTTTTTATTGAAGGTAAATTGTTACACTTTACTTTGTTTCCATCTAAAAGTGTTACATTGTTTCTCTTCCAAACTAAAAAGTGTTTCTGCTGCAGCTTCCTTTCACTCTTTATCATTTTCCAGTCAGTGAAAGTCTTTTTGTGTCCTCCTAAAGTCCACCGTGCTCACAGTGAACACTCGTATGCTGTTGTGCTGTCACAGACTGTTATCAGCCGTGTAGCCGCTCATACCTCATTTATTCTTCTTGTTCTACCGTCAGACCCAGGCGCACAGCTTTGGTTGAAGTTCTTATGTTTGATTTCATAACAGCTCTTCCGATTTCCACTCTTTATAACTTTATAAGTATTTTTGACAAAGCCATCTTCTTTTACTCATCCACTCAGCAAGCGCAAGCGCCCAAGACAGTAACCTATCAACTCACATACCCACATAGCTTGTTCTTCTTTGTCGTTTTATTGGCAGTTGGTGGTGCATTACCGCCAACAGCTGGCTGGGAGAGTGGACCAGCATGATGCTAACCTGCATAGCTGCGTGTCGCGGCAGTTCAAAAGTCAGCCACGGCAGCCGGCAGGAAGAAACTATCCAACTACACGGTAAATGAGAAACTGCTTTGTGATCCGGACAAAATCCTCTTGGGGTCTGGATTTGGACCGGAGTCCAGGAGTTGGGGACCCCTGTTATAGTACCATATCACCCTATTAGAGAACTTTGCTCTCACACTGCAGGCCTACTTGTTGTTCCTAGAGTATTTAACCCTTGGATGCACAACCTACCAATACCTACACTCTTCCACGAGTGGGGTCAAAAATGACCCCAAATAGAAACAATGCATTTTGCTATAAACTCTGTTGTTATTCTTCAAAATCTTTAAAACGAAGAGTTGTAATATTTTCATATTTGAGGTATTTCTCATAAAACATGTTTGTGACATGAGGCCCTTTGCATTTTTATTTATTTTTTCATTAATTTTCAGTTTTTGTATCACTTTTGTATGCTTGCTCGGCCTATACTGCAGAAGCTGGGTCTTCCCTCTGAAAGGCACAAGTTGTTCATCCACTGTAACACAATCACTGTGGATGAATTTCTGCCTGCAGTTGACCAGGAACAGGTCCCATATGTAGCAGAAAGCTGCCATGTGGTTTGTTTTCAGTCGGTAGGCTCTGGTCCTCTTGTCCTCAAAGTGCAAGAAAGGGCGAAATCTTTAAATCTTTGAATTGACATAGTGGCCTTGTACAATGGGTTATGCAGAGAACTCCCAAAAAACACACCGACTGGTACATCCCAGTTCTTCTCACTTCCTGCAAGAATGGTCAATCAAATGAAGGCCAGGAGCTTATGTTTGATTACATTTTTCCACTCTTTCCCCTGTCTGTGGCTACTCTTCGTGCCTCCATGTTTGTGTATGACAGCACCTCTTCTATTAAATTATCAGACATGAACATCTTCCATGCATTTACTGGGGAGAAAGTACTAAACCCAGGTGCAAGCCCTGGCCGACTAATTCAGAATATTGTGGCTAGAGCAGTAAGAGGGGCTCATTCTGTTAGACTCAATATTTATTTCCTCTTCAGAGGACTCCTCTGTATCTGACTGGCCTTGTTCAGTGGGGGGGGGGGCAATAGTCTGGCTCCTCTATATCTTAGATGTGAGATTCTGAGTCAATGCCTCCAATGGGCTCTTCATCCCATCCGTCCTGGATCATTTGTAGGGCCACAGGGATCCTAGCTGGCCTCATAGCAGCCGTGTTACTTTATATAACAAAAGCGGAGCACAGCAAACACCGGAGCCCAAGAAAACAGCCCAAACACAGGGCAGTTCAGGGGGCCGACTATGCGGACAGCAACGGCGAAGGAGACGACGGAGCAGTTTAGGGGCCGGCCGCACGGAAGGCAGCGGCGGTTCTTAAGTGTCAGGCATACTGGCCGAGGCTCGGTGGGCACAGGACCAGGCGAGGCAGGACCAGACGTGGATGAAGGCTCGGAGGAGGCTGGACCAGACAAGGCTGACGAAGCCAAAGCAGAAGCTGGACCAGGCGACGCTGAAGCTGATGACGCTGGTGGAGCAACGGGCCCCTCGGACCCTCCAGCGGAGACGAGGAGGTGCTGGCTGGGCTCACTGGAACCCCCAGCGGACGAGGTAGATGGCGGCATGGGAGCCACGGAGTGCTGGATGAGCTCATCCGAGCTTCCAGCAGGAGCTGATGTAGAGCCAGAGAGAATTGGGACCCCGGGCTCAACGTTAAGCTGGCTAGAAAACTGCACTGCTACGGGGAACTGGGCCAAAGGTTCAGGTGCGAGCTGAGCTGCTGGACACACGGGGACCTGAGCTGCTAATGGTGGAGAAGTAAATGACTGCACAGGGACTGAACTGATGTCTGTAGTAACGGTGGTGGTGAGAGTGGAGTAGGTGGTGGAGTTAATGACTTCACAGGGGAATGAACTAGAGGTAGTGACGGTTGTGGTGCTGGTGGTTGAGTGGATGACTGTGCTAAGGGAGGCTGCACTGGGGACACTGGAGACACTGGAGACTGCACTGGGGAAAGCTGAGCTGCAGGGGACTGAACTGGAGACTGCAGTGACGGTTGTGGTGGAGGTGTAACGGGTGGAGGAGCAGCTGAATTGGCTGCGGGTTGGATGGCTAATGGCTCAGCTACAGAGTGTCTTAATGGCAGGGCTATAGGTTGAATGATTGACTGAGTAGCAGCCTGAATGGCTGAGTGTAGTGATGGTTGTGGCGGAAGAGAAACAGGTGGTAGTGTGGAAGATGGAGCTAAGGGTGACTGAGCGGCAGACCGAACTGATGACTGAAGCGATGGTAGAGGTGAAAATGGAGCTTGTGGTGGAGTTAATGGCTGTGCTAGCAGGGACACAGGAGACGCAGCTTGTAGCTGGGCAGCTAAGAGAGCTTCAGGAGGCTGGGCAGCTGATAAACTGTTCACATTACCATCCGTAGCACAAAACACAACCCCTGAACGAATAGTCCCACGGTTCGACACAGAAAAAGAGTCCTTACTCACCACAGCCGGCGATGTACAAGTCCGAACGTCCGGCTGTGGGGTGGCGCGCTGGCGGCGTGATCGTCGTTTCTTCCTCGCAGACGGCGCCGAAGGGCCGGGCAAAACCACATCCGGCCGGTGTGGCTGACGTGGCTGCTCCAGGGTGGCTGTTGTCTGTTGCTGCTGGGCCAAGTCTGTTTTTTTCCGAGCCTCCCAGGCTTCATTCACATTGGCCAATAAGTCCACACATCCTCTGACCTGGCGGAGATGGGAATTTCCTCCGAGGATTGCTTCGATAGCATTTATTCCCACAATCTTTGCCCGTGTATTTGAAGTGTGGGTTATCCACTCGACTAGGCGTTGGACACGTATCAGATCGCTCTCCCCGGGTAAGTCTGCTGGGTCCATGTTGTGGTCACGTCGTACTGTCATGAAACGCTGTGTGGCAGGCAGGGATTGGACCCAAACGCAAGCTCACGGGGACAGAACTTGAACTCAAAAGCACAGCTTTATTGCTGGAAAACAGAACACAAGCAATACAAAACTAAACTGGGAAATGCTAATTATAACACATACCAGAAGACACGGGGAGAATCACACACAGCAAGAGAGACGACGCGACACTGACTCAGAGAAACACAGGGTTTAAATACACTGGGGAGTAACGAGGGGGATGAGACACAGAAGGAGGGCACAGATGGGAACTCAAACATGCAGACACAGACTTACACAGAACAGAGGGGACACAGAGCAACATGAAGGGCAAGGGATCGAAACTAGAAACCATAGAATAACTTACACAAGTACAAAAATACAAACATCACAAAGAACTAAAAACGCTGGGTCAGGAGACCCAGGACCGTGACAGGTGTTCCTCCACCGCAAAAGAAGCGTGTATTCTCTGAATTTCCGGGAATGCTCATATTTTGACAGCGAATGCACACCTGCGGACCACTTATGTGCAGCCCTGACTATAAATCATGTACGTTACTGTGCAAAAATTAATTCTTGATCCATCAGAAGTGTAAGCGGAACAGTCAGAGTTGCTAAGAATGAAAGTTTCATAGAAGATTCCATAGGAACTGCTTGGAGTCATTTTTAACCCCACTTGTGGAAGAGTGGGGTAGTGATACAAAAACTGCATTTTTTTAATTAATGAAAAAATAAATAAAAATGCAAATGGCCTCATGTTACAAACATATTTTATGAGGAATACCTGGAATATGAATATATTACAACTTTGCATTTTAAAGATTTTGGAGAAAAACAACCCCTGGGGTCATTTTTGACCCCACGTGTGCATCTAAGGGTTAAAGTAGAATGGGAGCCTTCAGTTTTCAGGCCCCTCTTCTGCGGAACCAGCTTCCAGTTTGGATTCAGGAGACAGACACTATCTCTACTTTCAAGATTAGGCTTCAAACTTTCCTTTTTGCTAAAGCATATAGTTAGGGCTGGACCAGGTGACCCTGGATCCTCCCTTAGTTACACTCAAAGAAATCTGTTGTTGTGGGCGTAGTTGTCTGCTGCTGAAAACTCCAGTGATTTTCCTGCAGTTTGACATCTAATGTGATCTTGTGAACTTCGTGAGTCCAGGTAACGAACCACTCTGACTAGATTGTATCCTGTCATCTCAACAAGAACAAGAATTAAGTGTCTGAATTTCATGCAGATGCTACATGATTTAATTATGTTCACCACAGAAACATGAAATTATTTCGTTCAAATCACAAGTTTGAATCTTGTACATGTAACATCCACCCAATAGGTGTAGGCTGCTGGGGGACTCCCATGATGCACTGGGTGTTTCTTCTTCACTCACTTTGTGTTAATACACCTCTACATGTTTAATCATGAGTTATTATTCATATCTGGCTCTTCCACAGCACGTCTTTGATGTCTTCTTTCTCTCAGCCGAACTGGTCACATGGCTGCCCCTCCCTGAGCCTTGGCACATCCTGTGGCTGCAGAATAAGCAGCAGCTCTAATCAAACATGATCAATCCTCAAGTGTCAGTGAGAATAAAAGAAAAGGAAGTCATTTGTCATGAGAAGTGGGGCTCAGGAGGTGGAGCAGGTCACCTGACAATAGAAAGGTCGGTGGTTTGATCCCTGCTGCTCCAGTCTGCATGCCAAAGCATCTTTACTGGTCGTGTTACTATGGTAACCCAGAGGAGTTTACTATGATAAGTATTAATTAATTCATTAAATGAGACAATCAGTCAAAAGTCAATCATTCATTTTTAATCAGCAGTGTTTTTGGAATCATCACATAAATTTAAAACAAAACCAAAAACGCTGAACAAGTTTGTAAAGTTTTTTCTAAGCCAGTCGTCACAAACGTCTGTAAGTTTGAAGGTTTTCAGCTGACAGACGTTCAGGTAGTTTCATCGCTCTGGTTTGGAGGATTCAATGTTTATTAATCGTCCCTTCAGACGACCAAAGGCTGCCACGTGTACGGTAACAGCACAGACACGTGACAGACTAAACTTTTATGTGACAGCGTTTAATCTGTAAAAGACGACATGTTGACATATTTTGGAGGCGTGTTGGTCACCAAACTGAACGTGTTCACTCACTGGAGTCTGTGTGGTTGTTGTTGTTGTTATTCACCGTCTTCTCTCTGACTGTGATGATGGTCCCATTTCCTTTAGACACAGTTAAAGATGGAATCTCCACAGTCACTTTACAGATGTGTGTTCCTGAATCCTCTGATGTTTGAAATGTTCAAAGATGAGTCTTTGCCTCCTTTTTCAGACACTTGGAGCTTGATTTGCGTTGGTCTCTCTCTTAATTGTTGTTTGATTTTTCAGCCAGGCCACTCTGAATCTTTCAGACGTTCTTGTCCAGCAGCAGGTGATGCTTACGGTCTCTCCCTCCATGACAGAAACATCTGGACTCTGGGTCACAACAAACATGCCCGATGAAACAGCTGCAAGAGACACAAAACTGTGAGTCAGTACAAGAGACGAGTCTCCAAAAGTTGGTTCTGTTCATCTGGACGCAGCGTTTTGTGAGAGAAACGTTTCGTCATCATCAGGTGACGTCTTCAGTCTCAGCTGCAGGTTTCAATCTTATAAACAGGACATTTGCATAATGACTGAAAGCAGCCCACTGGGGCTGAGGTCAGTTCCTTCATCTTAATCATGCAGATTCTCATGACCATCGATCAACAACCACTGATCCATGTCCATGAGTCCCATTCACAGAGAGTTGGGGAATGGCTGCAATCATGGCATGTAAGATGGTGACAGATGGACCCTTAGGCCCCTCCTCCATTCAGAGATGGTCTTTCCCTTTTCATGTAAATGGCCTCCTTGACTCCGCCCTCAAACCAGCGTTCCTCCCTGTCCAGGATGTTACATCCTCATCCTTGAAAGAGTGTCCACTGGCCTGTAGGTGTAAACAGACTGCAGAGTCCTGGCCTGACGAGGTGGCTCTTCTGTGTTGTGCCATCCTCTTAGCCAGAGGTTGTTTGGTTTCCCCGATGTATAAATCCTGACAATCCTCCTGCACTTAACAGCGTACACTATGTTACTCTGTTTGTGTCGGGGGACCCGATCCTTGGGGTGGACCAGTTTTTGGTGCAGCGTGTTTAGGTGTTTAAAAGCCACAGAGACCCGGTGTTTAGAGAAAATGCGTCTCAACCAGGGGCGATTCTAGGATCAGAGCTTTGGGGGTGCTGAGCACCCAGAGAGCTGCCCAGCCAGGCAAGATAAACTTTACTCGTCACGATGAGACGTCTTCCCCGTCTCTGTCAGTCCCTGCATCCCTACATGCCTCCAGTTGTCCCGAGTTCTCTCTGACTGTCTCCTTGGTGCATTTAAACCCCTGTTCCTTCCTGTCCTCGTCGTCTGTTGTCTTCGTCTCTGTTATCCGTCATCCTAATTTTACCCTCTCTGTGCAAGTCTGCAAATTTCTGTATTAAATCATAAGATTCTTAAATTCATCAAGTCTCAAAACATGACATCACTGTTTTGTACATTTTAACACAATTTAATAAACATGCTTCAGCCAGTACCTTTTGATTAGCCTTGTCTCGGTTTCTTGCTTTGTGGTAGATCTTTATTGTTTTCACTGAGATATTTGAATGCTAATCAATAAATCAATATTCAATTAAAAAAAAACCCTCTAATCAAACAGTTTTTGAAAAGTTTGTAACAAAACCATCAAATCTGATCAAGGTTATTTAAACGCTGCAAAAGAAGAATGGATTGGAATAAAAACATACATATCCTGATCTTAATTACTGGGGAGAATAATGAATGATGCTCATAGTGAGTAAAAAGTAAACTGAGTGATTTTTTGGACAGACTTTTAAAGTGTTCGTATAATATAATACAGATACATAAACATACACTCCAAAAATAGAGTCCTTGAAATGTACAAATGTACAAAATATTAATTTAAACAATTATAAAAATGGAGGCAACTGTGCCTATGGTACAATGTATAAAAAGCTCTTTACTGCAGACACGACTAACATGGCTCTGCAGATTGTTTCTTTTATTTTAACGTCACCTCACCTTGAGGTTGGCAAATCTATCAGTGTTTGGTGATCAACTCTCTCAAGCAGTTTAACAGTTTCTAGATCTAGTTTTCTAGATTTTAAACAGGCTGTATACATTTCAATGGGAGCAACAGGACGGTCAAATGTCTCTGATTTCACTACAGAGCAGGACGGATTGTAGGGCAGCAAACATCGTCGGAAAACACGTTTAACCCAGCAGGTTACCTGGTGTAATGTTTTTCAGGTAAACAGATACATGGTCGGACTCCTACCAACCATATAAAGAGTAATTGAAGTTTAAATGCAGCTAACATGTCCTGTTTTAAGCCAGGCACTTCCACCTCCGCTCTGCTGCGTCTCAGCCACCATCTCTCTGGCACAAAGAGATGGTGGCTGAGATCCCCTTCCTGCAACCCTAAGTTGGACATGTGGTTATGAAACTAGATGGGCGGTAAAATAAGAACCATTATGGATGACTGTTGCTGCCTGTAAATCAAAGTCTGCCTGAGGTGGGATTTCAGAAGCAGAAACCATGAGGAGCACAGCACCACTCCCAGAAGGCTGAGATGTGAAGCCATGTGATGAGTGAAATGATGATGGAGGAGAACACAGATGAAGATCTGGAAGCTGCTGCCTCTTTATATAGTAGACACTGAAATCACCTTTTGCCTCCCTGCCAGCACGAAAACCCACACTAAAAACCCACTTAAACAAACCCTCGGCTCTGGGATGGATTCAGAAACATGTCAGTTCTGCTAAACAAATGGACGGTTTTGCAACCACAAAGTTTAATCCTACAAGGGCAGAATTATGTTCACTCTGTGAGAGGGGAACCTCAGACAGTTAGCAAGAGAAACATTCAAAGAAACAACCTAAATAACACAAACTTAGCAGTTGGGATGCAGATCAGACGATATCAGCAACGTGATGATCAAATGTAGTTAAAAACACAAGAAAAACAGGCTTTTTGCTCCAAAAGGACAAACAAAGCAGGGCCAGATTAACCTGTCGCCACCTGCTGGCGTGCAGAGTAACATGTGACAACAACACACACGTGGTCACCTCAACTTGTTTCACTGGAGTTTCTCTTTTAGAGCTTTAACCTCCTAAGACCTGAACTCTTTCATGCATTTTTAAAGTCTCTTTGCTATTTGGGCTGTTTGGGACCTGATTCATGTACAAACAAAGAATTACCAGAACTTTGTTTCTGAGAGAAATGAGATCCACATATGAGGATATTCGCTTTAAATGTCGATAGAACAGAGGCAGGATAATGACCTCGTAAGTGCAAATCAGGTCCTTGTTGAGCAAAACTTTGTATTTTGGTCTAAACATCCCAAAATGTGACGTCCACACATGAGGACAACAGGGCGCTAAAGTCCGTACAAACTTTTGTTTCTTCATTTGCTTGCAAACGAATGGAAATCCTCACTTAAAGCCAAGAAGCTTATTACCTGTGCAGGCTTTAGTGCCTCAGAGCAAACAAGAGAGCTTTGATCACAATGATTTTTCTTTTCACATTTCATTCACTAGTGATTTTTTTAATGTCACCTGATCTCAGCAGACTGAATATAACAGTAAAGCACTAGTGAGCTAATGAATTAGATATTGGTCACTCATATCAACTGAAAGAGTGTAAGACAAGTAAATGTGCTATAAAGGCCGGAGAAGAGTTAATAAAAAGGTCTTGAAATGAAAATATTTCATTGTTTGCTGTTTCATAGATTTTTGGTTTTATTGCACTTTTGTCAGCCCTGCTGCTGTTTTTAAAAGTACTTTATTAATAAACTGGCATAAATGGTAACATTGAACACTTGCCAGTGTGAACAAAAGGTTCTTAACTTTAGCATCAAAGCTTCAGTTCACCTTTCTCAGGGCAGTTACTTCAGTATGTGTATTAATGCAGGAACAACTTGATTCCACACAGCTGACGCACCGAGAGTGTCTGCTGTGTGGTTAACTTTATAACCTTTGGTACGCAGTGGTGTCGCTCCACCTGTTAGCTAGTTTAAGAAACTGGTTAAGGAGGGAGTATCTGTGAGGATGAGGAGGATTTAGTTCTTTAAAGACACGTCAGATACTTGCAGGAAGCTTCTTTCAGCTTCTTTTCTCCACTGCGCAGGTTTAAAACCATGACAGCAGAAGTCATGATGAAGAGATTGATTAGTCAGTCACAGTGTAAAGAGTCCTCCTGCCTGCATCGCTCGCCAGCATAAACAGACCTTTGCTCCTGGAAAACAAATATATCAAAGTCATGTTGTCCAAGAAATGCATTTTATCTCACTAGTGAATCAAAGAAAGTCTGTATACTTTCTGAGAGTGAGAGGTGAACGTCAGACAGTTCTTAGAAAATGTAGTTTCTCTTTAAGCTTTTAACGTCTTTTACCCCCATTTGTCTAAAACTACTTGACAGCCCTTCATGTCAGAGGTTTATTACCTGTGCAGGATGGAGCACATGGTCTCAGTCAGGCTGGACACGATCACTCCTACAGGAAGTAAATGTGATTTTATTTCACCTGTGAAATGATGAAAAACAGCAGAATAGCTCACGCTAACAAACGGGTGTTGAAATGTTTCATTTTCTGCTGTTTCACAGGTCAAAAAGGGCGTCGAAGCAAACTGAAGCTGAGCTGCTGCTGCTGTTGTAGTGCAGCATCTGCTGTGTGCTTCATCAGAGAACCTTCTGTACACAGCAGACAGAGGCTGCTGCCACTGAAGTCCATCTGCTAGAGAGCTTTAAACACTGGTTATTGAAGTGGCTTTGATGATACTGATACACAGTCTTTGCTGCTGTCACAGGACAGGGATCCA
Source organism: Aulonocara sp. 'chitande type north' Nkhata Bay (assembly GCF_057382095.1). Taxonomy (NCBI): domain Eukaryota; kingdom Metazoa; phylum Chordata; class Actinopteri; order Cichliformes; family Cichlidae; genus Aulonocara; species Aulonocara sp. 'chitande type north' Nkhata Bay. The sequence continues at coordinate 77,738,753 of NC_141346.1, read as the reverse complement.
CCAGGGAGTAGTTGTCAGGATAAAGAGCCTTCGCTTCTCTAAATATAAACTGGATACTTGTAGGAAACTTTGGGAAGCAGCATTTTTCCTCATATCGTCTAAACTGAAGTTAGCTCAGGTGCTTCTTCCATACTTGCTCTGCAGAAAGCCAAAGAGTTTGGAGCTCTGCAAACATTTGCAGCACAGCTGGATGTTTGTAACTTTGGTCACCTCTGTATCATCCCTCAGATTCTTTCTGCACAGCTTTGAAACCACGACAGCACGAGTGATGCTGAGGAGACGTCCAGTTTAAACAGACCTTTATTCCTGGAACACAAACACATGAAGTGATGCTGCTAAAGAAGAACATTTAATCGCACTAATGAATCAAGCATCTGTTTGTCTGTCAGTCTGTCAACAGTTCCTCTGATCGACTTCAGACTTGGTGGGTGTTTTGTTTTTGCAGCGGTCAAAGTCGATCAGCGTGTTGCTTTGTCTGCTGTAAATCTGCCTGTACAAAGGGAAACATGCATGTTTTAGATGCAAACTCACAACATGGCTGCATTTTTGTCATTATGTGTATTTTATATTGATTTATTCTATTATGTTTTGTATATGAATCTTTACAAGTGTGTCGATACAAAGGCTTGATTAAAACAAAGGTCTCAGCTGTGCTGTTAGGGATGCTCTCATATTTGTTTCAAATGTAATAAATCAAAGGATTTCAGGCTTTTCATCCTTTTTATTTGTTTGGTTCTAACAGCAGCTGGATAAAAACATGCAGGTGATGAATATAATTGTGTGATATTATGAGCATTGTGAATAAAGAAAGAGCAGAGATAGTAAAAAGGAAACAGGTGATGGACGTGAGATTTTCAGAACAAAAGCTCCTCAGTGAGACGATCACCTGGACACAAGGTCAGGCAGCTGGGACTCATCTAGAGAGCAAAATGGAAAAGTGATCTGTGCAGAACATCACTGTTGATTGCAGTTATTTACATCAGACTTCTTCTCTGAGATAAGAGCACCGTTTCTGGGAAAGATGACAGTATTTCCAGGCTGGATGCTGTTTGCAGGGAGAACTGAATGAAAGTCTCCTGCACCTCAGCGCTGAGGTCCACACCTGTGAACACAGATGAGGTCAATCTGCTGCAGCACGTAGAGCTTTACTGATCAGCAGGTTCAAAGGATTCAGCAGAGCGTAGAGTCAGAGCTAAATGCCACATCACCATAGAGTTTGTTAACAACAGCTTTCTTTGCCCTTTGTCTCGATGGACTGAATCAGGGATACTCGTCATACTTCACCTCAACCACGTCACTGAGAGACCCCAGCCTGACACAGCAGCAGAGATGATGAAAGCAGAAACAGCAAACAGATGCTTCAGTTGTGTTTCTCTCTGTGTGTGCGCTCACGCCCACTTGTGTGTGTGAACTTTCCACATACCTCAGCTTGTTTCTCCAACATGAGCCATCAGGGCTGAAAAACATCACTAACACATGAATTCTTTCTCTTTTTGTTATCACCTGTGATCATGTGTCTCATGTTTCTGTCATTCACCAGTTCTTGTATAGTTACGTGTAACTAGACTTCTGTGGGACGTAAATGATTGTTTTGTATGCAGATCTGTACAAAGGATGTAAACACTTGATTACAAAGGAGATCTCAGCTGTGTTGTTATGGATGGACTTCAACGTATTTGTTAAAAAAGAGAATAAAGCAAAGTGTTTTAGCTGTTTGGGAGTTTTTGTTTGATTCCATTCAGTTTTATTTCTATGGAGTCAAATAATAACAAAGGCTCTAGAACAGCCCTGAGTTTGTCCAGGTGACACTCCTCTGAAGAACAAAGACAAAGAGGAAGAAGGGGATTCGTTTTCAAGTCTTGTTTCTTTCAAAATAAAAGCTGAAATGTTTTGGAAGCATGATAATATTTCAGCCAGGATGCCGTCTCCAAGGAGACCTGCACCTCAGCGCTGAGCTCCACATCACGCCCTGTGAAAGCACAGATATAAATCTGCTGCAGTGAGAAGAACTTTACCCAACACAAGTGTAGAAGTAGACATTTGACTTTACCTACAACCTGTTAACAACAAAGCTTTCATTGCCTCTGTTGTTGATGTCATGTAGGACTAATCATACTTCACATCAGCCATGCACACGTCAGAGGATCTCCAGGCTTTCAGTAATAAAGCCAAGCAGATGATGTGAACATAGCAACAGTAAAACATGCATCATAATCAGCTGTATGTGTCGACTATGTGGCACCTCAGTCTTGTTGGCATGAAGAAAAGTTGTGTAACATGTAGCATAAGGGCTGCAAAGACATCATGTAGACAGCAGTCGTCTGTTAGTCGTAACGTATCTCCTGTTAAAGAGTTAAATGTGCGTTCTCCATCTCTGTCCTCTCACAGCTCGCCGTACACCAACTCCAGCTGTGGTAACCATGGCTGTGCCCATCAACACGCTGAAGCTGAGACGCCACCCGTCACTCTGGCGACTCCAATAGGGTTACCTGTCAGCTGTGGACGCATGAAAGGAAAACAGCAGAAACACAGACATGTTTACTGGAACATTTCCTATTGACAGCTTTATGGAAAAGTGGGTTTAAACACTTTTCTATGTTTTATTTTGTTTATTTATGGATTTATTGTGAAAGGAATTTCAAAGGTTTATATTTGATAATATTTGAACCTTAACATAACCATGGCTGTGCCCATCAACACGCTGAAGCTGAGACGCCACCCGTCAAAATAAAAGTCTTAGTTCTGATATTTTGTAATGAGTTTGTAGATTTCCCACAGCTGATCGTAACAGCAGGCTGCCGGTTTGAAGAAGCCAGTTCAGGAATACTGGAACAGAAGCTAAACAAAGTCCTGCTGTGAACAGCAGCAATATGGATTTTACACATCCATCCATCTTTTCAGCTCAGGGTCGTGTGTGTTTGCACCATGTTTACAGAAACTGGAACGTGACTCCACTTGTGGACAAAATGAGCGTCGCCAAGAGTTTGAAGGCGTTTTTGAGACTAAACATGGTGTTTTAGTGTCAGGGGTACGATTAGGTTGTGGTTAGGTTTAGGGCTGAAGGTTAGGGTTAGGCATTCAGTTTTTAGGGTTAGGGTTAGGTGTTAGGTAAAGCATTACATCAATGTTCCCACGGAGATATGAAAACAGGACTGTGTGTGTGTAACCCTATCCCAGCTGTTATTAGGCAAGAAGCAGTTAACCTGTGGGAGGATGTCAGGGTACCAGGAGAGAATCAGACATGGATTCAAACCCAGGACCTTCTTGCTGAGATCCCACCTACAAAGATCATCTGTTTAAACGTGCGCTGTAACTGAGTACTTTTTAAACATGAGAAACCGAATATAAGGGTTGCTCTGCCACTGCTGCCTTGACCGGTTACCTCATTTTATCCAGTGACCACGTTGGCAGCATCAAAGCTGAGTAAGGCCACGCCCACACTTACACCGGGATTTTTGAAAACGTAGATTTTTCTGAGCGTTTGCGCCTTTCATCCACACGTAAACGACGTTTTCACTGAAAACTGAGATTTTTGAAAAAGTCTTGTTAAGTCTAATTGTTGAATGTTGCCATTGTGTTTCTTAAATTTGTACAGTCTTAGTTCAAGCAGTAGGATCAAAGCCATTCCTTTGATCCTGACCACCTCTCCAACCACTCTGTGCTGGGGGAGGTTTTATTGTAGATACATCCTATCTGAAAGATCTGTTTCTATTGATGTAAGCTTCCTGGGTTTATGACCCTTTGGTCAGCAGGAGGTCTGACACACACACACACACACACACACACACAGTGTATACATTTACATACAGTGCCTTGTCTTTGTAACCAAAGGGGGTTGCAGGGGGAGGTGTTTTGTAAACTATTGTTTGAAGTTTGTCAATAAAAGGCAGCGAGAGGAGGCCACCATGGGGTCATTTGTGGTGCTGGACACAGACGAGGCCTCCCTTGCGCAAGTAATCGATCGATCGACTGTCTTGTTTTCTTCATGATGAAAAAGTCTCTAGAATTAGTGGGGTTTGTGGAAACACAGACCCAACACATACAGCTGCAGGTCAAAGGTCAGAAACGCCCGCTCTTTGTACGGGTCAGGAGTTAGTGTCACGGCTGGTAAGGCGAGCCGTGTGGTGTGGAGGAAGCAGGACCCAAGATGCAGGCAGTGGATGAAATACTGGTGAGGTTTATTTACAAAGGTGTAGTGGCAAACAAGCAGTGGAGCATGACAAATAACTGAAGACACCTAAACTGGGAAAACTAAAAATAACAGACCTGGGAGCATACGACAAAAGGGGAGGAAAAGCAGAGAGACGCAGACGAGGAACAGGACACTGTGGCACACAGGGTAACGCAGACTGACACGAAGTAACACAGACGAACCGGCAACAGGCAGGAGAACACACAGGGCTTAAATACACACACCAGTAATCAGGGGATGCGAGACAGGAGGGCAACACAGCTGGGAGAAATCTGGGCTGACGGGACAGGGGAAACGTAAACTGATCACACTCACATATGACACGGACCTTCACAATAAAACAGGAAACTCAGATACATGGAACCAGAGAAGACATTGAACTAACCAGACAGATTCACAAACAGATGGGGAGACACCATAGACAGACAGATACAGACGCAGACTCAAAGGCAGACCAAATATAACACACAGAACTCAAACAATAACAATCATCATCATCATCATCATCATCATCATCATCATCATCATCATAAACTGGAAAATGATAACTAAAAGCGCTGGGTCACCGACCCAGGACCATGACAGTACCCCCCCCTCAAGGGCTGGCACCAGACAGCCCAGCCGAAACGAAAAAACGGATCAAAACAAAACAGAAAACAACCCGACCAGGGCGGGCGGAGGGGGCCCAGGACGGAGGGACGGAGTCCAAAAGGCCCAGATGGTCAAGTTCAGGAAGCCGACCATGCGAATGGCAACGGGGCAGGTCCGGATGCCGGCCACGCGGTAGGCAGTGGCGTGAAAACAGTTCTGGGGGCCGACCGTGCGGACGGCAACAGCGGCGTGGAAACAGTTCTGGGGGCCGACCGTGCGGACGGCAACAGCGGCGTGGAAACAGTTCTGGGGGCCGACCGTGCGGACGGCAACAGCGGCGTGGAAACAGGTCCGGAGGCCGGCCACGTGGAAGGCAGTGGTGGCGTTCAGGAGGGCGTCCACGGTGGCGGAGATGCCCAACAGGCGGCCAGGCAGATGACCGACGATGTGGAGGTGGTAGTAGGGGACCTGAAGGCTGCGTGGCCTCTGCAGCCCCAGGTGAAGCGGAGGCTGGACCAGACGATGATGCAGAGGCTGGACCAGACGATGATGCAGAGGCTGGACCAGACGATGATGCAGAGGCTGGACCAGACGATGATGCAGAGGCTGGACCAGACGATGATGCAGAGGCTGGACCAGACGATGATGCAGAGGCTGGACCAGACGATGATGCAGAGGCTGGACCAGACGATGATGCAGAGGCTGGACCAGACGATGATGCTGAAGCTGGACCAGGCAAAGCAGCTGATGAAGATGCTGAAGCTGGACCAGGCAAAGCAGCTGATGAAGACGCTGAAGCTGGACCAGGCAAAGCAGCTGATGAGGACGCTGAAGCTGGACCAGGCAAAGCAGCTGATGAGGACGCTGAAGCTGGACCAGGCAAAGCAGCTGATGAGGACGCTGAAGCTGGACCAGGCAAAGCAGCTGATGAGGACGCTGAAGCTGGACCAGGCAAAGCAGCTGATGAGGACGCTGAAGCTGGACCAGGCAAAGCAGCTGATGAGGACGCTGAAGCTGGACCAGGCAAAGCAGCTGATGAGGACGCTGAAGCTGGACCAGGCAAAGCAGCTGATGAGGATGCTGAAGCTGGACCAGGCAAAGCAGCTGATGAGGATGCTGAAGCTGGACCAGGCAATGCTGATGCTGGACCAGGCGATGCTGATGCTGAAGCGGAGGCCGGACCAGACGAGACTGAGGTGGAGGCTGGACCAGGCGAGGATGACGGCAGCGGGACGGCTGCAAAACCTGACGGCAGCGATGCTGCAGGAGGTGATGTGGAGATGTGCTGGCTGGGTCCTCCAGGACCGTCAGCTAACGCGGCGTGGTGCTGGGTGGGCTCCTCGGGCCCTCCAGCAGACGGCACTTGAGGCTGGCCGGGTTCTCCAGAACCCCCAGCAGAAGACACTTGAGGCTGGCTGGGTTCTCCTAAACCCCCAGCAGAAGACACTTGAGGCTGGACGGGCTCCTCGGGCCCTCCAGCTGACGAGGCGGGAGGCTGGACGGGCTCTTCGGGCCCTCCAGCTGACGAGGCGGGAGGCTGGACGGGCTCTTCGGGCCCTCCAGCTGACGAGGCGGGAGGCTGGACGGGCTCTTCGGGCCCTCCAGCTGACGAGGCGGGAGGCTGGACGGGCTCTTCGGGCCCTCCAGCGAGAACAGTCTCAGGACCAGTGGGCACAGGGGCCCCTGGAACACACGGGACAAAACCAGCAGGCGCACGGGCCTCTGGCAGGAACAGGTCAGAACCAGCAGGCGCACGGGCCTCTGGCAGGAACAGGTCAGGACCAGCAGGCACACGGGCCTCTGGCAGGAACGCAACAGGACCAGCAGGCACACGGGCCTCTGGCAGGGACAGAACAGGACCAGCAGGCACACGGGCCTCTGGCAGGGACAGAACAGGACCAGCAGGCACACGGGCCTCTGGCAGGGACAGAACAGGACCAGCAGGCACACGGGCCTCTGGCAAACACATAGCGGCCTGCAGCTGCGCAGAGCATTGACCCTGCTCAGGCAGCGACAGCTCTGTACAGTCCTTAGCTGGGTTCCTAGCCTCCAGGGGTCCAGAGTGGGCTAGGGGCTGAAACCCAGCCTCTGGGGAGGCCCTGGAGTGCATCACAGTCTCAGAACTGGTCAGCTGTTGAGGGATGATTACGTTATTAACTGGTTTGTCTCTCTGCTTACAATGGACGGATGAAAAACAATTCCCTTCGGATAGCATAGATTCAGGTTGTTGTACTGGAGGAGCTGGTGACACAGGACGCAGGGCTAGCGGCTGCTGAACAGGAGGCTGAACTGATGATAGGGCTAATGATTCCTCTGCCAACTGAGCTATAGACTGGGTTATGGATTGTAGCATAGTTTGTAGTAAGTCTGGCTGCGACTGTAACTGAGCTATGGGTAGTGAGGCTGAATGTGGTGGAGGTGGCGACTGGGCTTTAGGCCGGGTGGCTAACTGAAGAAACACAGCCCCAGAATTAACAGTCCCAAAGTCTGGTGAAACAGAAAGAGTGTCATTTTCACTCACCACAGCCGGCGGTTCTGAAGTCCCACCACCCGGCTGTGGGGTGAGGCGCCTACGACATGAACGTTGCTTCCTCCTCGGAGAACGCTCCGACAGGCCGGGTAACTCCACATCCGGCAGTTCGGACTGCATATCCTCCGGTGGGCTGAGCAGACGAGCGGTAGGGGGGTGAAGGTGCAGCTCGTTCCGAAAGAAATTCTGAACAAGTGGGTGGAGTGAGCTGAACAGCCAGGGGAGACCGGAAACCAGTCGCTCCAATCGATTAGTTATGGCTTGGCGGAATCCCTTCTCCTCATGCCCCAGCCATAAATTAATTAAACGGTCCACAGAATAAATGATATCCTCCCGGAGCTCCTCGGGCGGGTTGAATGCTGCTGGGTCCATTGTGGCCGGTTCGTACTGTCACGGCTGGTAAGGCGAGCCGTGTGGTGTGGAGGAAGCAGGACCCAAGATGCAGGCAGTGGATGAAATACTGGTGAGGTTTATTTACAAAGGTGTAGTGGCAAACAAGCAGTGGAGCATGACAAATAACTGAAGACACCTAAACTGGGAAAACTAAAAATAACAGACCTGGGAGCATACGACAAAAGGGGAGGAAAAGCAGAGAGACGCAGACGAGGAACAGGACACTGTGGCACACAGGGTAACGCAGACTGACACGAAGTAACACAGACGAACCGGCAACAGGCAGGAGAACACACAGGGCTTAAATACACACACCAGTAATCAGGGGATGCGAGACAGGAGGGCAACACAGCTGGGAGAAATCTGGCCTGACGGGACAGGGGAAACGTAAACTGATCACACTCACATATGACACGGACCTTCACAATAAAACAGGAAACTCAGATACATGGAACCAGAGAAGACATTGAACTAACCAGACAGATTCACAAACAGATGGGGAGACACCATAGACAGACAGATACAGACGCAGACTCAAAGGCAGACCAAATATAACACACAGAACTCAAACAATAACAATCATCATCATCATCATCATAAACTGGAAAATGATAACTAAAAGCGCTGGGTCACCGACCCAGGACCATGACAGTTAGTACTGCAGAGGTCAGAGGTCAGCTTGCTGACAAACCATTTGAAACAGTTTGGAGCTAAAAGCACAACAGCAGAGGAAAGAAGAGACACTGCAGAGATGATGCAAAATATTGTGTTTTGTTCTCAGCTGTCAAAAAGTGTAACACACGTGTTCCAGCACAGCCTTTGTGTACTTTCACTTCTCCATACTGTCCATTGGAAATCCTGTTTGTTACTTTTTGATTTCAGTCCATGTGTCCAAAGCAAACTTCTGTCCCACACTTTCTCTGCTGACTCTTCACCGATGCTCAGATGATCTCAGATGATTTCACCAGAACTCATCAAAATTCGGGCTCCACAGAAACCCAGACGTCACTAAACAAGCGTAACAAGCAAAGTGAAAACTGGTCGTTCAGCTTTATCGACCAAAGATAAGCTCACATGTCACCTCATGACACAGACACTTATTTCCACAGCATGCACGAGGACTGACAATAAGTGTCTATAAAGCCACTTCTATCTGCCACACCTGTGCTTCTGTCATGGTTGCTCTCCTCTCACTCTGTCATTTATCCACAGTCTGCCTCCCTCTGCTCCGTCAGCTGACGTCCTCTCTACACCACCTGCTGTGTTTTATCCTGCAAAAACACATTTAAGAAGCGTTGCACCGAGTAACGGGAGGAACTGCTATAAAATCCATTTAAAGGAGGTGGTGCTGAGTGCTGTGACTGGGGTCCCACCACTGACATCACGGGTGGAGGACATGTTGGAAAACTGCTACAAAGTGCTGTGCAGCCAGCAGAGCTTACAGTCTGTCCTGTGTGTCATACAGGCTCTCACACTTAGTGTTTCTGTGACACATTGAAGAGAAGTTTGTGTTGTTCACAGTTGTGCTTGTACTGAGTGACAGCTGACATGACCTAACAGGAATAATGTGTCTGTGCTGAATGAGAAGTAACACACAATGAAGTCTTGATGCATCTCAATCATCCAGGAAAGTGAGTCTGTTGCTTCTGTTCATCTGGACGCAGCGTTTTGTGGGAGAAACGTGTCGTCATCATCAGGTGACGTCTTCAGTCTCAGCTGCAGGTTTCAGTCTTACAAACAGGACATTTGCATAAAGACTGAAAGCAGCTGCAGGAACGATGGGCTGGGAGCTCCGTTCCTTCATCTTAATTATGCAGATTCTCAGGACCATTGATCAACAACCACTGATCCATGTCCATGAGTCCCATTCACAGAGATGTGGGAATGGCTGCAGTCACAGCATGTAAGATGGAAATAAATGAGAAGTATTTAGCTGAAGTGGATTTGATTTATGTTACTTCTTTTTTAACTTGTAGTTCTACATTGGAAGATTATTGTGATATTGAAATATAAAAATACATTTATATTCTATTATTTTCTCAAAATAAGCGTCACACTCGTGGAAGCCGGTGTAGCCGCCGAAACGCCTGCATTTATGGAGACTTTCAGCCCCAGGTAGGCCAGTTATGGATCTTGGGATCCACATTATGTCAGCAGCTGTTCTCCACCGTGAACTGTGTTCAAACAAACACGCTCACGCCTCACAGACGACAGCTTACAGTCTGTAGAGATAAAGTGACTTCGTACAGCCCCGTCTTCAGTCTTGTGGAGATGATCTCGACGCTTTGGTGGATGTTACTAGCTCCTGTGCAGTATTTTGTAAAGAGATGATTACACCCCGTAAGCGCGTTAAAATTTACGCTAACAATAAGCCATGGGTCACTAAAAGTGTCAAATCCTGTTTAAGGAAAAAGAGACAGGCCTTTAAAGAGGGGCTGTTACCGATTTTCAGACAGCTACCAAGGAAATGAAAATCGAGATCTTGAAAGCAAAACAGACAAAAACCTTCTTGAAAGCAAATTTGCTGCAAAAACTTTTGGGTCTGCCTGGACTTGTATGAAAACCATAGCAGGGTTTCAAAATCCCCAGAGCAGCAGTCAGGTCATTTTAGATGTTTTAATTCAGACAGAGATTTTCAAATGCTTTAAACATGTTTTCTGCTCGTTTTAGTTCTTCTGATTTCAGCGAGGATATTTGGGAACTGAAACAGAAACTGAGAGATACTCAGCACTTTATCATTGAACTCAGCGATGTTAAAAAGGCCTTTCATACAGTCAATGTGAACAAGAGCCAGCGTCCTGATAATATTAGTGGCTGCCTAATTAAATCTTGTGCTGATGAACTCAGGCCTATATTTCAGGTTATTTTTAACAAATCCTTGCAAACACAACATGTGCCCTCTCTTTGCAAAGAAGCAGTCGTGGTTCCTGTCCCTAAATCTAAACGACTTCAGGCCTGCTGCCTCACTTCAGTTGTCATGAAAGTCTTTGAAAAAATCATCAGAAATGTGATTATGAAGAGACTGAAGGTCAGCTGGATCCAATGCAGTTTGCATACAGGCCCAACAGAGGAGTGGAGGACGCACTTTTGACTTTACTAAATCTGATTCTTAAACATGTAGAGAGTAAAGGGACTTTTGCAAGACTTCTTTTCATTGATTTTTCTTCGGCTTTTAATACAACACAGCCCCATATTTTAATTAAAAGACTTTTAGAACAGTTTGAAATCAGGAAAAACCTGGTGGGCTGGATTTTAGATTTTCTAACTGACAGGTCACAAAGAGTGAGAATAAATGGGGTTCTGTCTGACCCAGTGTTCTCCTCCACAGGTTCTCCTCAAGGCTGCGTCCTATCGCCCTTATTATTCACTCTCTATACAAACATGTGTCAGGGCAGACATGAAAACAGGGTCATTATTAAATATGCAGATGACTCTGTTATTGTCAGCTTACTGAAAGAGGGTGAAATTAACCACGGCCCAGTCATTGATGACTTTGTTCAGTGGTGGGAGGAGTCTTATCTCCAGCTGAACATATCTAAAACAAAAGACATGGTTGTTGATTTTAGGAAACAACAAAATGGGCACGGAGTCACTTTAATTAAAGGTCAGAAAATAGAGCAAGTACAATCATATAAATATCTTGGGACCATAATCAATGAAAAACTGAACTTTGATCAAAATTGCAAATCAGTTTGTAAAAAGGGTCACCAGCACCTTTATTGCCTTAGGAAACTTGTTCATTTCCACATTGACCAAAAAATTTTAACTTTGTTTTCTCGTTCTTTTATTGAGTCTGTTTTATCCTTTTGTTTGGTGGCATGGTTCGGTCAGACCTCTGTCACAGAGAAAAACTCTCTGAATCAGATAGTGAGATGGTCCAGTCGTCTGATAGCTGAGCCACAGTCTTGTTTAGCCTCCCTGTACTCTGAGCAGGTACAGAGGATGGCTTTATCAATCCTTAAAAATGGTTCCCATCCTCTAAGGGGTGAATTTCAGCTTCTTCCCTCAGGAAGGAGGTTTCTATTTCCGAGATGCAGGACAAAGCGTTATAAAAATCGCTTTGTCCCCGTTGCTGTCACTGAATTAAATAAGAACTGTTTTTGATTCGAAATATTAAAGTATGTGTCACAGTGAGCTTTATATATTTACTAGGTATGTGTGTTTTTAAAGGGATGTCAAATGCTGTCATTTTTCTGTAAAGCAAATTTACCTTGCCTTTGGGTATAAATAAAGTTACCTTACCTGCAGACGCTGTGCGCAGAGGTTCAGGAGCAGAAGTCCCGTTGTAAACATATCACGGCAGACCCGACGATGTTTGCATGAACGCGCTTTTTTTAAAAGTCAGGTCAAGGCTCCAAAAGCCCAAAGGCGATATAACAGTTTGTGTTTGCTACATGGATCATTGGAGTTCAGCTTTCCTTTGTTATATTTCTTTAAGAGCTCAAAATGTGTTCATTACATAAATCAAATGTAATTTTCTCTGTAGCACTTCATGGATTTCATAAGCAACACACTGTAGTTGTTCACACAAAGCATAAAGGTAAAAACAATATACACAGTGTTATCTTCATTTTAGATGTCACAAAGTATTTGCGGCTCCCAGTGTTTTCCCGAACCCTGACCCTTTGCGTGGAAACCGGGTCCAAAAGGCTCTTTGGGTGTTAAAGGTTGCTGACCCCTGCACTAGGCCCAACTGACACATATATTTGATTCCAAATACAAAAAATAATGTGTAACCTGCTGGAAGAATGTAGGAGGTTGAGACAGGATCTCAACACTTGGTGTCTGCAACAAAAGACAACAATATGTGGGCCGATCGTGGCTCAAGAGTTGGCAGCTCGTCTTGTAATCGGAAGGTTGCCGGTTCGAGCCCCGGCTCGGACAGTCTCGGTCGTTGTGTCCTTGGGCAAAAAAGCACTTTGGGGTCCTTAGGGACGAGTAAAGCGCTCTACAAATACAGGCCATGTAATGGCAGAAACATTCTCTAGTGTAAATCCTGACTAGTTCATTAACTACAGATCAGTTTCAGTGAACATTATTCACAGAGGGATCTGAGTTCCTTATACCAGACTCTACAGAAACTGTAACACTGTACAGCTCTGCGACTCAACAATATGACAACAATGTAACACACACTAGAATCATCAAATAAAGCCCCACTATCCACTAGAACTAGAACTAACTAACTAGCACTGGACACTTGCATATTAGAGATTTCTACCACCATAGGAGGCGAGATATCATCCTTGAACCAGAGCATCCAGCCCTCAATTTCGGACATAAAAAGCGACGTGGCCAGGCATGATAACACTTTGACTGAACTGCAGGACTGTGCCTCGAACCACTCTGACACCATCGCCACTCTCCAGGCCACTGTGGAGCGTTTGTCTGCGGAGGTAAAGAAGTTAGATGAGAGATGTGGAGCTCTTGAGGCACTCCAGGAGGAATAATTTAAGAACTGCAGGAATACCAGAAGGCACAGAGGGACCCAAGATGACTGAGTTGGTTCACACCTGTTGGCGGAGGCGCTATCTCTCGAGGAGAAGCCACTCATCGATCGAGCACATAGAGCGAATCGCCAGCGTCCCAAACAAAGTCATCTTCCTCGGCCCATCATCTTGAGATTGCACTACTACCACATTGGTGAGGAAATTCTGCTGAAAGCTGCAGAGAACAAGAACCTGATGTATAAGGGTTTTTAAAATAAACATCCTCCCAGATTTCCCTCCCTCTGTTGGAAACGCAGAGCCGTTAACTCTACAGAAACTTTTTTTTGGTGTTCTTTATTACATTTTTTACGGCGTCTTTGTCCGGAGAGCGCGTGGAGGTCCGACCTCCCATTGTTTCCCATTGTCTCCCATTGTCTCCCATTGCATAATTAATTACATAATTAATTATGTAACCATAATTAAATGGTTACATCATCTTTAAACGTCCACACTGATGAAGCAACGACAGGTTTGAACCCTCTGTGTTTAACATCACTGGGGCTGCGCTGTGACCATGATCATATCCTATCGTCCTGCACACCTCTGTTGCTTGTGAAGCTCGCACACAAGAATTCCACCCACATGTGCTGTACCAGTGTACCTGCACATGTGATGTGACAACAAAAGTGATTTGATAAACATCTATATCACAACAATTTGACATTTTCTGTGACTTTTCTGAATCTCGGGCAGATGAACTTCCCTGAAGTGTTTCCAGCTGGGCGTCGAGTGTTTGACCGACGCATGAAACGACACGTTTGTGAGTATTTGTGAGTATTTATCACACGGCGTGCTGCGGGGAAAAGCCTGAGAAATCCCAGAGAAGCTTCCTTCCTGCCAGTATACGAGCCCACCAACAGAGACAGGACCAGTTCATCCTCCATCACTTACTGTGTGCACACGTAGCAAATGTTAAAGTTCAAATGGTGGTTTTGTTTGCAGGGACTGTGAGTGGATGGAGATCCTGGTCCTCCTCAGCTGTGAGTTCTTCCTCTGTCATGAGAACCTCAGGGGGAGAACATGTGCTCACTCTCAGCTGCTTTAACAGGAAAGAAGCTCTTTTAGATCAAAGCTGAGAAACTGTTTGTAACAGCGAACTCTGTCACCTTTCTCTCCTCAGCCTGCTGCTGGACAGGCCCATGAAGCTCTGCTGTAAAGGCTTCCATGTCCCAGGCTTCACCTTTACCTGCTGACCAACGGGAGGCGTGGCCAAAACAGCGATGGGGAGTGGAGCAGCAGGTAGCAGAGGTGAGCCTCTTGTATGCAGCCTGTTATCTGTGGGACCAGGGAGGACGTCACACAGATGTTGCTGATTCAACATCTGTGTGACAGCTGGAGCAGCACAGTCTGCAGGAAACATCTGTGCATGTAGGAGACACCAAGGTTTACATGGTGGAAGCAGACGACTGACTCAAGCAGCCTCACATCACAGGCTGCTGGCTACAAGCACATGACCACAGTGACTGGTTTCACTGGTGTCTGTCCCAGTCTGTGGCAGAGACACAGGAAGTCACAGACAGCCTGCACACAGCGTTTCCTCTGGAGTGTGTTTCACACCCTGTTTGTGTTTCTCACTAACATGTTGTAGTTCTTCCTGCACACAGCAGCACTTTGATCATTTCTCCTGCTTTTCTTCCTTTTCTAGCTTTTATACACTGACAGTAACACAAAACTCCAAAGTCATCATTTGAGGAGCTTCTTAAGAGTTTCTGTGAGTTTAGTGAAGTCAGCCTCTCAACAATAAGTGTGTGTGTGTTGATTATCTAATGTTCAGAGAGGACTGCACTGATGTAGCATCCAGGTGAGCAGCTTATGAGCCAACAGGGGAAATTTAGCTGTATTATTGTTGTTTAAATGTAATAATTTATGATTTCATGTTCCAATATTTCACTTTTCCCAACGTTTGTTATCATTTGGTCTGAAAACCATGACAAACAGCAGTGTTACAGTTGTTAGCATTAGCTGCTATAGAGCACTCAGTCACTGTATTGGTGTTAGCGACATGAACATATCTGAGCTAACTGTGTGTTCCAGATGTGCAGCAAACCCAACTGTCCCTGTGTTTTCCTGCTGTAGACATTATCCCCATGATGCTGACGTCCTCTGGTGGGACGAGCTCACACGTTTATGGATTCAGATGCTAACTGGACCAGACTGGTGTCAACCTTTGTGCTATAGAAGCAAATCAAAGAAGAACCAGTTGAACCTGAGCTGTCTGTAGTGGTGACACCAACACCATGTCACCTGCACATGCTGACCCAGGGTCAGTGTTGAACCTATAAGCTGTGTCCTCACAGTTCAATATGTCCTCACTGCACAGGTCAATGACATCAGAGCTGTAATGTTGTTCCCGTCTCACTAAAACTTCTGGCATAAGGTGACTTTTCTGGGTGATTCCTACTCCAGGGTCACCAGTTTGAATCCCTCTGTTACTGCTGGGAACGTGCTGCTAAAGTGCCCTTGAGCAAGGCCACGTCCAGCTTATGAAGCCAACCCTGGGCTCTGCTTGCTGGCAGTGACAGAGTAGATGAAACAGCTCAGTGGATGCTAACTCACAGCTAACAGCGCTCTGTCATGGATAAGTGAAATAAAGCTGACTGACCCACAGCTGCACACAAACACCTCCAACACCTACAGGTCAGCAGGTCCACTGCTGTCTCTGATGGGCCCAAACTTTGCTTGTTCAGCGTTTGCTGCTGCTGACTTTGAAAATCACACCAAACATGGAATCAAATATATCGACTCAGCTTAGACTACAGAGAAGCTCGGCACTGCTCACAAAACTCAAACACAAAAGGCTTTTTAAAGACAACAATCACTTTGACAGACACACAAACACGACTGAGTACAGAGCAGCTGCTGGTTTGAAGCCACAGAAATGTTCAAATGTTTAAACACACTGCAGCGTTGCAGCCGTGATGCATTTGTGCTGCTAAGGCCACACACATCAGCTGCCTTACATTTTAGTACCAGTTCATCTCTGACCATGGCAGCACAGTCTTTCCAGTACAGTGATGTTGGTGGGGACAGTGGGGACTGATTGTTCATTGGCTGTAAGCCGGTCACATGGACGTTTAACTGGTGCTTTGATTGCTCTGTAGTCTGTTGTGCCTGTGAGCTGCTCCTAAAATGAGACAGATTATAATTGTCACCATTCTGTTAATGACTCTTATTATGTGCGCCCTCCTCCACTGTCACACTAAACACATTAAACCTTTATTTTTGTGTAAAGTCAGGATTTATTGGCTCTTCTTAAAAGCGTCATGAAGTGCAAAACTCAGCAAACATTATACAAAAGTAGATTTAGAAGCTGAACTGAAAACATTTAAAGTGACAGTCAGCACAAATCCAGCTGACATCTCCATCCAACCCAAGTCTTCATTTAAAGTCATTATAACTGTGACACACGTTTGTTACAGTATTAATCCTGCCTGATGCTGCTGGGCCAACATCATGAAACAGGCTCAGCATTTATTTCCATTATGAAACTTTATCATTAAAAACAAACCATTGTTCTGCAGTCGTCCCAGGACTGTCGGTCAAACGTTCTCTCCACATGTTTAAGGCTGAGCTCACTTTATCGTCTGCCTGAAGGAGGGAAGCAGATGTTACTAAACATCACAATAAAACATATGAAATGGGTGCACATGAGGAACGTCTGCACTGTTAAAGCCATGCAAACATCTTCACACATGAAGCAGCAACTCCTCTCAGTTTAGCAGCAGCTGGTAAAACCCACAGTGATCCTGGAGCCTCCCTGAAGGACTCGTTCATCAGTAACTGTCAGGAGGACGATTAAACCTGCTGCACACGTCCTGTAGTTACACACTCGGGAGGAAAGACGACGTCCTCGCTCTGCAACATGATCTGTGTTTCATCCAGGACGCTCAAACACAGATTGGTTTCCAAATATTAGACGCACTGGTTCTTCATGCGTTTCTACCTGAGCACTCAGAGTCATTTCTACAACAGGCCTCCTTCACCTGCTGGTGCCTCTGTTTCTGTGTTTGGCTGTTTCCATCAGTGCCTGATGTTTGTGATCTTTGATCTGTTCTGAAGTCTCTCTTTGTAACACAAATGTTGTTTGGCTTCTTTTGCAAACAAGGCAAAAGAACTTTAATGGATTCATTTGCTGATCTTACTGTTCTGATGCAAAGCCGTCCTTTCAACGCTTTAGAAAGAAAACCAAACAATGTTTTTAAAACTTTCCCAAAATGTAAAAGCTATTAAAACCATAAACTTCTGCTCCTTGATCATGTGATTCTTCTTCTAGACTGTCTGTAATTGTTATTGCTGATTGTCAATAAAGTTGTTTTTTATAAGTTATGTTGTAAAGGAAGCTTGTGGCGAGGGAGGAGGGGCGACTAAAAGCAGGTTCATATAGTGGGAAAGTCCTCAGGTCATGTGAGGATATTTACTGATGCGTCAACACTGTCAGATAAAAGAACGGCTGCTGCATTTGTTCTCCCACAAATAAGTTTGGTGATGAGTAAAAGAATTACAGATGATGTGGCAGTTTATACTGGGAGCTGGTAGTGGTGTTACTGGCTTGAACTGGGTGGAGGACGCACTAATATGGAGGTATGTGGTTTGCTGGGACTCTAGCAGCGTGCTAGTGAGTACAGGTGATATGTCTTCAGACTCTAGGCAACATATTGTTTTTGATATACTTCATTTACTGTATAGAATCAAACACAGAGGGATAGAAGTGGATTTCTTATGGCTCCCTGTGAATATCGGTGTTGATGCAATGAACAGGACGATAAGTTTAAAAAGGTGCAGCAAGAAGAAGTCGTGCAGGTTTGACTATAAAATACAGTGAAAGTGAGGTGAAGAGTATAATGAAGGTAAAGATGAAGGACGAGTGGCAGGCACACTGGGACAGAGACGGGAAAGGCAGATATTATTATACAGAAAACAGTCGTGTAGAAGAAGCTGCAGCAGAGACCAGGATGGAATCTGGAGAGTCAGAGTTGGTCACACAGGCTTGAATAGCACACTTAAAAAGGTAAACATGACACAGGAAGTGTGACTTCTGTGGACCAGAGCAGACGTTTGACGGGTTGTTAGCGTCGTCAGGATGCTGGATGGAAACGCTGTGCCTGATAGGATGATTACAGGCTGGACTTTGTCTTCCTGTTACAGATGGATCCAGGCCCTGGATGACTGCTGGACACACATGACCCACACTAGGCTGCCTTCATCCATCCTTTCCTCCTTCACTGAGACTCAGAGTCAGCATGTATGTATTTATCAGTGATTTGAATCCTTTCATTACAGAGTGAAGTTAAAGTAGACGTGTGAACACACTAATAAACACAAAGGGACACAACTACTACTCCATGATGTAAAGCTGAAGTATTACACAGCTTTATGAACCTCCTGTTATCCTGGTAGACGAGTACAGCAATAAATCTTTTACTTGAACATCTTCTGGCTCCAATAAGCTTTGAAATGTGACCATGAAGTTAGAGACACACTGACTGAAACCCACAGCTGTGACTGTGGATCACATCCACACACAGTGTAGCTGCTGTCTCTGTGTGAGGTCTGTGTATATATGTATATATTTATGCTTATATTCATATTCTCTTATTCCCCTTTATTTGATATCCTAATTCTGTGCTGTGTAAAAGTTTGTCGGTGTTCTGCTGCTACAAACTGGATTTCCTGGAGGATAAACATGAGGGATTCATAAAGTTCTATCTCTCTGTTAAAATCCCCCAAAATAAATGAAATGTGAATTTCAGGCAGACGTGTTTTTAAAAGAGTCTCTTTAATGGAAAAATGTGTTTTTAAAACCAGCCAATAGGAGCGTCTGTGGATATCAGCTGAGGCTGAACGCAGGAACACCATCACATATAAATACACAGAATTAAATCACTAGATAGAATCACTAGAAAAGCCCCGCCCCCTCTGAGCCTCCGCTGTGTCCTCAGCACATCCAGGAGCAGCAGGTCAGAGGGGGCGGGGCCATGTCAGGACTTATTTTAAGTAAAATTTAAAGTGGAGCGACGGCAGGAGTCACACAGCAGTAACCAGCTCTGTCTGCCAGGGTCAAAGGTCAAGCAAGTCCTGCAGCTGACCCACACACAGACTTACACTGATCCACAGAGAGTGATGAATCCACACATCACTCGGCTGGAGGAAGCTGGGGTTCCACACCGTCCAATCAGAAACCAGTGTTGACGCTGAGACCCGTCTCTGTAACAGGAAGTCCATGAACAGGCAGACCCTCTGCAGCAGGCTGACCTGTGACCTCTGAGACAGAGGGAGGAGTTTGTGTCAGCAGGGGGCGCTGCAGCATCGCCTGAGAGCTTTAAGAACAACAGCAATAAACAGGAAGTGAAAGTCACACTTCTGTTGGTGTGCGTTATCAGCAGACCCCACCCTCTGCAGGAAGCTGAGATAAGAAGCAGCCAATCACAGAGCAGAGAGCATGTGACTTCCTGTTCCTGCTGTTACTGTGACAACAGCTCCTGGGACAGAGAGCAGCTTTCTAAAGAGGAAAGATGTTGCTGTCACCCCCGGGTGTCATGTGACCCGCCTGATGTACCGATTTAAGACTGTAAGAACAATAACAACATGTTTTAGTCAGGTGATCCATGCAGAGCAGATCCATGTGACCAAACACAGCTGGATCACATGTTTCCTCTCCTGGAAACAGAAAGCCTTCATGTATAAAGGCTCATGTACCCACTGAGCCCTGCTCTCAGATCTGTGAGGCTTTAACAAACAACAGTTTAAAGTCATGTTTAGCATCTTCTGTCAGTGTGGAAGGTCACACACTTTCCTGAGTGTTGAACCCTGAACTACTAGCTGTTCATGTCAGCCTGGACATAAATACAGACCTGCCTGCTGTCATAGACCCCAGCACTCACATGTTACTTATAAGTGACTCATATGTATGCATGTATATATTGTGTATATTGTGCTATTTCTTACTTAGTGTGTTGTGTCTTTGTTCCTGTTTGTGCTGCAGCACTGTAACCTAAATAATTTCCCCTGGGGATCAAAAAAGTATTCTGATTGTGATTAAATGAAAGCAGTCAGAGCAGAGGACGGTGATGTAAGGAATGGGATTTTAATCAGCCAGTCTCCTTTAACTCTCAGCATCACAAAGTAATGTGGTAACATCTGGACTGATGTGTTTACTGTCAGCTAGTTTAAATGCTGTAGGCTGCAGCCGCTGCTCTAACACTATAACTGTAACAGGGCTCAGTGCTGCTTCTAACAGTCTGAGCTGCTTCAGGCTTTATTTGTGAGGAGCACAGCAGCTTACAAACACGTGGCTGGGCCTGGACCCAAAGGAGTGTTTGTTAAAGCCTGCAGTGAATCCAGCAGCAGAATGATGGAAATGCAACACAGCAATGATGAAGAGGAGCAGCATTAAAGCCAAAGTCCAGTTCATACAGTTAGGTCCATAAATCAAATAAGGGAAAATAAAATGTTGTTGGATGCACCTGTCTGCAGCCTTAATGCTCTCTGGTCGCTATGGTAATGCGTAAACATTTCTTTCAAAATAAGACACACGACTACAACACGGGAAAAGACCCAGGGAAACGAAGTTAACGATAAAAACCCTGAAAACCATTGTTGGATTTATATTTTATCATTGTCATTGTTATTGGGGAATATCTAACCATATATGCTTAGAGGTGTAGAACCAATTGTGTAATGATAGTAGTCTTTAAAGACTTTGTGTGACTCCAGAGTGTTCTGGCATTCACACCCACGTCCTGGGATCATGGGAGAGGTGCTACCTTCTTATTGTTTTGTGGTAGGATGTCTGTTTTAGTCTAAGTGCCTTTTGTTTAGATGAACTGCTGGACTTCCAGACCAGCAGGTTTAGGGAAGTCGTTTATGGGGTCACACTCTGACTCCACACACACACACACACACACACACACACACACACACACACACACACACACACACACACACACACACACACACCTACATAACATACAGACTGGTACCTTTGTTCACGTGTATGTTAATGAACCTATGTATATTCATGTAACCTCAATAAAAGAGCAGTGTTACGAGGGAACGGACGAGAGCGACTGTGGTCAAGCGAAGGAACGGCATTGGTCCAGTTCTCTCCCGTGCACGAGAAACATAAAGAACTACTCGTGTCTTGCTTTGCTGTGTAGCTGGATTGAACGATCCAGCGAACAGGTTTATGCTACAAACCTATCAACCATCAATTTCACACCGAGCCTCGACTCTCACGGCCCGGTACCAAACGACTCACGGACCGGTCCGTGACCCGGGGGTTGGGAACCGCTGAGTTAACGCATGAGTAGTTCAGGGCTGCACGTCATTTTCATTGTTAATATCTTTGTGAAAAGCACATTGATGTGAAAATCTTCATCAGAGTCAGAGGCCCTACAACACGATTAAAGATTCATTCAAAATAAAATCACAAGTAATTATCATCTTCATAACATTTCATTAAACATTAGAGACAGACTGCTGTGTACATCTCATCTCTATCCAAACAACCTACAGTCCACAAACACATCATGAACCAGTGCTCTGGGCTGTGGTCTGTCCCCAGTTACATGGATCAGCTGGTTCCCTGGAGGTGACTGCTGCTGTGGTTTGGAGCGGATGAATAAACCTGAACTGAATCAGGTGTCCAGTTACTTTTGGTCCCTTTAAACCAGGCTGTCACATGTTCAGGATGTGAAACTCCTCCTCCGTGAAAACGGGTGTGGGTCACAATCAGCCAAGGTCTTGGGTGAACCCATTGTGAGATCTAGCCCCACGCTATCATGTGATTTCCTGTGATCAAATGTCCCAGGATGTGAGTGGGCGTTAAGACGTCCATGTCCCTCTTCAAGCAACTTAAAGAAGTCCAGACGCTTTTCTTTCCAAGCTCCTTCAACAACATCATTCATAGAACAGCTTCCAGCTTCTTTTGCTCGGCTACAGTTTGGATGGATTTGCAGATGCAACAAGACTAAAATGGTTAGGGTCAGGAGGTCAAAGGTCAGAGCTCCTGTGGGTCTGAGGGCGGCCTCACGCTGGAGAAGGATGAAGGAGTCTGACCTGAGCCAGTGTTTGACATGAACACATCAGCACTGCTGTCAGTGAGCCTAACGACAGCCGTTAGCATCATTTCAGTGTTTCAGTCATAAAAACACTTCCTGTCTCTGTGGTGGTTACAGTGACATCATGCAGTTTGTGCTTTGACCTCCAGAGGGCGACAAATCAGCACAGACAGAGAGCTCCATTCAAACTTTGCTGCCATCAGGAATAATTCTTCAAATATAATCATCAGTGTTTGAGCAGCTATGATATCAGGGACAATCTAGACATGTGTGACAATACTGAACATGTCACATGACACACCTCAAACATCATGTGATCCACTCTCAGTCTGCACTTTCATTCATGACTTCAACAGGTTGAAATGAGCTTTGAAGAAACATCAGTTCAGTGCTGAAATATTTAAACGCTGCAGGAAGAACAACAACAAAGTGATGACGGATGTTTGTGCTTCAAACAGGAAAACCAGCAGAAATAAATCACAGCCTGCCAGAGGTTTGGAGTTTCCGAGGTGCAACTGAACGCAGCACAGTGTTCCAATGCTCCTGATTGTCCTCAAACGTCTCTTTGGGTGTTTCCTTCCTGCTCAAAGTTTACTGTCACTTCCTGTTGTGTTTAAATGTTCATTTTATCTATTAAAAAACTTTTTATTTCTCTGTATCACTTTGGTTGATGGACTAATTTTTATATAACGCTTTTCTACTCTCCTGGTGTACTCAAAGCGCTGTATACAACATGCCACATTCACCCACTCACACAAGCACTTCTAAACTCAAGTGTAAACAAATAACATTCAAATACTGTTTATGCTGCCAAGTTGAAATGGCTGAAACATATTGAAGATCCTGAATACTGAAGAAGCTCCTCATCAGACTCATATTTGAATCTGCAGGCAGCCAAGAGCGCAACGTCATCATCAATGCCCTAGTCACCTTCCACGCTTCCACCTGCATCCGGTTTGTCTGGCGTACAAGCCACAGAGATTTCCTTCACTTCTTCTCTGGACAAGGGTGAGAATGCACTTGCTGTACTTAGACTGTACTTGTATTTATATGGCAGGACAGGACTGATACACCCACACCCTCTAAACCCTTCAAAAATGCAATTCTGAAAATGATTGCATTACAAATATTCTGTATGTGTCATCAAAACAGGTTCTTGAAGGACCATTCTGCATTGACCTTGTACTGTAAAATGTCCAGTTTTATTTTTGTTTGCTACTAGATGAAATGTATACTGTTGCATAGGAGTGTAAAGAGCATTTTATTCATCTGCTCTTAATTATTTCACATACTATTTGGTCCACTAGTTCCAAAACTAGAGACTGGCACCTTGTAAGGCGAGAAGATGAATCTGGTGGGTTATTAGATGATTAAGGGACGACAGATGTTTAAAAAGCTTCTGAGATTGATTGACCGCTATCTGTTTATTTACTTTAGTTGATAATGGATATGTGTGTTTTTTATTTTAAAATATTATTTAAGATATTAAAGTACAAAAGCTAAAGTGTGGTTCGAGCAGTGTCTATAGAGCCACAGTGTCAAAGTCGGTCACATGATTACTGTCATTGCTTTTCTTGGTACTTTAGCCTTAGCATGACTAGCTGAAGGAGGAGGATGCACAGTGCTAGGCTATAGAACAGTCCATCTATTTTTTAAGCGATGTCATTGTGTCTATCAGGTGTTATTCATACCTGGGCCGTCAGAATGGAGGACAGCTAGTCTCCCTGCAGAGAAATGGTTGCTTGTTTCAGTCGACGGTGCAACATGAGGTTCTTCATGCTCTGGGCTTCCACCACGAGCAGGTCCGCTCTGACAGAGATCTGCATGTGAGGATCCTTACCGGGAACATCATCACAGGTCAGCTGAACTACCCAAAACGTTGGTTACAGTTAACTTAGTACACAATGGGACATCCTCCTGTTTCACAGCAGTGTACATATTACAAGTAATCTGTGCTTTTCCAAACTCAGCACATAAAACACTGCAGTTCAAGCGAGCACTGCATAGAAGATTTTGTTTGTATTTCTTTAGTCCCAAGACTATCAAACAAATGACCACAGAAGAGATTAGCTAGCATTTCGATCTATACATCGTCAAAGAGCTGAGACTGAAGACGGATTTTGAAGTGGAAGCATATAAAAACATGTAATATTTTCTGGAAATCTTTGTTTAGGACAAGAGCGCAACTTTGTGAAAGTGCAGACCAACAATTTGGGGACTCCCTATGACTTCAACTCTGTCATGCACTATGGCAGGTGAGTTGCTGTGTGAGATGGACTTTGTAAGGTTTTATATTTCCTTACATGTTTTGCATTTTCTGCAAGAAAATGTAATCCAGACTAACAAAAACATGCACACACTCAGTGGGGAATGGATTTTTAATGTTAAATACTTTATGGGCCCATTTTCTCCTCTGTTTTCCTAATATAACCGCGTATGTGTGTTTGTGTGCTGTTGTTTGTTCTTTTAGACTCGCCTTCTCCAAGAATGGGCAGCCAACCATTGTTGCCAGGTCCAATCCTAATCTTAATTTTGGAAATGCTTTCCGAATGAGTCCCAATGACATCGCCCGTGTAAACAGGCTTTATGGATGCTGTGAGTAATTAAGACACACCCACAAAAAAGAAATTTGCTATCTTTTTGTTCGAAGCAAGTACTGATCGGAGTTGATTTTTTTTCCTAACCAGAAATTCAGCAAGAACCTTCAACTTTGCATCCAGACTCTTCAGATGCCCAAACACCAGCATTACACCAAGGGACTGGATCCACTATACTTAAAAATGATAAAAGAAACATAAAATGTGCTGCAAATATCACATTTAGAGAGTTGAAATTCTGGGTCTTTGTTTTACGAGCTAAACGGCAGGCTTATATACCAGAGGGTGATGGTGTTAACTCGCTTTCTGTTGAGGTTTTCTCCCCTTTTGTTAGACTATAAACTATCATTAATGGATTTCTCAATCTGTGCAGTTTGATAATTAACTTTGTAACTGTAAATGATGCAGACATAGAACCAAACCTTGCGACTGCGACATGTCTCAAAACTTTTTGTTTGGCAAAACAGCAAAGTGAAAAAATATGTGAACAAAACAAAAAGTCAAGTCTTTCATGGAATGATCATGACTGTTGTCTTATACATGACCAACATGTATCAACAAGATATAGTGTGTAGATATAGTCCAGTGTCACAAGTGTAAGAAGAAGAATCTTTCTTCTGATATTTTAAAAATAGATTTTTCTGACAATGTCTTCTAATTTTTCTTGCTTTTGTTTTTCGAGGGGTTTTATCTTTGGTTTGTTGTCTCTTTCTGTAAGAAGTGCTATCAAATAAAATTCCATATTTCAAGCAACAGGGGGCAGTATTGTTTCATTATTATATTTTAAGTTATTTTAGAAATATGTGTTTTGCTTAAAGTTGGACAGAATGTTACAGGTGCCTTTTTTAATGTGCAACAAATGTAACAAATGCACAAATACTACTACATAAATACATGTTCTGCATTTAAAATCCTACCAAACATCAGAAAACTGAAACCAGAGAGTGGATCATGTCTCTCAAGATTAGAGTGCTACTTCTTCTTGTGTAGGGTGGAGTCAGTTCAGTGCAAGTGTTTAGATTGAGAAGATTAAAACCCCCACAGACTTGAATATTCCCACCACCATCATGATGCATCACATAGTAATCTGATCAGCCATTTAGTTTCTGCTGATGTGTTTCTTCATAACTGTTGTTACAGGCCCATATCTAAATTGTGTGTTCTAGCAAAAGTTCTAGAAAAGTTCATTAGTGAACAACTGAAAGACTTTTTGGACAAAAATTCAGTTCTTTCCCAACATCAGTCAGGATTCAGAAAACAACACAGCACAATAACTGCTGCTATTAAAGTGGTTAATGACATTGTTGACACATTTGACCATGCTATTTTATTAAATAGACTAAACAATATTGGTCTATCTGTAAATGCTGTAAGTTGGTTTTCAAATTACTTGTCAGCAAGAAAACAGTGTGTCCGTGCTGCTGGGTCTTCTTCCTCTTTTCTCCCAGTATCCAAAGGAGTTCCGCAGGGTTCCATATTAGGACGATTGCTATTTTCACTTTACATAAACAACCTTTGTGATAATTTGTCAAATGCAGCATTTCATCTTTATGCAGATGATACAATTATTTATTGTTCATCCCCTTCAGTAGCACAAACCCTGCAATTTCTGCAGTCTGCCTTTGATGTCGTTCAGTCCCATTTAACTCAACTTAAGTTGGTGTTAAATCCAGAGAAATCCAAGTTCATGCTATTCTCAAATGGCAAAGAGTTGTTAGCTACGTCTCCTAAGATTAAAACAATTCAAGGATCTGAAATTGAAATGGTCACATCTTACAAGTATCTAGGGATCATTATAGATCAGAATTTGTCATTTAAGACTCACATTCAAAGGCTTGTGTTGAAGTTAAAACTAAAACTAGGTTACTTTTTTAGAAACCAATCCTGTTTCTCCCTCCAAGTGAGAAAACATTTGATTCGTGCAACCTTTTTACCTTTATTGGATTATGGTGACCTGCTTTTTATGAATGCACCTGCCCACTACCTAAAGAGGTTGGATACTGTGTACCATTGTGCTTTACGTTTTATTACTGGCTATGAAAGTCGTGTACATCATTGTTCTTTGTATGCTGCTGCTAAATGTCCATCTTTGCATATTCGTAGACTCTCCCATTGGTTGATTTTTATCTATAAATCTCTCCTTGGGCTGGTTCCATCTTATTTATGTGTTTATATGTGTAAAAATCACAACCAATACAACCTTCGTTCGAACAAAATCATACAATTGATTGTCCCAAAAATTAGAACAGAATTGGGGAAAAGGGCTTTTAAATATGCTGCCCCTGCTTCCTGGAATAATCTGCAGAAGGAACTGAAATTATCAGAATTGGTTACCTTGGGAAAGTTTAAGTCTGTTTTAAAGGAACGAGAGAACAGCTCTTTTACTCAGTGTGATTGTTTTTAAATGTACTCTTAATTTGATCTGTTATTGTATATTTTACACATGTTTGTATGGGATATTGTATTTGTTTTAAATGTTATATACCTATGTGGTATGTGACTTTTGTTGCTATGATGCCAGGTCTCTCTTGGAAATGAGATTTTTAATCTCAATGAGATTTTTTACCTGGATAAATAAAGGATTAATAAAAACTGTTATGAAACCTCAGTCATGCACACGCCTGAACAATGATCCGGCATTTGTTGCTGTAATTGTTTGTACTAGTTCATGCTGCCTGTCTGACTAAATAACTATAGACGGAGCAAGCTGTCAAGCATGTTTAAAGATGATGTTTAAGGAGCTGCTGGCTGCCAGCTTAGCTTTTCTCCCTGTTTGCTGGTCTGATGATAAGTGAGGTAGGGCTGGGCCATATCATACAGTTCACGGTAATACCGGTATAATGTTGGGCAACGATAAGAAAATGAAATATCGTGATAGAATATGGGTAAAACGCCCATGCGCATTGCCTTTGTTTTCATACACACATGGTGAAAAAGCACGGTGGCGATGCAGAATGAGAAGAGCGAAAGCGGATCTTTGAATGAAACAGATGAACCAGAACTGGTTTGTAAAAATGCTGCAACTTCAGTGGTGTGGAACTGGTTTAGCTTTCGTCCGTCAGATACACAACAAAGCACTATTTTTGGTAGCGCATGCTAGCGGGCCGTCGTTATTACCGTGTTGTTTGGAAAATACGGTGCACTTAAAATCAATCCTTTGATTTTTCTGAAAGTCGACAGAGCCCCTTATAATCCCGTGTGCCTTATGTATGACCTCTGGTTGTGTTTACTGATCTGGAAATGATTTTATGTGCACGGCGCTCGAAAATCTGTCAAATGTTTCAGTACGACTTTGCTAAGCTACGAAGCCTTGATGGATTGTCGGAGCATTACGGCTATCGTAGGCGGAGCCTCGCAGAGTGATACGTACTGTGCTTCAACATAATGTTACCGTATTGTATGTGTATAACCTCTTTTTAAGTTTAGTGGATATTATACATGGTTATGCTGAGGATATGTCGGCCAGTTTCCACTGGAAATGCCTTTTGGTTAAACTGTCAGCGAGGAATTTGCACTGTTACGTTTATATATAACTTTAAGCACATAAAAAAGCTGCTTGTTTAAGTGAAAATACATTGATGGGGTTTTTTGCACTAATAAAGTTGTGGTAAAGTATTTTGTCTAGTGTCAATTATATCGTCAGTTATATCGTTATCGCAAATTTTCAAATGTATATCGTGCTAAATATTTTTGGCCCTGCTCTAGTGAGAGGCATGGTTTCATCTGGCCTGATGGTTTGACCATAACAAAGGTTTAGACATCGAGGACACTTGGGGAACAAAAAGAATGAGCAGTGATAAATCCCGGAACAACGTTCAGCCGCAGACTAAAACATTTTGCCAGAGCTTTGGTTCTCCAAGTTGCTTTGTGACCCACCTTCACTATGGTTCCTTCATTACATGCCATGTGTGACTCATGTCATATCCATTGCTAGAGATTCCAATCTGTTTTGTGTTGGGGTGTTATATCTGCTCTCAGTTCTAGTGCTCTCTGCTAGTGTGACAGAGGCTTCCCTCTATGAGAGCGAGGACACAAAGAGCTGGTTGCTTTCCTAAACACCTTAGTCCTGTCTAGATACATGCGTAATGCTCCAACAGGACAAAGTGAATTAAGCCAACACTGGCTCTCATCAGCAAATGGCTGTGGATCAAAAGCTGACACTTCCATGCTTCCAATGCAGCTCACTCAGTTTTGAGTGAGGTTGGAGATTGGCCTATAACTAGCTATAAATGGAGTCTGAGCAGACACAGAAACGCCAGCTCAAGTCTGACGCAGCAGCAGCCATTCTCGTTATATATTTTTGCAACACGTCACATACACACACTCCGTTTACTCAGTTCCCCTTTTCTTTGTGTCAAATTTCCGGTGCAGCTTTGCACTATACTTGCTCTTTTCTTTACTTCTCCTTTCTAAAGTCTGTTGCCAGGGCAACTTGTCACCCTTATAAATGATTCCATTACCATATCACATCTTCATTTCATCTTCAAAACTTTAGTACCGGTACGCCTAACTTTTCGACTAATTTAAACGCCTCTAAGCCCAGGTCTAACCTTGCTGGTCAATCAACCTGCTTCGGGAACGCCCTCACCGATGGCGGTCAAATCTCTAAGCCCTATAATAATTTAAAAGTGGTCCCCACGGCTTGCCCGGAAACCCCACTCCTAGGCGCTTTCGAATCCCGTCTGCGCCTGAAGCGCAAAGGTTTACCTGTCAATCACGTTTAAACGGGACCACCCGAGTCCAACCCCATCGGTCAAATGGTGCAAGAAAAGTGGTGCTTGACCACTGACTATTAATGACTGTCCCTACCTGTCGCGGGTATCACCCGAATTAACCCTCTCGCCGGAGGAAATTGCCGCAGTCCGCAGCAAGATGGAGCCACAAGAGTCATAGAGTCATAAGAGAGGTGGAGAATAAACTTAACCTGGGTGTCTACTGTCTTGTGCAGTCTCGGAGATGATTGAATGTTAGGGTGAGTACAGTTTCCTCGGCGGTGGGGTCAGGTGGGCTGCCCTGTAGGCCCCGGTCTGGATGGGCCTGGGCTCCCTTGCCTTGGTGGGTACTGAACGACGGTAGGAACCCCTTCTTTTCCTCCCCATCCCCGGCTGCCTCCCTCTTCCCGCTCCAACACACCCACAACTTAGACATCCACATTATTCACACTCTCATAACATATAGGGCATGTGAGAATGTGTGTGTGTGTGTGTGTGTGTGTGTGTGTGTGTGTGTGTGTGAGGAGAATGTGTGTCTCTCTGTGTGCATGACTTCCCACTGTTTCTAACAACATAAAATGGTAATCTCCCCCACACCCAATATATGGTTCACTTCCTGTATTTGTTCACCATGCTAAGCAGAGGGACGCTGCTGCTCAAGAGGCTGCTAAACCACAGACTGCTGCTAACCTAAATGTGACTGTGGATATTGCGCGCTCAGTAATGAGCACGCCTGTAAGAAAAGGTGGTGGTCTTAACGTGACTGAGGAGATTGAGCACTCCTCACCACAGTTATATGCCATCACGCCAAAGGGTGGAGATAAACCTTTGAAATTAAGACAGAGGAGACTAGAGGTGAGACATGGTCATTACTGATGACAGATTTAGATAAATTTTCATAAACCATTCATTTGCCACATCAATAAACAGCACGGCAGGGCAAAATATTTTTTCTACCATGGAAACCTTTAAAAAGTGAAATGAGACAGAAAGACAGGTGAGAAAGAATAAAACTGACTTTTTGATGGCATTTTACACACAGTACTGGTGCAGTACGGTTCGCACTGGAACGGTTCGCAGCCGAGTGTGAAGCAGCGGGAATGAGGATCAGCACCTCTAAATCTGAGGCCATGGTTCTCAGCCGGAAAAGGGTGGAGTGCCCACTGCGGGTCGGGGATGAGTTCCTGCCCCAAGTGGAGGAGTTCAAGTATCTCAGGGTCTTGTTCGCGAGTGATGGGAGAAGGGAGCCGGAGATCGACAGATTATATCTCTCGGCTGGCCTGGGAACGCCTTGGTGTTCCCCCGGATAAGCTGGAGGAGGTGGCTGGGGAGAGGGAGGTCTGAGCCTCTTTGCTTAGGCTGCTGCCCCCGCGACCCGGCCTCGGATAAAGCGGATGAAGATGGATGGATGGATGGATACTGGTGCAGTATCTAGAAAATGTGGGAAAATGCTGGCATCATATACAGTACTTAGCTACTTCTGAATAAATTATGATGGGACCCTAAAAAAATTATACAATAATGGATTTCTATACATTTTACATCAGATGAAAACGTTTGTTGTAAGATTCAGATAATTATTTATTAAAAGCGAGACATTTTAAATGAGAATAAGAAAGAAAAGTACTTCTTTGGCAATCGTGGCTCAAGAGTTGAGCGTTCGCCTTGT
Source organism: Aulonocara sp. 'chitande type north' Nkhata Bay (assembly GCF_057382095.1). NCBI lineage: Eukaryota > Metazoa > Chordata > Actinopteri > Cichliformes > Cichlidae > Aulonocara > Aulonocara sp. 'chitande type north' Nkhata Bay. The sequence goes on along the minus strand of NC_141346.1, from coordinate 77,707,521 downwards.
ACTCGGAAGGTTGCCGGTTTGAGCCCCGGCTTGGACAGTCTCGGTCGTTGTGTCCTTGGGTAAGACACTTCACCGTTTGCCTACTGGTGGTGGTCAGAGGGCCCGGTGGCGCCAGTGTCCGGCAGCCTCGCCTCTGCCAGTGCGCCCCAGGGTGGCTGTGGTTACAACGTAGCTGCCATCACCAGTGTGTGAATGTGTGTGTGAATGGGTGGATGACTGGACTAGTAAAGCGCTATACACATAAAGGTAATTTACCATTCAATAACAGAGTCTGAATGAAGCTCAGGTGTTGATGCTGCTCACTGATTGGACGCTTGGTTTCAGCTCTGCTCTCAGTCTTTACTGCACAGGTGAAGGTAGAAAGTGTGACTGGATCTATAGACTGGAAACAGAGAAACATGCTGAACATTTGAAGCTTTGCAGCAGAAATGTTCATGTTACAAATACAGCAGAGCTGATCTGGGATCAGTGTGTTCACACCTGCAGCTACAACAAGGTTTCATGTCTCCACACGTCAGCATGTGAACTTTACTCTGACTCAGTCTGAGCAGTCAGACGGCATATTTTTAAAGTTAACACATCAGCACACACAGAGCTGAGCCCCTCCCACCTGTGCTGAGTTTCAGGTGGAGTCCCGCCTCCTTCCAGGAAGCAGCTCACCTGTGTGTCCGTGTTTAGTGTCCAGGTGTGGAGTGGAGCTTGTTGTTGGTGTGTGAAGAAACTGTAAGTTTGCTTTGTTTCCTCCTTTAACAGTTTGTCTTTAGGAACTTTACTGTTTGTTCAGCTCGTGTTTGATTTCTTCACACAACAAACTGTGTGTGTTTGTATTTCCGGTCTCTCCATTAAAGTCAGTGTGTAATGTTTCCTGGCTAACATCAGCTGTGTGCAGCTTAGTTCAGCACAAATCTGCCGCTCCATAGTTCACGGTAACGGACTCACAGCTGGACCAACGAGGCCGAGTGTGTCCGCCACTCTGAGCTACGTTCGTGTTTGTGTACTTGTAGTTTGTACTTTGAGTTCACTCAGAGCCCACAGAGGACGCAGCGTACGTGATGACGTCACAGCCCTTTACCTCCTTTACTGTCACTGTGATTAATATTTACACACGAGACACCTGCAGAGCTCTGACGCTAAGCTAGCACACAGCATGCTAACACTAAGCTAAAGCTAGGCTAGCCAAGAACCCAGAGTGAGGTTAAAGCTAGTGATGGGCAGATGAAGCCTCATGAAGCACTGAAGCTTTTCATCCAATTGGTTCACCCCAACGCGAAGCTTCATGAAGCTTCATTTGCTCTAGCAGGACACCTACTGGACGTAAAAATAATAGCTGGCATGAATTTGAAGAGTGTGGCATTTTGCACACAGCCTGTAAATGTCAACAACAAAAGGAGTGTGTAAAACATGTATATTGTAGTGATGGCAGTATACTGTGTATATTTATAGTGGCAGTATGGAAAATGATTATTTGGAAATGCTTGAAATGGAAATGATCATTTACTGTGAGGTGAGGTGTGGTTGGGGTGTGGACAGTAGTTGTGCTTTTGTAACGTTGAGGTATGGACAGCTACACACTGAGGCTTTGAGCCTCAGTCCTGCCTGTTCACATTTTATTCTGTAAAAACTAAATTTTCACTGCTTTTATGACCTTTTTAGTGGGGAGAACATAGCTAGGATTTAATGATTTAACAAATCTTTTAAATCCTTTGTCCTCCACAATGCTAAATAGCTGGGAGTCCTCAATCACCATGCTGACCAGGTCTTCATCTATTTGAGATTGTTCTCCTGAGGAAAGACAATAAAGATAAAGCACAAATATAAATATCACACACGTAACTTATTACAGCTGTATAATATTGTTATATCATTTAGTAACATTACTGCATCCTATATTATCATTGCATTTGATGGCTCACCTGGTCTTGCTCCATAATCGGTGTTCCCCTTATTCTCATGCAAAGCTCTGTAGTGCCTAAGCATGGATGAGGTGTTGTTATATCCCAGCTCCCTGGCACATAGCAAACACTTCACCTTGTACAAAAGTACAGACAGCTTAACATAAATTGTATTGCACCATCAGTATCATGAAAATACATCTTCTGTAGAAATTTACATACCTTGTTGGGAGGAATAAGATCAAAATGTTCCCACACAGGGGAGGACATCCTCCTCTTCTTAGCTGGCTCCATTCTCTCCTGACTTTCTCTCCTCACTCTCATAAACCTCCAAACGGTCTCCAAACTCTCACTAACCGCAACTCTCCATCAAACACCCACATTTTTGAATGAAGTCTGAGGGGTTTATATCGCTGTCATATCTCGCGGCAAAGTTCGAACCACTTCATGAACCAGTCACGTGGTACAGCCGGGCAGCGAGGCTTCGGACGTCATCATTTTCAGCTCCTCCCATAAATGAAGCAAGCCTCGATACGCGCATCGCGGAAACGCCCCCTCCATTACTCGACACACGCTCCGAAGCCTCGATACAGAACGTCCCATCACTAGTTTCCTCCTTTAACAGTTTGTCTTTAGGAACTTTACTGTTTGTTCAGCTCGTGTTTGATTTCTTCACACAACAAACTGTGTGTGTTTGTATTTCCGGTCTCTCCATTAAAGTCAGTGTGTAATGTTTCCTGGCTAACATCAGCTGTGTGCAGCTTAGTTCAGCACAAATCTGCCGCTCCATAGTTCACGGTAACGGACTCACAGCTGGACCAACGAGGCCGAGTGTGTCCGCCACTCTGAGCTACGTTCGTGTTTGTGTACTTGTAGTTTGTACTTTGAGTTCACTCAGAGCCCACAGAGGACGCAGCGTACGTGATGACGTCACAGCCCTTTACCTCCTTTACTGTCACTGTGATTAATATTTACACACGAGACACCTGCAGAGCTTGAAAAAAAAAAAAAAAAAAAGACACCTGCAGAGCTCTGACGCTAAGCTAGCACACAGCATGCTAACACTAAGCTAACGCTAAGCTAACGCTAAGCTAACACTAAGCTAGCCAAGAACCCAGAGTGAGTTAAAGCTGAGTAAACACTGACCCCAGACCAGCACCGTGATAAAGTGAGCTGCTGCTGCTGAACTTGAACAGGTAACAAAGTGATGAGCAGTCAGGCTGCAGGTTTCTACCTGTTCATGTTTCTACAGTAGAATCACTTTGAAGTGTCTTTGTGCTGTTTCATCTTTGATTTGTGTTCATAAACACTCAGAGAAACATCACGTGACCTCATCAGGATCTGTGTTGGTGTGTGGGGCTGTACCTCAGCTTTATGTTGTTACATGCTCATTTGTTCATTTTAACATCAAAGTAATGTTATGAGGAGTAATGAAGTAACGTACTCCATTACTTTTAATTAAAGTGTTCTGTGTAATATGTGTAATAATGACTGTTTTGAGTAATGACCAACACTGATCACAACAAAGAGGAAATGCCTCCAACATGCACAAACATTTGAGCCACAACATGCAGTTAATGTGCACAAATGTCTTTGATATGCTGCTCAGTGATGGTGGTGACTGTCAGAGCAGAGCTACTGAGAATCAATAAGTAATATCAATGATGGGATCAGAATCACTAAATTCTTCTCATCCCTGTCAGTATCATACATGTGCTGTATAATGTGATAAATGTAGAGGTGCTGGCTGTTCTCTCACTCTGCTGTTTAGCTGTAAAGGACGCCTCCCTGCCTTTGTCTCATTCATGACCTTTAATAGTCTCTTCTAACATGCAGAGATCTGTATGATCTGTTTCATAGAGTCTAACCAGCCTGTACAGGTAACAACAACAGTCACTGCATCACTGACACACAAACGTCATCTCTGTCAATAACAACATTCATACATGGAATAAAAACACATCAGTGGATCATTGCTGGAGCTGATGTTTGTGCTCCTGGTGCAAAGGCTCTCAGTTTCCTCCTTGAAATAACATCAGTGGTGGGTCAGCGACATGCTTTCTTTCCCTCTCAGGTTTAAATATCTGGGACTCTCCACCGTTTGGTTTTAGAGCTGAAGAAGCTTCTCAGATGAAACGTCTTCCAGAAACTTAAAGACGTCTCTTTTCTCTCCAAGCTCCTTAGATCACATGACCTGGATGACTGAACCTACAGACATATTGACCTGGTTTCATGGTCACATGACAGGTCAGAGGTCAGCGACTGTAACTCAGTTCCTCCTGTTAATGTGAACTCACTGAGTGTTTGTGGTTTACCTCTCAGACTGACTGAAGATGATGATGGAGGAAGAGGAGGACAGAGCAGAGTCTGCAGGGTCCAGCTGTCCGTCTGTGAGGAGTGACCGGTCCAAAGGTCATAATCCAGCCTTCAGTGGTGAACCTGGAGCAACGAGGTCAGAGAGCTGAACTCACTGAGTAACAGAAATAATTCTGCACTGACATTATAATCAGTGTTGACTCTGGTTGATTGTCTGACTGTGTTTGTGAGCTGAGAGGAAATGAAAATGAGTTTGTAACAAAAATCAGTTTTGTCCAGTTTTCCTGTAAAAAGCTGAACTCTAATCTAAGAGGATGTTACTGACAGGAAACAGCTGCATTATCTGCAGTCTGTGTGATCACAGCTGCTTCAATCATGTTTGTGTCTGCAGAGGTCAGAGGTCACAGTCTGCAGGGTCCAGCTGTCCGTCTGTGAGGAGTGACTGGTCCAAAGGAAACCCTCCACTCTTCAGTGGTGAACCTGGAGCAACGAGGTCAGAGAGCTGTGATGACTCCTTTACATGTTTGTGTTTCCTGGATAAATATGACCTGAAACATCCTCAGATTGTTACAAAGATTCATTAAAAAGAAAACAATGAAAGAGAAAAGATCCAAATGTTCGACTTGGTCATTTGCTGTTTGAGGACAGTGATGCTCATATCTGTGGGGAAAGTGTGACCTGAGTGGGTTCATGTTTGTCTTTAAAGAACAGAGCTGCTCTGATTCTCTTTGTGTCTGATCTGTTAAACAGTCTGAGAGGTCACACAGAGACCCAGCAGCTAAAGCCTGGATCATACTGGCTGCTGTTACTCCATCAGGACAACACTGAACCACAGTGGTGTGGATGTAGTGGATAAATCCCACCATACTGATGCTCAGAGTTAACCACAGGGAACAAAACCAGATGTTACCTTCAGATTGTGACCTTTGGAGTGGACGATGCAGATTTCAATAGAGAATAAATGTTGTTGTTTTTCAGCTGTGAAGAAAGAATCTAATTTTCTGAACTGAAGAATTTATGATGCTGGAAACAACATGGAGACTATAACACAACATTTCCACTGTGTTCATAGAATGAATGTAAAACTGTCAGACATTCATTAAATATGCAAAATGTCTACAGAAGCATCAGAGGGTCAGACGTGAAGCACTCAGTGATTTTGATCAAATGACTCATCAGTTATTGATCTGTACTACACTGATCTACCACGTTAGTAAAGCTGGTGTTCTGGTGGTGGAGGGAGACTCGGATCATGTTCTGGTTTTGGAGCAGTGATCTGCTGATGGTTCAGTTTGATGAGCTTCTTCAAAATCATCCCTGACATCACCACTGAAAGGACGTCCATGAAAACAGACTGAAAATTACTGATATGTTCACAATCTGAGAGTTTAAAACTTGACAGACTTGATTCAGATGAAGTTATTTGAGCAGAAACTCCTGGATCTTTATCCTGTGTTGATCTAATCCTTCATGGTTCCTCCACAGAGTGGACCAGCAGAGCTCAGAGGTTCCCAGTGGTCAGTCTGCCCAGCAGCATCAAACACAGCTGGACTCCATATTTATGGTCTGTACATGTACAACAACTACTTTATTATTAATAATAATGCATTTATTTATAGGTCCCTTTCAGAACACCAAGGACTCTGTGGACTAAATGACCAAAAGAAACAAACTTTGAAATCAGACGGTGCAAATGTGATCACAGGGAAACGTTTTAAACATCGAGGCTTTAAACAGAAACCAAAGTGAAACAGTTTGTAGTCGAGATCAGTGGGAATGAAGCTGAATAACTGTTTCTTCAATATCTTTGATCTCTTAAAAAAGAAAAACCAGCTGAAAGTCTGGCTGCTCTTATGAAAAGTACAGAGAAATTATGGGTCGCTCAACACTTGTGCACAATATAAGAGTTTAAATAAATCTAAAGAATAACTCAAAGTCCTACAATCATACTGATAAAGTCATCTACAGCTAACTATCCAAGTGGATTTGTTTAAGACAGCTCCATCTGCTGGTGGCCCTCTGCAGGTGCATGAAAGGGGCGTGTTTATAGTGAAAGTAGTAGAGAAAGTAAACCCCACGGGAAGGAGGAGGACTCTCAGCAGCTTCCAGCTCATATTCAGACATTTGACTTCTCACTGAAAGCAGCAAGTTTGAGTGTCTGTACCTTAGTTAGAAGAGATAACATGTCAGTAGTAATTAGAGTTGATTGAGCAATGCTGTCCTTATAATGTAGTTTATGATTTTTATGGACAAGTCCAGTTTTTCTGTAGAGCCTCTCAAGTTGGTGACAGCAGCAGTGGAAGTTCACGTGTAAACCAGAGCAGCAAATCAGGTCCAAATGTGTTGTTCACAGTGAGTGGGATCATCATTGGCTGCTATGTTAACCTCCTGCAGCAGGATGTGTTTGGTCAGAGAATGGATAGATCACGAAGTCATTGTTGAGTTTAGGGAGACAGTAGACAGTTGGAGGAGGTTCAGCCAGTTGACACACAGTAGATAAAATAACTGAAGGCAGGAGCAGACACCTGTATGACTTTCCACCTCTCACATAGATTATTTCCCTGGGCAGCGCCACAGGGCTGGTAGATGTAAACAAAGCTGGAGGAGAGGATTTATTCATCTGAGAAAAGTCACAGAGTTGTGTCTTGATGCTCAATCATCCAGGTACGTAAATCCCAAAAAGCTTGATTCTGTTCATCTGGATGTTTTCAGTGGGAGAAACGTTTCATCATCATCAGGTGACTTCTTCAGTCTCAGCTGACTGCAGGTTTCAATCTCATAAACAGGACATTTGTATGACTGAAACCAGCCCACTGAAGGAACAATGGGCTGGGAGGTCAGTTCATTGATCATTGGTACGCATATTGTCAGGACCATTGATCAATGGTTGTTGATCAATGGTCATGAGTCCAGTTCACAGAGAGCTGGGGAATGGCTGCAATCACAGCATGTAAGATGGTGACAAATGTACCCTTAGGCCCCTCCTCCATTCAGAGATGGTCTTTCCTTTTCACATAAATGGCCTCCTTGACTCCGCCCTCAAACCAGCGTTCACATTTACTCAGGACCTTCTTGATGTGAAGTTCTTCTGCTTCGCTGGCTGCTGTGTCTGTGGGGATGGTGTTTGTTCTGTGTTGTTGCGTCCTGATGACGCCCAGTTTGTGCCCCAGTGGATGATGAGAGTCAAACCTTAAATACTGATCTGTATGCGTAAACAGAGTGAACCTTTAAGACCAGTTGTCTGTACGATCAACTCAGTCACCTGAAACATCTCCAAGTTTCTGGCTTTGATCATCAACCTGTTGGTAGTTCAGCTCTGAACACCAGTGAAATGTTTCTCCCACTGAAATCGCTGCATTCATATGAACAGCATCAACGTTTTGGGATCATGGAGTTGTGGACAAAGTCTCAGTTAATCAGATAAAGTCAAACCTATAATTGGTAAAGAGTTCGTGGATGATATGCCCCTTGATGGTAAAGAAGTGGATGTTGTGTGGACTAAAGTTCAGAGTGGTGGGTCATTCATAAATATTCTGTTCCAGCTGCTGGAGGACAACATCATCACTTTTGTGAAGAACGAGCTGAAGAAGATCCAGAAGGCTCTGAATCCAAATAAGCCCCAGTGCTTGGAGTTTCAGAGGGAGGATGATGAGCAGAGGAGACACAGCAGAGAGGCATTTGTGAAGATCACAGTGGACTTCCTGAGGAGAATGAAGCAGGAGGAGCTGGCTGACCGTCTGCAGAGACGTAAGAGGATTTATCTAAAGATTTAAGCTGCTGGATAAATGAGAGACTTGTGACACCAGTGTGTTCAGTCATTTCTCAGTGGGTCAGAAATTGTCATCAGCATTTTGTAAAATATGATTGTTAAAGTTGTATTTTTATTATTATTATTCAGAACTTCCAGCTGCTGTTTGTCATCGTAACCTTAAATCCACCCTGAAGAAGAAGTTCCAGTGTGTGTTTGAGGGCATCGCTAAAGCAGGAAACCCAACCCTCCTGAATCAGATCTACACAGAGCTCTACATCACAGAGGGAGGGACTGCAGAGGTCAATGATGAACATGAGGTCAGACAGATTGAAACAGCATCCAGGAAACCAGACAGACCAGAAACAACAATCAGGCAAGAAGACATCTTTAAAGCCTCACCTGGAAGAGATGAACCAATCAGAACAGTGCTGACAAAGGGAGTGGCTGGCATTGGGAAAACAGTCTTAACACAGAAATACAGCCTGGACTGGGCTGAAGACAAAGCCAACCAGGACATCCAGTTCATATTTCCATTCACTTTCAGAGAGCTGAATGTGCTGAAAGAGGAAAAGTTCAGCTTGGTGGGACTTGTTCATCACTTCTTTACTGAAACCAAAGAAGCAGGAATCTGCAGCTTTGAAGACTTCCAGGTTGTGTTCATCTTTGATGGTCTGGATGAGTGTCGACTTCCTCTGGACTTCCACAAAACTACAATCCTAACTGACCCTAGAAAGTCCACCTCAGTGGATGTGCTGCTGATAAACCTCATCAGGGGGAAACTGCTTCCCTCTGCTCGCCTCTGGATAACCACACGACCTGCAGCAGCCAATCAGATCCCTCCTGACTGTGTTGGCATGGTGACAGAGGTCAGAGGGTTCACTGACCCACAGAAGGAGGAGTACTTCAGGAAGAGATTCAGAGATGAAGAGCAGGCCAGCAGGATCATCTCCCACATCAAGACATCACGAAGCCTCCACATCATGTGCCACATCCCAGTCTTCTGCTGGATCACTGCTACAGTTCTGGAGGATGTGCTGGAAACCAGAGAGGGAGGACAGCTGCCCAAGACCCTGACTGAGATGTACATCCACTTCCTGGTGGTTCAGGCCAAAGTGAAGAAGGTCAAGTATGATGGAGGAGCTGAGACAGATCCACACTGGAGTCCTGAGAGCAGGAAGATGATGGAGTCTCTGGGAAAACTGGCTTTTGATCAGCTGCAGAAAGGAAACCTGATCTTCTATGAATCAGACCTGACAGAGTGTGGCATCGATATCAGAGCAGCCTCAGTGTACTCAGGAGTGTTCACACAGATCTTTAAAGAGGAGAGAGGACTGTACCAGGACAAGGTGTTCTGCTTCATCCATCTGAGTGTTCAGGAGTTTCTGGCTGCTCTTCATGTCCATCTGACCTTCATCAACTCTGGACTCAATCTGCTGGAACAACAACAAACAACCTCCCAGAAGTCTGAAACAGGAGATTCTGCAGAGACACACTTCTACCAGAGTGCTGTGAACAAGGCCTTGCAGAGTCCAAATGGACACCTGGACTTGTTCCTCCGCTTCCTCCTGGGTCTTTCACTGCAGACCAATCAGACTCTCTTACGAGCCCTGATGACACAGACAGGAAGTAACTCACAGACCAATCAGGAAACAGTCCAGTACATCAAGATGGAGCTCAGTGAGAATCTGTCTGCAGAGAAAAGCATCAATCTGATCCACTGTCTGAATGAACTGAATGATCGTTCTCTAGTGGAGGAGATCCAACAATACAGGACTTCAGGAAGTCTCTCCACAGGTAAACTGTCTCCTGCTCAGTGCTCAGCTCTGACCTTCATCTTACTGTCATCAGAAGAAGATCTGGATGAGTTTGACTTCAAGAAATACTCTGCTTCAGAGGAGGCTCTTCTGAGAATGCTGCCAGTGGTCAAAGCCTCCAACAAAGCTCTGTGAGTAAACATGTTGTCATCGCTTCATTGTTAAAATCATGGGAAATAAATCAGAAATGCTGAGTTCAAAGAGCACTGTAACATTTTTTAAAATAGTGAATTAAATGATCATCAGTCACTCGGTAAATATATGGTAGTTTTAATGTTTCACTCCAGCATTTCTAAAACACACTTTGTTCTGTAACTCTTATCAAAGGACAATCCAGACCCAGCCTATAAGAACATGAGCTCTGATGCTTCAGCCCCTCTGACAGGTTTATTATCCTCAGCTTGTTCATTTGTCTCCAACTCCAGGAGTTTGGTTGTTTTATTCTAAAGCACAAACTTCACCTGCCAGACTTCACCTACATCTTTTTCTGATGTTCATAATTTAAGTTCAAGTTTGTATCTCACTTTCAGTGCACACCCTCCCTTTTTAAATATAAATCTCTGCTGTGCTGTCATGTTTTCATCCTGTATGGAGGGAGAAACTCGGTCTTCATTACTGAAATTGCCTCTAAGGTCGTGTTTCTTGTCAGTAACCATATGTAACTGTAAGGCTTCCATAACCAGTGTTATCACAGAATTACAGTGGGTTCACTCTGGGTCCTCTACAGTTTCTTCCCACTGTCCACAGACATGCAGTTAGGTTACCTGGTGATCTAAACTTCATGCAGGTGTGAGTGAGAGTGGTTGTCTGTCCCTCTGTGGGCTTAGTGGAAGAGACTGGATGGATCTCTGCTTTGTCTTTGATATATGCTGACAGCAAACATTCTCCATGAAGTCTGCATTTCAGCTCATCTCCTTTATACACACCTTTAACAGGAAGAGTTTTATACAGCTAGTGTTTAAAATCCAGTGTTATTCACAATACACAGGTAATGAGCATGATTATTGAATTACTAAAATTTTCTAAAATAATTGTTTTAGTTAATATTGTATGACAGTGTACACAGAATTATTAGCTCAGTAGGCAGAGTGGTCGCCCCATGATCATAAGGTCAGGGGTCGAATCCACCGAATAGTTACCTTGTGGTACCCCTGAGCAAGGTACCATCAAGGTACCAATCATGTTCACTGGACTGGTAGCACTCATAGTCTCATAGGTTTAAATAAATTTTTTTAAAAAAGGGTTCAACATATAAACAAATTTAATTTGATCACATATATTGTTTGTTTGTTTTTGTTTTTGTTTTTTCCCTTTCTCTCACAGACTGAGCAGCTGTAACGTCTCAGAGAAAGGCTGTGAAAATTTGTTGTCAGTGGTCAGCTCCCAGTCCTGTAGTCTGAGAGAGCTGGACCTGAGTACCAACAGCCTGAAGGCTTCAGCAGTAAAGCTTCTGTCTGCTGCAGTGGAGAGTCCACATGCCAAACTGAATGTTCTGAGGTCAGATCAATTTGTATTATGTTTAGTTCTGTTTGTTTATGTGTTTGATGTTTGTTTTTGTTTATATCTTTATCCAGTTATCCTTGTTTCATAGCATTTTTATTCATTTCAAAGTTAAACGGAAGTTTTACTAACCTGCTCAGCACAAGACAATAAGCTATTGCACCTTGATTACACTTTAACAACAATCTTTATTCATGTTTTTATCTTCAGACTTAACATCTGTGAACTCTCAGAGGAAAACTGTGAAGCTCTGTCCTCAGTTCTCAGCTCGCAGTCCTCTAGTCTGACAGAGCTGGACCTGAGTATCAGAAAGCTGCAGGATTCAGGAGTGAAGCTTCTGTCTGCTGGACTACAACGTTTAAACTGTAAACTGAATACTCTGAGGTCAGATCAGAAAACATTTAGTTTTTAGAATTATTAATTAAAGTTCATACATATGATGTTGTATCTTAGTATCTTTATGTTTTCTTTAAAAATAGAAAGTCAACATTTAATGTTGTGAAATGTATTAACAAACTCTACATGAGTACTTGTTTTATAGATTGTCTTTTATTTTTCAGACTGAGTGGCTGTAACCTGTCAGAGAGAAGCTGTGAAGCTCTGTCCTCAGTCCTCAGCTCCCAGTCCTCCAGTCTGAGAGAGCTGGACCTGAGTAACTCTGACCTGCAGGATTCAGGAGTGAAGCTTCTGTCCGCTGGACTAAAGAGTTCACAGTGTGCAGTGGAAACTCTCAGGTCAGGATTCAAACTTTTCCACAGATGATCATTTGAAATGTGATTTATATTATTGTATAAACAGGTAACTTTTACAGCTGTCAAGTGAACTTTTATTTACATTTGAGTGGATAATTGGACTCTGAATTACTAAAAGTTGTTATAGTCATGTCTTTGTTTATTTAAAAAAATACTTCACGTACTGCCTAATTTAAAGATTTAGGCTCCTTTGGGCCCATAATATATATATTTGATTTCTTTGTGAATGAAATTAGGAGGATATTGGCGACTGCTGATTGGCTCGCTGTTTGTTTTTTATTCACAGTACTTAATTTTAAAGGCTGATTTCTCAAAATGAGATGTTTATCTTTTCTTCTACAACACGTGGAGCCACCAAATCTTCTTGCTTGATTTATTCATTACAGTTTGATTTAAAGAATATTAGACTCGTAACATAATAAATATATTTATTTCACTTCTTCTTGAGAGAAAGAAAGGGATGACTGGGTGAGCTCCAGTGGTTCATCCCAGCAGAGAGAGCGGCACACTGGGCTGCAAATGATCACAGTAGTAATGGCCATAGCTTGATAAAACAGGCAGTCTTACCCTGTAGATAATACAGGGTTCTGGTGCCGATGTGGGGGAGGGGAGTCGCCCGGTACTAACTACATACTACTAACTACCTCATCCAGATGTCTTCCCTACTAAACCTGATAAGAAGTAACTGCAGTAGCCTTATAGGTCAAATCAGTTTCACCTGTTAAAGTTAGCTCCACTATTAATTAGGGGTGGGGGAAAAAATCGATACTGTGTAGTATCGTGATATTTTGTTTGCTAATAATGTATCGATACAGGGACAGCAGAAATCGATATTTTGTTACAAACAATTTTTTCTCTGAAGTCAACATGCTCTGGAGTCAGAGCATGTTGACTTCAGAGCATGTTGATCCTTTTTCTGAGCAACAATCCTGACATTCCTTCACTGTCCAAATGTGTTTAACTTTTTTTTTGGCAGCAATAAACATGACAGTTTACTTATTTTAATTTAAGACATGTTTAATTTTAATTAAGTTTGAAACTTTTTTATTTAATGTAAAATTATATATTTTTTTAAATTTACTTTCAAATTCTTCAGTTGCTGAAGGGGCTGCATAGTTTTCATAAATTGCATAGTTCAGAATAGCTGTAATTGTACCAGATGGTTGCATTCAGTTAAGTTGGACTAGACTGTAATACAAACCGTTCAGTTTGTCAACAATAAAACTGACTGAAATGAGAGAAAGACTGAGTGTGAGACTTTGATATTAGATAAAATGAATATTGATAAAGTTTACCTTTATGTGCAGAATTTAAATATCGCAAAATATTTTAAAAAATCGCAATAATATCGTATCGTGCGTTAAGTATTGTGATAATATCGTATCGCGAGTTGTATGGTGATTCCCACCTCTACTATTAATGGTGTCACTTGTTATTTCTGGGATGAGTTTAGTAGCCTGAACAGCTGCTTAAAGGAAAGTAATTAAATAATAAAAATAACCTAAGTCCGGGGGAACCTGCAAGAGCTGTTTGCACAAAGAATAATGCTCAGACTTTGAGGTTTTATCGTTTTACACAAGGTTTAAAAATGAATGTCCACAATTGAATTGCAGAAATTGTTATTGAGCTAATACTGATGTAGTTGTTATCTTTGGTAAGGAGAGGTTGGAGGAAGGATGAGCACAGTCAGGCCTAAAGATGCTCTTAATAATAATAATGGATTGCATTTATATAGCGCTTTTCGAGACCCTCAAAGACCCTTTACAATCCCACTACAGGGAGTGCAGAATTATTAGGCAAGTTGTATTTTTGAGGAATAATTTTATTATTGAACAACAACCATGTTCTCAATGAACCCAAAAAACTCATTAATATCAAAACTGAATGTTTTTGGAAGTAGTTTTTAGTTTGTTTTTAGTTTTAGCTATTTTAGGGGGATATCTGTGTGTGCAGGTGACTATTACTGTGCAGAATTATTAGGCAACTTAACAAAAAACAAATATATACTCATTTCAATTATTTATTTTTACCAGTGACACCAATATAACATCTCCACATTCACAAATATACATTTCTGACATTCAAAAACAAAACAAAAACAAATCAGCGACCAATATAGCCACCTTTCTTTGCAAGGACACTCAAAAGCCTGCCATCCATGGATTCTGTCAGTGTTTTGATCTGTTCACCATCAACATTGCGTGCAGCAGCAACCACAGCCTCCCAGACACTGTTCAGAGAGGTGTACTGTTTTCCCTCCTTGTAAATCTCACATTTGATGATGGACCACAGGTTCTCAATGGGGTTCAGATCAGGTGAACAAGGAGGCCATGTCATTAGTTTTTCTTCTTTTATACCCTTTCTTGCAGCCACGCTGTGGAGTACTTGGACGCGTGTGATGGAGCATTGTCCTGCATGAAAATCATGTTTTTCTTGAAGGATGCAGACTTCTTCCTGTACCACTGCTTGAAGAAGGTGTCTTCCAGAAACTGGCAGTAGGACTGGGAGTTGAACTTGACTCCATCCTCAACCCGAAAAGGCTCCACAAGCTCATCTTTGATGATACCAGCCCAAACCAGTACTCCACCTCCACCTTGCTGGCGTCTGAGTGGGACTGGAGCTCTCTGCCCTTTACCAATCCAGCCACGGGCCCATCCATCTGGCCCATCAAGACTCACTCTCATTTCATCAGTCCATAAAACCTTAGAAAAACCAGTCTTGAGATATTTCTTGGCCCAGTCTTGACGTTTCAGCTTGTGTGTCTTGTTCAGTGGTGGTGGTCTTTCAGCCTTTCTTACCTTGGCCATGTCTCTGAGTATTGCACACCTTGTGCTTTTGGGCACTCCAGTGATGTTGCAGCTCCAAAATATGGCCAAACTGGTGGCAAGTGGCATCTTGGCAGCTGCACGCTTGACTTTTCTCAGTTCATGGGCAGTTATTTTGTGCCTTGGTTTTTCCACACGCTTCTTGCGACCCTGTTGACTATTTTGAATGAAACGCTTGATTGTTCGATGATCACGCTTCAGAAGCTTTGCAATTTTGAGACTGCTGCATCCCTCTGCAAGATATCTCACTGTTTTTGACTTTTCTGAGCCTGTCAAGTCCTTCTTTTGACCCATTTTGCCAAAGGAAAGGACGTTACCTAATAATTATGCACACCTGATATAGGGTGTTGATGTCATTAGACCACACCCCTTCTCATTACAGAGATGCACATCACCTAATATGCTTAATTGGTAGTAGGCTTTCGAGCCTATACAGCTTGGAGTAAGACAACATGCATGAAGAGGATGATGTGGACAAAATACTCATTTGCCTAATAATTCTGCACTCCCTGTATTCATTCACTCTCACATTCACACACTGGTGGAGGTAAGCTACAGTTGTAGTGGTAGGTTAGGTTTTGCCCAAGGACAAAATGACCAAGACAGAGAGAGCTGGCTCATCAGACAGACAAGCTCATCTTGTAACCTACTGGTTCGCTGGTCAGCACACCAGCTGACTAGCGAACCGGCTAACTAGCACACCAGCTAACTAGCACACCGGCTAAATAGCAAATCAGCTAACTAGCAGACCAGCTAACGGCAGCCACAAGCTGAAGGACGATTAAATGTAGTGGAGATATCAGAGATGACACTGGTGTGTCCGATTCACTCTTTAGCACTCTGGTCACTCCGGTGTGTCAGCCAGAACACCACTGAAGGCCAAATGATCCCAGCATGTGGAATAAAGAGCTTAAGGTTTGGTTTGAGACACTTTATTCTTTCACTGATTGATTCTTGCGGCTGTGATCATGTGTGTGGTTTCTTACAAAAAGGAAGTACACAATACAAATACATGACAAATAAGATGAATAGATAAGTTACATATCCAGTTATATGTACGTACATCAGTATAGCTAATATAGCCATATATAAGGACAAAGATCACAGTACTATAATGCAGTAATGTTAAACACAAAGGTGTATATCTACATAAATCTGTCCCATCAGTGATCAGGGTACTGTAGTATACTTCCACTACATAAACTATAGAAACTAAACGACATTAGTGTGACTTTAAGTTACCATCAGTACAGACGAACTGATGGTAGTTGTACAAAATAAAGGCATTGCAATTATTGTGAAGGGCTTCCGGTTAAACTAAGATCAGCTGATTACCTCATAACAAATTGTTTGCTATAGAACGCAGCTCCCACTCTTCATTAATATCATGTACTGTAACTCCCAAGTAACCATGGTTACCCAGCCACGCCCAGTAGTCTCCAGAGAGACCAACAGCTGGTGCACGTTGTAACGCCGTGGCTTTCATAGTCTCTCCTTTTTCTACAGCTCATGTGTTCTTCTTGTGATGGTGCGTCTTGAGGGAGGCTCATACATGCCGTCATTTGTTGATCCTAAGAACGTTCCTCAGACCGACTTCTTCAACAACACTAATCGGCCTGCAGTTTGTAGCTACTCACTTCACTGTGGTGTTTGTTAGCTTGTCTTTCTTTGGTTTTATCCTGACTCCTCCCACAAGCTGATCCTACATAGTCTGCCTAAGCCTCCCACCTCTGTTTGTTTGGGTGGTTTGTTTGCTGCCATCAACAGCGTGTAATGCATTTAAGTGATACTTCAGACATGAAGTACTGCGACAATAAAAAACTCAACTTTGCTTAAAAATAACTTTAGTTGTATCAACACTGCCCTCTGGAATAATTAGACTTTGGTGACAAACTGATGTGATCTCCATGTTTCCTTTGTTGGACTGTGGGCGAGTGTCAGAACTGAATGTACTGAGTAACATGTAGAGTTTAAATATGTGTCAGTTCCAGTTTTAGAGCTCTAAAGTGCAGCTATCATGTTAGGAATATGTTAGGAATAGACAGGAACACTGAGCACACTGAGGTCAAATCTTTATTTATCCAGTTCATCTGTAGGCTGAGCTCAGTCCATCCATTTAGTGAAATGATGTTTAAAGGTCTCCTTGTTCTGTGAGCGTGCACAGATCCTGAAGCAGAAAGCCTGGGTTAACAGAGAAATGATCATCACTGTGATGATGCTCACCATCTCTGACTGGGATTTGAGGTTTTGTCAAAGCAGCAAAGAAAGCCTGGCTATGTTGGACTGGGTGTGGAAGCAGCTCCCAGTTTGAGTTCAGGAGACAGACACCCTCTCTACTTTGACGATCAGCTTCAAACTTTCCTTTTTGATAAAACTTATAGTTAGAGCTGGATCAGGTGACCCTGAACCATCACTTAGTTATGCTGCTATAGAGATGGATAACAGATGGATTGTTGTTTTGTGTGTCTGCAGTCTGTCAGGCTGTCTGATCACAGAGGAAGGCTGTACTTCTCTGGCCTCAGCTCTGACCTCCAACCCCTCCCATCTGAGAGAGCTGGACCTGAGCTACAATCATCCAGGTGACTCAGGAATGAAGCTTCTGTCGGCTGGACTGAAGGATCCAGGCTGGAGACTGGACACTCTCAGGTATGGAGAGAATGTCTGATATAGGAGGAAGAGCTGGAATCATTTCCTGTGTCTTTCACTCACTTCCTGTTTGTTTCCTGCAGATGAGACATGAACAATCACACATGCAGGAATATTTTCAGGGACAGACACACTAGTCTAGCTGGATAGTACATGGATATTTATGTAGGGGGTCTTCAAGGAGTCTGTTTGCAGGAACATTAATGATAACTGATAAGTCATGTTGAGAGTTTCATTAAAAGTAGACTTACAGTTAGGTAATATTTGGACAGAGACAACATTTTGTAACTTTAGATACAAGTATCAGCCATGTGTGTGTTTCCCATGCTGTATGTCCACAGTCACAGTGACAGTCAGTGACACTGACAGAAGGATGAAACAAGGCTGTGAATCATTTCAGTCTGTGTGTGTGACAAAGAGGCAGACAGGAGCAGCTAACATTTGGAAATGGAAGCTTACTGGAAACACTACATTCACGGCTGAATTCACAATAGATTTGTTCTCAAGTGCACATTTAGCAGCTAATGCTAATACTGTTTTCCCTTTGCTTTCTACAGCAGCTATTGCTAAGTAGGCCACTTTGCTCCGCTAAGGATTTGTGTGACCATGATGGAGACTCTGATAAGCTAATGCTGCTAAGCTAATGCTGTTTATGGGCCCTGTTAGAATCAATATTTCATTCTCATTCTGTTGTTTGAGAACAATATTAACGTTTCACATCATTATAACACAAGAGAAAAGGGTATTGGCATTAGCTACTAGTGCTTATTCACCTCAAATTACCTTTAGCTGCTAATGGCAGCCTACTTAGCATTAACTCCTCACTAATATAATGCTAATTTACATCAAATTAGCATTAACTGCTCATATTGTTATAAGGAAAGAGAAAACGGTATTAGCATTTGCTGCTAATAATTATTCACCCCTAATTAGAATAAGCCGCTAAAAGCAGCCAACTTAGCATTAATTCCTCACTTTGTTGTTACCCAACGGAAAAGAGTATTAGTATTAGCTACTATCATTTTTAATAAGTAAGAGAAAACAGTATTAGCAGTAGCGCATAATGCTAATTCACGTCAACGTAGTATTAGTTAATAATGGCAGCCTACTTAGCATTAACTGCTCACTAATATAATGCTAATTCGCATCAAATTAGCATTAGCTGCTCAAGTTGTTATAAGGAAAAAGAGAAAACGGTATTAGTATTAGCTGCTAATAATTATTCACCCCTAATTAGAGTTAGCCCCTAATGGCAGTCTACTTAGCATTAACTCCTGACATTGTTATAATGCAGGGGAAAAGAGTTACCATTATCGGATAATGCTAATTCTCATCAAATTAGCATTAGTTAATAACGGTAGACTTCATATCATTAGCTGCTGTCATTCTTACAAAGCAAACAGTATGAGCATTAGCTGTTAATCCTTTTTCATCTAAAATTAGAATTAGCCACTAATGGCGTATTGTTAAAAAGTAAGAAAAAACATTGTTAGCATAAGCGGATAATGCTAATTCATCTCAAATTAGTATTAGCTAATAATGGCACCTGCTTAGCATTAGCTGGTCACATTGTTATAAGGCAAGAAAATATGGTATTAGCATTAGCTGCCAATTTCTATTTACCTAAAATTAGCATTAGCCACTAATGGTAGCCTATAGCAAAAACTTCTTAATGCTAAATGAAGTTAATTAATGCTAAGTAGGTTTAACTGAAATTAAAGTAGTGTTAGCATTAGCTGCTGATATTGTTAAAAGGTAAGATTAAACATTGCTAGCAGCAGCGGATAATGCTAACACACATAATAATTAGCATTACCTAATAATGGCAGCCTTCTTAGCATTAGCTGCTCATATTGTTATAATGCAAGGGAAAAGAGTTGGCAAAAACAGTGTTAGCATTAGTGGATAATGCTAATTCACCTAAATTAGCATTAGCTAATAATGGCTACGTACTTAGCATTACCTACTAATATTGATATAAAGCAAGAAAATATGGTATTAGCATTAGCTTCTAATGCTTTCTCATCTAAAATTAGAATTAGCCACTAATGGCATCCTATTTAGCATTAACTCTTCACATCGCAAGGGAAAAATTAGAATTCAATAAAAAAAAAAGTGTTCACATTAGCTACTTGTATTGTTAAAAAGTAAGAAAAAACATTGTTAGCATAAGGGGATAATGCTAATTCACCTCAAATTAGTATTAGCTAATAACGGCAACCTACATAGCATTAGCTGGTCACATTGTTATAAAGCAAGAAAATATGGTATTAGCATTATCTGCCAATTCCTATTCACCTAAAATTAGCATTACCTGCTAATGGCAGTCTACTTAGCATTAACTCCTCACTAATGTGATGCTAATTCACATTAAATTAGCTTTAGCATTAGCTGCTAGCATCAGCCTACCTAGCACTAGCTGCTCACATTGTTAAAAGGGAAGAGAATACGATATTAGCATTAGCTGGTAATATTTATTCACACCTAATTAGAATTAGCCACTAATGGCAGCATACTTAGCGTTAACTCCTCACATCGTTGTAATGCAAATGAGGCTAACTTGCATTAAATTAGACTGCTGTTATTAGCTAATGCTATTTAGCAGTAGCTGCTCACATTGTTATAAAGCAAAGGAAAACGATATGAGCATTAGGTTCTAATGCGTATTTGCCTTAAATTAGACGTAGGTGCTAATGGCAGCCTACTTAGCATTAGCAGCTCAGATGTTATAATGCTAGGAAAAAGAGTGTTAGCATTAGCCGTTCACATTGTTATAAAGTTAAGGGAAATAGTGTTAGCATTAGCTACTCACATTTTTAAAAAAAGTAAGTGTTAGCATTAGTGCATAATGCTAATTCATGTCAAATTAGCATTAGTTAATAACGGCAGCCTATTTAGCATTAGCAGATAATGTTGACCTTGGCCCACTGGAAAAGTTAAGAACTAAAGATTTAGGAGTGTTTCTCGATAGCTCTTTCTCGTTTGAGAAACAAATGAATTCTGTTATTAAAACCAGCTGTAAGGTTTATATTGTTGATTGTCATTTATGCTTAGAAATATTTACTCATATATGCTTAGAGTTGTATAATCGATTGCATGATTATAGAGGTTTGATCCTGAGTAGTCTGTAAAGACTCTGTGTGCCTTCCAGAGTGCTCTGGCATGCACACACCACTTGGGGCCATGAGAGAGGTCGTACCCTCTCTTACTGATTTATGGTGTAGGACAGGGGTCTCAAACTCAATTTAGCTGGGGGCCGCTGCAGGCAGAGTCTGGGTGAGGCTGGGCCGCATTAGGTTTTCCACAAGAAAGGCATGGTTAAAAAATTCCAATCTTCTCAAATCTCTTTATTTTTATTTTTTAACACAAAATATGAAAAATAAATAAACAAATTAAGAATTAATAAGAAAAAAAATCAATCTGTAATACATAAATAAAATAATAATAAGATATTTTTAGTCAGTGAACTTGTGTGTTTCTTTCAGTCTTCTATATCTGCTGTATTTAGATTGAAATGTCTGTATTAACAGTTCTATAACCTTCTTCTGAACATGAATGGAACACTGGAGAAAATGAACTGTTCTTCTGAACATGGCTTCTCTTGCTTACTCCTTGCTGCTAGAGACCTGGCAGCGTTTCCTCTCGCATAGCCGAGCCAGATTCGGCCTGAGGGAGGAAGCAGTTGCGACCCTCAGTATGTCTTGAAGATGATCATCCGTAAGTCTGGACCTGTACTTGGACTTATTGAAGTTCAAAGTGGAGAAGAGCTTTTGGCACAAGTATGTGCTACCAAAAAGGCACATGGTCCGCTTGAACATTCGGGAAAGCCGAGGGAAACTAGGGCTCAAGTCTCTCAAAAATTGTCCAAGCTTGTCTGCTTTTCCACTCACCTCCCTGAACTTTGCTTTGAGTTCAGAGTTGCACTGCAGCTCAATGAGCTCCATTTGAAGCACAGAAGGGGCATCTTGCACATCAAAGGAGAAGGGGTCCGCAAAAATGTGAAAGGTGGCTCTGTGTGTCTTGAAGTCAGCAAATCTGTGATCAAATTCCTCCTGTAGCCTCAAAATGACATCAACATACTCGTCAGCACTGAATGGTGTGCCTGCATCCACGAGTGCCTTGCATGCTGGGAAATGGCAAAGGTTTGTCTGAGAGAGCTGAGCTTTCCAGAGTGCCAGTTTTGTGGAGAATGCTCTCACGTTGTCATAGGCAGCACTGACAAGTTGCCCCTGGCCTTGTAACGTCTTGTTCAGTACATTAAGCTCATGTGTCATATCAACAAGAAAAGCTGAGTCCATGAGCCATTTGGGATCAGTTAGCACAGGAACACTAACTCCATCCTTCTCCATGAAGGCTTCACTTCTGCTCTCAACTCAAAAAGTCTCTTTAATACATTTCCCCTGCTGAGCCAACGTACCTCAGTGAAGTCGAGCACATCCCCATATTCTGACTCCATTTCCTCTAAAAAAGCACAGAACCTTCGGTGCTTTAAGCCCCTGGATCTGATTTGGTTGATGCATTTCACAACAATAGACATCACATTGTCAAACTTCAGGCATTTGCTGCAAAGGACCTGCTGATGGATGATGCAGTGCAGAGCAATGGCCTCCTCCACGCCTTCCTCTTCCAGTTTGTTTTGTGCCACCAGTCCATGTTTCCTCCCTGTCATTGATGGCGCTCCATCTGTTGTTATTCCAACAAACCTCTTCCATGGCAAACCAACATTCTCAATGGCATCACACAGCTTGTAAATATCTGCTGAGCGGTGGTCTGGCCATGCATTGGAATTACTGTGAGCAGCTCCTCCATCACTTCAAAACTGTCATCAACACCACGGACATACATTGGGAGCTGGGCAGTGTCGGTGATGTCTGTGGTCTCATCAAGAGCGACTGAGTATACACTGAAACATTTGGCTTTCTCACACAGTTGGTCATAAATGTCACTTGACAGGTCAGAAATGCGATCTGCTGCGGTGTTGGCAGAAAGGCTGATGTTGCTAAACTGACCTTTCTTTCCCGGACAGACTATATTTGCAGCCTGCAATATGCACTTTTAGACAAATGCACCTTCTGTGAATGGCTTCCCTGCTTTAGCAATCATCTCACTAACCACGTGGCTCCGACTGCTGCATTATTCTCTTTGGTTGCTTTCTTGGAGAAATCTTGCTGCCTCAGTAGATCTGTTTTAAGACTGGCAACCCGGTTCGCTCTCTCGTCTCCCTGGTATTTTGCATCCAGCTCAGCATGTCTAGTTGTGTAATGACGTTTCAAATTGTATTCCTTGTGCAGCGCAACTTTCTCTGTGCAAATAAGACAGGTCGGGGTGCCCCTGTGCTCAACAAAGAAATATTGCATTTCCCACTTTTCCTGAAATTGTCGGTGCTCATCACCAACCTTTCTCTTCACCGCAGGCTTTGAAAAAGACATGTTTGGGGCTATGTGACATTTATAATTCTACTTGGTGTCACTGTCGCATTGAAGTTTCAATCAAGCGTTTAGCCGACGGACGGGGAACGTCTCAACGCGTAGAGAACGTCATTTCTGCTTCTTTTTCTTGCAACCGTAGC
>NC_141346.1:77454456-77679456 GCF_057382095.1 Aulonocara sp. 'chitande type north' Nkhata Bay | reverse complement strand
TGCTATACATCAATACAACTGTTATAGCCCTAATTTTAATAATATGTATGCATTAAGTCCATAGTAACTACATAAACTGCAAAAAAACCTCTGCTCATCCATCTCTGTGTGTATCAGGATACATTTGGTTCATAATACACAGAAAAATCAGAGTTATTACCTGTAATAAATGTGAAAGATTCCTGCAGTGATAACCAGGCAGGACTGAAACACATCCAAGCTGTCACCACGGTAACAGCACCGCCCATCCACAGGTGAGGGGAGGAGCAAAAAGAGGGACTTTGACCATTTTATACTAAAAACACTCAACTAATGTTTCTAATATGAAACAAATAAGCCCACATTAATGTGAGCGTTTATTAAATAATAATAATGATGATTTCCTCCTGATCTCATTTCCACAGCAGAGAAAACTGTGGTGTATATTGAGGTGGAGGGTGTGGTCTGTGGCTCAGGTGTAGAGTGAGGGTGGGGTGCACCACAGCAGCATGCTGGGACTGCTGAGGGTGGAGGAGGGAGTGATGATGACATCAGAGCTGCAGCACAGAGACCAGTGAACACACAGTCTGTTCATCTTTGCATAGATACAATATACAGCACAATATTGAATGACAGACACGCTGTGGGAGCTTCCACAGATACACTGACGTCAGCATCCAGAGTCCTCCTGCTGCTCCCCCCTCAGAGCCCCGTGATCAGCACCAACACATTCAGTTAGATGACAGAGTCCAGCTGCAGCTAGAATCAGCTCCCCTCTGTGAACAACAGCACAGCGTCAGTGTTTCACACTCAGTGAAAGGAGGAAACAGCAGAAGAACACCATGTGTGCTACGTTTCCCAGGACACACTACAAACTGCACAAATACAGAGCAGCACGTGGAAGGACCTGGAGCTGCATTTACAGAGCTGCAGACAGCGTGATGTCCTGTATGGACAGGTGGAAGGAAGCAAGTCCTCAGCTGGAACACTCGTGTTTGTCCACAGACAGGAAACACAGCAGGAAACTTCCTCACAGAAGTGCAGCTCATGGATAACACACTTCCTGTCAGTCAGAATGAGGCTGCAGCCAAACACAGAAAGGTGTTTTTGTCCAGATGAGCCCAGAGAAGAAACACGAGTGTTCACAGACATCAGAAGCTCAGAGAGGTGAAACATGAGGTTGGAGTCCTCGTCAGCATCCAGAAGAGCTGCTGTGAAACCCTGAGTACTCATGACAGACTCTGATGGCACAAACACATCATGATTCAAACAGAAAGACAAACATGGAGCTCCTGATCCTCCTGCATGAGAACAAGCTGACATGAGCGCTGTGTCTGAGAGTGTCTCCCTGTCACAGTGACAATAACACAGCTGCTGCTCACAGTCATTAAACTGACCTGAGGTCAGCTGTGCTCCTTACATATGAACCATGTGACCTCACATCAGTGCTGTGGATGACTGTAGTCATAGAAGAGTAGAGCTGTAGCAGGTGGTGTGAGGAGGAGGTGGTGTATTCTAGTTAACGCAGTACTGAAACACTCCAGCAGAGGGCGCTGTTAAGTCCTTATTGTAACACAGTTACTGTGTGCAGTTAGACTTCATACATAATCTGCACTTATTTCCATCAGACATGCTGTCAGTAAATGATTGGTTTCTATTGATTCTACTTCCTGTTGACTCGTTTGATGACAGTGAAACAATCACAGCTGATTGTGTGATGATGTAAACTGTCACTGTTACATTCAGTGTGTGTGACATAATGTTAGTGCAGGCTGATAACAGCCTGGTTCTGTTAGAAACACATGAACGTGTCCATAGATCAGTGTGTGTTTAACATGAGAGCTTCAGCCCTGCTGATGTGTTAAATAAAGACATGCAGGAAAACTGATGAGACTCTGAAATAACTCTTTATATTTATAATGTAACTCTGCATCAAAAGAACAACAAAGGATCCCAGACAGGTTTCTGTGAACAAAGACCATTCTGATGTTTCTGTGTTTCTAACACTTTGACATTATTAGTAAACAGACTGCAGTGAGCAGCATTTATAAAGAGCTTCTATATAAAGATATGACAGCTGTTTGACAAGTTTATCACTCTGTGTTTGGACCTGATCAGTCCAGCTGTTTACTTGAAACATGTTCATTTACCTGTTCTGTTATATTCATGTTCTTGTCTCTGTTGAAAACACATTTTAATGTCCCTCAGATTTTTCTCCCAGATGAATAAATCTAAAAATGACACAAACTGACTGCAGCTACTTTTTGTCCTTTCTGTCAAAAACCTTCATGTGACTCATGAGAGACACGTTTCAGCTGTTTGTGACAGATCAGAGGCCAACAAGTCATTTATAACACTTTCCATCATTGTTTAAAGTTCTCAGTGTTTCTGTGTTGCTGCGTATAGGATCTCCCAGCATCATCACTGTGCTGTCCAATCATTGTGTGCGAGGTTACCCTTATAGTGCCATGTGTGTTTGCACAAAGAGAAGCATGTGTGTCAAATATAAATAAGCACAGAACAGAAACAGCTGCTCGTTTCTTCTGTTTAGAGTCAAGTTAGTGTTTTGTGTCTTTGTTTGAGGCCTGATGTCGAGCAGAGGTGTGTGTAACTGCACTGCTCTGTTATATGTGTGAAGTGTGTGCTTCTCTTCAGCATCATCTTTGTCACTGCTGATTCCTTTGTGTCATCATGTGTTGAGAAGAGAGAACAGTTATAACGGAGGAGCAAAAGGAAGCCCTGAAATCTGCATCAACAAGGAAGTGTTGGCTCACCAGTGATCCCAGCAGAGCCACTGGTTTGGCTCCAGTTGTTCTAGATTCAATGATGTTGTTGCTACAGATACATGTCAGCATCTTTATTGAATTTAATATGAAGCAGAAATGGTGTCATTAGGAGAAGAAGAGGAGAACAAGTCCGGCGAGGAGGCAGCAGCTCTTAAAGATGAAACAGCAGCTCAGCCCTGAGCTCAGAGAGCTGCACATGAAAAAGCTCCTCAAGCAGATCCTGTCAGAGGTTTGTCATCAACAGGAGGAACTGTTCACATCATAGGATGAAGATGCTGTCAGCTGGATGAAGAAGGTTATTTAATGCAAACGTTCACACTGAAGTCAAATTGTTGTCGTGTTGAACAGATTCATGTACTGATCGTCTCCAGAATGTTAGAAGAGCTTCAATGAATCATGAGAAACAACTTACAGCTGCACAGCTGTGTCAAACACATCTGTGTGTCATTGTGGGATTGTTGTGTTTCTACATGTGACACACGTCTAAAACATGCACACAATCTGAACACAAACAGGGACTCATGTGTTCCCACAGCCAGATGCTGAGAGCCATTTCCTTGTAGTCCTGTGTCTACATACATGAACCATTAGATGTTATTGGAATGATTGTCAGCTCTGATAGTTTCATGTGTGTTTAGCTGGACGCTGTTTGATCCTCGACATGTTTAAAGGTGTCCAGTCCTGAGACACTGGGGCTGGAAACAGCTGTGATGTCATTGGACTGTCACACAGACAGAAGTGCATGAAGTGAGCAGCCGAGGAGCCGCTGATGTTTTGGATTCAACAGCATTTGAAAGGTCGACACAGACACATTTGCACACAGAAAGCTGAATCTGTCATATGCCACAGTGAACTCACTGTTCAGTGTTTTTCAGGAAGCTTCTTAACTGCCTCTGCTGCCAAACAAGCAGCTGATGTCCTTGAGAAGAAGCTGAAGAAGTCTTCAACAACAAATACAGGAAGTGGACTTTCAAATACTAGATTCACTTTAGACTCACAGAGAAATGACTCAACCAGCTGTGTTTGACTATATGAAAGGTCAGTGTGTGTCTGCACACAGACTGTTGTGTTGGACTGTTATTCAGTTGTCTGCTGAATGTTTTCAAATGTCTGCATCTCAGCTGTGATGAGGCTGGGGGTCATGGGAGGCCACCGTAGCAGCCTCTTCAACATCATGACATCATCATAAATGCTGCTGGACTGTCTGATGGGCTGACGGTGAAAAAGCCGTCGGGAAGGAAACAGAAGACATTTCAGAGGCTGCAGCAGATTTCTTTGATTCGGGGCCTTTTTCAGCTTTATTGGACAGAGCAGTGAAGATAAGTGACAGCAAAGCAGAGAGAAAGGGGGCGTGGCCCGGGTCAAAGCCAGGCCAGCTGCTCTCCACCTCGTGGTCACCTGCTCATCCTAGTGAGCTCCACCAGCAGCCCTTTCACACACTTTACACTGTCAAACACTGTGTGTGGACCTCAGCTAACAACAGGCTACATTTAAGTCTGGACTACATGCTTTTATATTGTTTTTATTCCATCAGCAGCTCAACATCATGAGCAGCTTTGACATAAAGACATCAAACTCAAGCTGACTTTAAACTACTTTTAATACAGGGGCTCAAAAACAACAACATCTTTATTATATATCAGGACACAAAGTCATTTCATCTCAAAGGGAAACAGCTTTATTTGGAATAACCAGCACTATCAACTGGTTTGGGATCTCCACCAGTTTCATGTCTTTGCAGCTTCTCCAACAAAGTTCCTGTAAAATCAGCATGTTTGTCTTTATTGGTTTGATAGTGATTGATTATTCAGTCCCAATCTGCTGTCATCTAAAGAACAAAATGATGTTTCTATGAGTCACAAAGCTCCAGATGTTGTCGGCTTCACAAAGAAAACAAAGAACTTAAACACAAAGTGTTTGGAGCCAAAATGTTCCCAAGCTGCTCTTTTTGAAATGGCAGAGGTACAGTGGTGTCTAACAGCACACTGTGGAAGGTAAACATGTTATTGTTGGATGAAACTTCATGAATCCTTTGTAGATTTGAGCTGTTGGAGCCTTTCTTTTCTCTTCAGGTGTACAGATGCTGAGGAGGCAGGTGAAGCAGGTGGAGCTGTTGTGATGCTGCAGAGGGTGTGTCTTAGTAACTCTGTGAGGCAGAACTGGATCCAACATTGTGGATGTGTTGATGTTGGAGCCATTAAGAGTCTCTGGCCACACTGTAGGATTTCCCTTTGATCCACTGTGGGGGCATTTTGGAGTCTGTCAGTGAAACTCTTCATGTTTGTGTTTGACTCCAGTTTATAGAAACAGAGAAATGTGTCATGCTTTTGTTCGGCCTCCACAAATACACACATTTGTTCATTGGTTGGACTTTTTGGAAGGAGACACATTGAAAACCATGTTAATAAGATCTTGTTGTTTCCTGTGGATCCGACACAGAGAGTGGACTTCAGACAGAAAGCGTGGAAGAGATTTTAGAGGCCGTGTGTGGCAACAGGAAGTTTCTGTGTGTTTGCTGATCTTACATGTGGAAAACAACACGTGATGTTTGTGAAGTTCTACAATGATCATTGTTCTCACAGCATTTTGAGTGGGAACAGTTCAAACTGGGAGTAGTGGGAGTTATTTACTGATTGAAACAAGCTGAATGTTTCTGTGACGATGAAGATCAGCAGCTCAGCTGATCAATGAACTGACATCTATCAGTCGTTTCATGAGATGAAGTCATCAGCAGACATTTGTTCTGACTGTGTGATGAATGTCAGAACGTCAGGGCTCTGCTTTAGTCACTGCTTGATGATCATTGGCTCATTGTTGAATCCAGGGGCCCAGTCTGACCTCTGACCTTTGCTGCAGGTCTTCTGTGTTATCTCCACTTTCATGTCTGATCTTCTGCTGTATCGTCCAAAATAAACATCTGGATCATTTCCAACACTTCAGCAGATCTTTAGTTTGGGCAGTGCAGCACAGAATAACACATATTGTACTATACTGCCCACTTCCTGATCTTATTGGATCTGTGTGTGAGGTTGGTGAAGGAAACACATGTTTACTGAGTGAGTCGCTGCCATTAGGAACTAGTTTTTATATCACAGCCTGGAAATCACACAGGACCATTTCTGCAAGTGAAAAGTCGTCATTGGAGGAAAATGATTGTGTAGTTTGTGCGACTGAAGAATTGTCCCAACTACATGTGCTGCTGACCCTTGACCTTTTCTTTAGGTGCACAGAGGAGTCTGTGGGAACATCCAGAACTGAGGCATCTTGTGTACAAACGTGTTCAGACCAGATGTCAAATGATGTCAGATGTCATCCGTGAATGGATGCAACTGTGGATCGTTCCAATAAAATGAGGCAGTTTTGTAAGTACAAGCCCACTACAACCCATCATCAACATTTTAAATTACATTATACATCTTCACTGATATAAAGCACCACTATTTTAACCTGATTCACTTTTTCCACCCTAACAGTTCATTCCTCAAATCAAACAAGATATTTGACCCTAAAAAAATGCATCAACAAATAATTTTGTAATAAAATATTTATTCTTCAACTTTTACAAGTGAAATCAAACAAGTGTGTTTAAGAGTGAAACCAGAGTGGAAGCTGCTCATATAGAGTCCAACCCAGGCTAAAGTAAGCTGAGTAGAGCAGCACCATCAAAGTGTCGGCTCTCTGAACACGGTGCAAGATCGCCATCTGCAGGACAAAACTAGTTTTTCTCGCCCTCCTCGTCAACATCAAGATGATGTCATCGTACAGCAACTGATTCCCTGTCCGTCTGGAACAAAGCATTTACATTAAAAAAGACATTTACAGAAAATACAAACACCAACAACACATCTCATCATCACATGATATTTTATTATTTATTATATTATATATTTTTATTGTACCATCAACATCAACAAATACCAGCATATTTTCTTTGAGATTGAGTAGAGTGGACCTTTCCCTTGGTTCACTTCCTGCTCGCAGCATCAGCTGACCTCTGACTTCCTGGTTAAGGTCTCTCAGCGTTGACTGGAATATCAAATCGGACTCACACCATGTTCTTGTAATGTGGTCATGTCTGTCCGCTGTTTGAAGAGCATCTCTGGCCTAAACACAATAGGAAGAACAACAACACGGCAAAAAAAACCAACACATTTCCATATTAGATGAAGGGCACCGTAACTGGAAATGGTAACATTCATCTGATGCTGCTTTGGATTTATCTTCTGTTTTAGACCAACTTTGATCACTTCGAGCCATCTTAAGTCTGTTTGTTCTAACTTCTCACTAACGTCTCGTATGATTTCAGATCCCTGCTGTTCCCCAGCTGCCCTGTAGGTTTGTGCTTTGACCTCCAGAGGGCGACAAATCAGCACAGACAGAGAGCTCCATTCAAACTTTGCTGCCATCAGGAATAATTCTTCAAATATAATCATCAGTGTTTGAGCAGTTATGATATCAGGGACAATCTAGACATGTGTGACAATACTGAACATGTCACATGACACACCTCAAACATCATGTGATCCACTCTCAGTCTGCACTTTCATTCATGACTTCAACAGGTTGAAATGAGCTTTGAAGAAACATTCAGTGAAATAAATCTTTCATGGATTCATGTGAGCAGCAGATGAACTTTACAAAGAATCAGTGGATTTATCTTCTGTTTTAGATCAACTTTGATCACTTCGAGCCATCTTAAGTCCGTTTGTTCTTCTCACTCACTAACGTCTCATATGATTTCAGATCCCTGCTGTTCCCCAGCTGCCCTGTAGGTGGCCTCAGTGTGTCTCACACCATTTACAGATGATTACAGGTCGTTTACAGTTCAAACAGGTCCAACATAAGAAATATGCAGAAAATATCCTGCTATAACAGTTTGGGTCAAAGTGCAGATGTTCCAGATGTTCTGAGTCTGTCTGTGTTTCATGTTAACATGTAGATGTTGGACCAAAGTGAAGCTTTTTGATGTGACAGCAGGAATGTGAAGTGTAACTCTGAGCTGTAGGAAATGAAACTAAACGGACTTTTTCTCCTTTATTTATAGGAAAGTGTAGGAGAGCAACAGATGAACAAGCGTTACTGTAACAGGAAACATCAGAGGACCTGTATGTTCATCATCATCACTGTTTCCTTGTTCTGTCACAAACACACAACACTTCCTGCTCTCTCTCTGATGGATCTGATTGGCTGTTTCATTCCCAGGAGGTCAGGGCGTCACACAAACAGCTTTAACTGCACAACGACACACTTTAAATCATCTGCAGACAAACCTGTGTGTTTGATTTATGAAGAAATAATAAAGACGTGTGTACAGCTGTCCATGAAGCAGCTTCTCACACAAACTCTGACACTTCAGCCACTTTAATTCCTGCAAAGCTGCGTAATAAAGAGCTGTGACTGCTATGAGCTGCTGATGATGACTGCATGAAGCTCTCAGCTGAAGCTTCTTTCATTTATTTTAATGTTAATGTCGCCTTTTTAAGTCTGTGTGAGGATTTTAATGACACACATTAAAGGAGCTTCTTTGATTAGAACCAAATTCATGTTGATTTTCAGCCTGAAATGATAAAAACTTTAATAATTCTGTTTATAATCATCAACCTGGAGACTAATGAAAAGTATAATAGTGAAAGAAAGCCTTTATTATTTGAGTAATGCCTGAATCTGCTCAGAGACAACACAGAGGTGTTGATGACAGTTTGACATTAACTGAATTAAAAACAAAGTGCTCTTATTGTGAAAATCTGCCTCCTACTTCTTTAAATCATTTTTATGTATTTTTTAACCTCACAGTGAAACATTGAGGCATTAATCTGACACAGTTTGATCAGCAGCTGTGTTTTCACTGACGTTTCACTTTGATTTGTTCAGACTGAGCAGAGAGGATCGGTTCTCTGTGTGCGCACTGCTGAGAAACACAAGCTCATTTCTGCTGTTTCATGAAAAGTGTTATGGAGGAACAAGAAGTTCAGCCTCTAAACTCTCAGCGTGAGGACTGAGTGAAGAGTTTCAGAGCAGAGAGTTTTGGCTCACAGCTTTTAGCGTCTACACAAAGAGACGATTACGCACTTGATCTGAGAACATCTCCACCTCCTACAAACAAACTCTCCTACGAGCAGCTGTCACAACCACAACAGGCAGAAGACTGGATTTCTTCAGGTCAGATTTCATGCAGTTTGCATAAATTGCGTGTCACAGACTTTGTAGTTCACATTTGTGTGACTCGTTTAAATCTTCTCCTCCTGAAAGTGAAACTCTTACAAACACATCAGGCCACAACCTGCTGCAGGTTAATGATTGATCTGAAGGCAGCTGACCTTTGAGCAGGAACTTGTGAGTCTTTTATTGTGTTTAGCACTGCCAAGTGCTGGCCTCTGCTTCCACCATCACATTTACACTGGTAGGTTCAGCACTGCTGCCTGCTTCAGACTGAATCCAGCAGCACAAAGACACAAGTTAATAAAATCAGCATCTATTCCTTTATCACTGCTTTGTTACAGAGGAGAACAACGCTCCAGTAACGCGTAATCCCATTACTTTTTTGAAGTAACGAGTAAAGTAAGGGATTACTATTGCAAAAACAGTAATTAGATTACCGTTACTTTCCTTTCCCGTAGGAACGCTGCGTTACTGCGTTACTAAAACAGTGATTTTTTTGCGAGAATGTCTCACGACAGTGACGTAAGCGAGTGCGCCGTTAGTGACAGCAGCTGTGTGCAGATCAACAATGGATCACATATCGAGTGCAGAGAGAGTATGAGCGTGCAGCGTTTAAAGCGTGGAAGTACTGACCTTACTTTGAGTTTGATTCCATAAAAAGTGACAAAAACATTAGTGTCCGCTGTGCGTGGGAAGAAAACTTCTTTTTACAGCGAAAAAACCCCTAAACTTCCAACAAGCACCGAGTAGCTACGACGTAATGGGAAACTCACAGAGAAACTCGCGGATTCTTCCACTGACCGCGGCACGCCTGCACCAGGGTAAACCTCCGCCTACCCTGCTCCTGCTTTACAGGTGAAAATAGAGCAACAGGACCGCTGAGTCTTTGACTTTATTTATTTTCTGCTGTGTTTTACTTGCATCTATTTGAAAGACTGAGTGTAAACACAAAAAATATTTTATTTTATGAGCTGGAATGTGCAGAAAATAGGTTTAAATGTTAAACTAATTTCTTCCAGTCAGAGAATGTTGCATATAATTAAATTTTTGCTTGATGCATAAAGTTAAAAGATTAAATCTAATAAAACAAGTTTTAAAAAGAGACTTTTCCATTTGATTACATTTTGTATGATGGATTATGCAGAAAAAGTAGAACTGGGCTGAAAGATCTATCGCTTTATCACCTACTCAGGTTGGAAATCGTGTTTTTAAAAAGTAACTAAGTAATTAATTACTTTTGAAAATAAGTAATCAGTAAAGTAATGGGATTACTTTTTTGGGAAGTAATTAGTTACTGATTACTGTTTTCAAGTAACTTGCCCAACACTGGACAGAGTGTTGGCTTCATCACCGACACACGTCACCACATCAGGAAACAGCTGGTTCAGTGAGTATTTAAGGTTCACTGCAGACAAACTGGAGAAAAACGAATCACATGAAACATTTGTTACTGGTTTCTGACCTCGTCGTAGAGACTCACATACCTGTGTTCTGCTATCAGTGTGATCACATGTGCTGGTACAGTTTGCCAGGTTGACCCATGTAACCTCCACTATCCTGTAGACGTGGAATATGTTTCACATATGGATCGCTTCATTACTCGACTATGACTGTGTGCTTCACAGGTGCTTACTGAAGTGCTGCTTTACACAAAACCAGACAGTAAAAATAAGAACTGCAGGTCCAGACCACAGGTTTATGTGTTGATAATGATGATGTGCAGTCACTCATTGTCACAGGATACTTCCTGCAATGATGCTACAGGTCACGCAGTTCTGCAGAAGTGGAGGAAACAGATGCTTTTCCTAACAGAGACACTTTAATGACTTAAAGAATCTAACTGACACACAAACCTCAGTTTGTCTGACATTCATGAGAGTAAATGCTCCTGAATGTTCTGTTAGTTCACTGGATGTTCACCTGACTTCAAATGTAAAGATCCCTGAGACAAACTCTCACGAGTTCAGCGGCGACGCGATCGCACAACCAGCCGCGACGTTAAAGGCCGACGCGCTCACTACCTTTGGTTACAGCTCTCAGCTCACACGACATACACAAAAATAATGACAACACGAGTCCTCTGTAGGACGTCACTGTGGTTTACTGACAATGTTCTCAACAACAGACGCACAACCCTGGTTTGGTCTGGTTATTTGTGTTGTACGGCTTCGTTGGTCTGACGAGCTTTTAGGGATGTCAGCAGAAGGATTTCACGTGCTGAGGTCATATTTATGAATCAACCTGAACAGCTAATACTTTACCTCTTTATTTTATAACACATATGAACACGTTATAGTAGATTTGTGCAATGTGTGTTTCACGTCTTTATGGGCGTATAGATCTGTAAACAGGCTGATGGGTGTGTGTCTGTTTATTGTAGCGGTGCAGAAATGTTAAAAATGATGATAATAACAACACTTCTCACATCAGGCTACAACACAAACCTCCTGATAGCTGCAAACAGCAAAACCCCCAACGACAGGCACACAAAGAGCGAGCAGGGACCCACCCTGACAGCATGTGAGCCTCCTACTACGACTCACTGTGGAGCAACACAACACCAGGAGACGGAGGATATGAGAGAGGATACAGCTGCTGTGGGGGAGCAGCCACACACTCCACAGGAGACGACGGGGTGAGAGATGGTTCGGTGCTCCTAACATCATGTGGACGCTCGTCTGCACATAAACAAACCTCACCTAACCCCACCTCCTTTCTCTTTTTGCAGGGTGGGGTGCTCCATCCTTACACACTTTGCACCACGTGGCTCTCCATCTATTCGTTTACCTTCTTGGGTCTCTTCCTCCTCTGTCCCAGCCCGTTGAGGCGATCGCTGGGGTCCAGCCTGTAGTGGGAGTGGCTGTCCTCGCTCATCCTGTCCCCGTCCACTCCGGGTTACTCCTTTCTTCTTTCTGTCCTCTGAATCGAGCTGACCTCTCTCCTCTCTGGTCCTCGCTCTCTGAGCCGGCGGAGCATGAGAGAGAGGAGTGGTTGGGGAGAGGGAGGGGAGACGAGCGAGGGAGGGAGCACAATGGTGTTGCCATGGCAGCAGCTGCCACCAGTGTTTATCTGGAAACGTCGCTGGCAAACCAGAATAGTTGCCACACGTTGCCACACTCGCACACTCGGCAGCCACACGTTTGTGTGCGACCTGCCCGTGGCTTCCTCGTTACAGACACACCGAGAGGAAACGCTCAGACACAAGGCCGAACATGAACGAACACTCGTGTGTGGGAGGAACAGGGCACAGACTCCACGCCGTCATTAAAGATGGCGTGTGTGCTAAACGGAGCTGTGCGCTGATCGATTAGTCAAGTGAAAAAAACAAAGGAAGCTGTCTGGATGGAGTTTGCTGCTCCCACTAATCAAAGAGATGCATCACAGCTGGAGCTGATTGATGCACGAGCCACCGTTTGCACCACCGACTCCACGCTTGTGTTTCCTTTCTGCACCATGTTGTTAACACTGACCCCACACTGTGTTCATGAGCTAAAGAAATCAGGATGATTTCACGGACCCACACAGACCCACACAGACACACACAGACCCACACAGATCCACACAGACCCACACAGATTAAACATTAATGTTCCCAACACAGATTTACATGAGAATGACAGGACATCATAGCCCCCCCTGCCCCCCCTGATATTACATCACTTCAATCCCAAACAGAAGGAAAGATCAAATCTGTCTTGAACCTCTGCTTCAAAGTTACAGGAACACTGGAGTCACTCTCACTGTCAGAGACCTCAGTGTGTTGGAAGCTGCTAGAAGAAGCAGATGGGGGAGAGGAAGAGGAGGGCCACGGTGCTGATCTGAGGAAGTCTTCTGATCAAACCACAGCAGACCAACAAGCCCGACGTCGTTCTGATCCAACATGAAGGCTTCCATCTGTCTATTCTGTCACATCGCACACGTCTCAAGTCATCCTGTTCAACCCATCACAACATAATAGTAACAATAAAACAAAGGCAGTGGAGCGTTCACCACGAGCTTCTACAAAAGTGCACGTTCATTTTAATAAAACTGTTTTTACAGCAGTGTGCGAACATTAATATGTTGTAACCAAACGTTTGTTACACCAGCTGCACTGAACCTGTGGAGACTGGAAGTTATTTGCTGCTGGTTTGTTCAGACCTGTTACTGCACACCTTGCATAGTTTGCATAGTTTCCTTCACTGCATGCAAAGAGACGAGGCGGGTGGAAACCTGCGACCCTGATCACATCACCAGTCCATCACAGTCAAACACTCACGGCTGTAATCTATTTCAAATCAAAGTGTTTGCACGGTGAGAAGAAGCTGGCGTCGCTGGGGGAGCGTGCGCCCGGCTGCACTTAAACACAATCTTCATTGGTGCTGTGAAACATCCACGTCTCACTTCATCTGCAAAGAAACCTGATGCATCGCTTTGGAAATATTTGAAATCCCTCATTTGTCACTATGCACGACGAGTCGACCGGCTGACCAACCTCAGGTTACGCAGCGAGTGCTGAGAAGCAGCTAAATGGCTGCAGTGACTTTATTCCCTGAGTGGGTGTGTGTGCATGAAAGCCAAAGGGGGGCTGTGTAAGAGACAAGGGGAGTCTCTGTTGTGCTCACAAAGAGGAAACCAAGATCTGGATTTTATGGCCGAAAGAAGAAAACATCTTTTCAAAGTTTCCCAGGCCCACTGTGGAGACGCCCACAGCTCCCAGTGACACTGACCCACACTGACACCACCTCCATTCCTCACTGTGATAGGCCAGGAGGAGAAGATCCACACACACGGGGTCAGCTTCCAGCAGGGGCCACGATTATGCACAGAAGGAAGACGGGACACGGCCGGTCCTTCAACCATCGTATGGATGTAAGAGCCTAACACAGGTAAC
This sequence comes from Aulonocara sp. 'chitande type north' Nkhata Bay, assembly GCF_057382095.1. Classification (NCBI taxonomy): domain Eukaryota; kingdom Metazoa; phylum Chordata; class Actinopteri; order Cichliformes; family Cichlidae; genus Aulonocara; species Aulonocara sp. 'chitande type north' Nkhata Bay. The sequence goes on along the minus strand of NC_141346.1, from coordinate 77,665,659 downwards.
ACAGGTCACAGCAGCAGAGCTGGTAGCAGCTTTGTGCGCTTGTAGAAAACTCAGCGGTACTGCAGAGGTTGTGTACTTTACCAGGGAAACGTATGTATTTTGTGTGTGGTTGAAGATTTCCAGGTTGTGTGTTCTCCTGTTTTATTCAGTTTATCAGAAGTCAGCAACTAAAATGTAAAAGCAGCTAAAAAGAAAAGACAATGATAGCATTGTGTGCACAGTGTGTTACAGAGCTGTTGGTGGCAGTCCAATCCAATCCAATCTTATTTATAAAGCACTTTAAAATAGCCAGCACAGGAACAAAGTGCTGCACGGAAAATAAGTTAAAACAATAGAACAACAGAAAACAGCAAAATAAATAAATAAAACACATAAAACATCAAATGAAAACAAAACAAGATAAAACAGCATCGAATCACCTAAAAACAACTGAAATAAAAACCAACATCTCACGTGGTGTCAAAGCTCAGGGTAAAGAGGCGGGTTTTCAAGACTTAAAAACAGGTAAAGAAGAGGCCTGTCTGATCTCCAAAGGAAGCTCGCTCCACAGTTTGCAGCTGCTACAGCAAAAGCAGGATCTCCTCTAAGTTTACGCCCAGTCCTGGGTACATGCAGGAGCAGCTGATCAGCTGGCCTGTATGAGGCTGTCGCAGCTCAGAGAGATGAGATGGGGCGAGGCCATGGAGAGCTTTAAAAGTAAATAAAAGAATTTTAAAATGAATCCTAAAAGAAATGGGCAGCCAGTGACGTGAAGCTAAAACAGGGGAAATGTGCTCAAACTTTCGAGTGCCAGTTAAAAGACGAGCTGCAGCATTTTGACTAATATATGATGCGCTGACCCCAACATGAAGGTCATCACAGTAATGCAGCCGAGTGCTGACAAAGGCCTGGATCACTGTCTCAAAGTGCTGCCGTGAAAGAATTGGCTTTGTTTTTGCAGCTGCCTGAGCTGAAAGAAGCTAGATTTGACCACTGCCTTGATTTGACCACTGCAGGTAGAATGAAATGCCAGCATGTTGTTCACACTTCTTACCCGAGCTGTTCTCCAGCGCATCCGTGAGTGTGGCTGTGAACAGAGGAAGCACTCGAGCAGAAAGTGCTCGTGTGAATGAGTTCAGAGTAGAGCAGCTCGATGTGGGAACAACTCGTGGCGTTCATTTAGAGAACGAATATGTTCATGGTTACTGTATCTCCTCAGCCGAGCCGCCCTTCGTGCTCCTCCCACAGCCACATGCTCCGTCAGCCTGCCTGGCAGAGAGGGAGGGGACGTCTGGCCTAGTGCCAGGCTCTCTCAATATTTTATGAGAGGGAGGGGAGGGAGGAGGTGCAGCGGGTTGGTTGGGGGTTAAGAGACTAGCTAAGCTGAACTACGACGGGGAAACAATTATCCTCCCTGCTGAATTTATAAGTTTGCTCACTTACAGAGAAATGAACAGTCTCTGATTTTTACCTGAGTTTAGAAACATCGAACAAAAAACATATCAGTTATGAACAGATCTGCATGTCCCTGAATGAAGTGTGTGATCCTCTACAACCCTGGATCCCACAGACTGGCTGTGGGACTCTCAGCATATAGATGCAAAGGGCGTCAGCATGAAGCTCGGTGACTGTGGGTGCAGCAGTTCTGACCACGATGTGATCTGTCAGCCTCATGGGTGGAGGATGATCATAGGAAAGGTGCTGGATGGGCCCAAACTCACACAGGAGGAGCTGGTTAATGGTGAGAAGGCAGGTGGATGACAGTCACCACATACTGGTAACACTGGTAGAGGATTGAACTACTGCAGCACCCACGCGGTTTAGCATGTACAAGCCCGTCTCAGGTTTGACCGTCTGGATGATTGGCTGAAGGCTGAGAAATGCTGAGTGTGACACACCAACATCCCCACAGTCAAACACACAGTGGTGGCCGTGGATGGGTGCAAACAAAGCAGTGGCTAAAGAAGAAGTGGGCTAGCCAGCCTCCAGAGCCTCCTTTACTAAATCTGTGGAAGCAGCTGTAAAGAGGAGTGGGCCAAAATCCCTCCGGACATGTCGGCACTTTTTGATCAGTTCAGATTCTGGGAGATGCTCTGATATAAAACATGTATACAACAGAAATGAACAGAAACATCCGTTATTGTCCTGATTGGGGAAATCCCGGTGCTCCAGCAGCAGAGTGACGGGCAGGAGCAAAGCCTCACACAAATAAGAAACACGAGACTTACAGTAACAATAAGAGCTGAACAACATGGAACAGCAGCAGAGTGACGGGCAGGAGCAAAGTCTCACACAAATAAGAACTACGAGACTTACAGTAACAATAAGAGCTGAACAACATGGAACAGCAGCAGAGTGACGGGCAGGAGCAAAGCCTCACACAAATAAGAAACACGAGACTTACAGTAACAATAAGAGCTGAACAACATGGAACAGCAGCAGAGTGACGGGCAGGAGCAAAGTCTCACACAAATAAGAAACACGAGACTTACAGTAACAATAAGAGCTGAACAACATGGAACAGCAGCAGAGTGACGGGCAGGAGCAAAGCCTCACACAAATAAGAAACACGAGACTTACAGTAACAATAAGAGCTGAACAACATGGAACAGCAGCAGAGTGACGGGCAGGAGCAAAGCCTCACACAAATAAGAAACACGAGACTTACAGTAACAATAAGAGCTGAACAACATGGAACAGCAGCAGCGATGGAAACAACCTCGTGTTTGTTGGAGCAGGGATGGTTAGAAAGAGACGACGCTGCTTTGTGCACGGACCATATTTATGAGTACGAGTAGTGAGTTTAATGATATTTCAATTATATGACAAATATCCAGTGTTGGGGAGTAACGGAGTACACGTACGAGTAACTGTATTCTGTTACAGTTACTGTTTAAACAGGTGGTATTCAGAATACAGTTACTTTGTTGAAATAAATGGATTACACTGCATGTTGGGGAGTAACGGAATACACGTACGAGTAACTGTATTCTGTTACAGTTACCGTTTAAACAGGTGGTATTCAGAATACAGTTACTTTGTTGAAATAAATGGATTACACTGCATGTTGCGGAGTAACAGAATACATGTACGAGTAACTGTATTCTGTTACAGTTACTGTTTAAACAGGTGGTATTCAGAATACAGTTACTTTGTTGAAATAAATGGATTACACTGCATGTTGGGGAGTAACGGAATACACGTACGAGTAACTGTATTCTGTTACAGTTACCGTTTAAACAGGTGGTATTCAGAATACAGTTACTTTGTTGAAATAAATGGATTACACGGCGGTACTTTCCTGTTTCATATTGTGGCGGGTCAGGACTGTTTGGGTTTGTTTGACATGTTCTGTTGTTCCAGGCGGCAGGGTTGTGGTTGCCATGGTTACAGGGTGACACGCTGCGTGTTTCCTGGGTGAGAGAGCGCCTGTTGTTGTTGTGCTAAGCTAACAGGCAGAATGTAGCATCATGGGCAGTGTAGTCCGTGCTGCAGGGAGAATGGACTGCTGTACCCGTGATGTGTCTGTGAGCGAGGGAGGGAGAGAAAGGAAAAGCACAGCTGTCACCGAGCAGAAACGGGAGCTGGAAGCATGTAAATATAATAATAACCACTGCAAGAAGAGAGCCTGACGAGCCCAGCTGTAAGCTGTTAAGACTCGACCGTACACCGTGTTCCTGTTTTCCTCCGAAAACAATAAGTTCTGTTGTCTGTGAAGGTTCTCAGTCATCCAGGTCATCGTAGTCTGAGGAGCTTGCAAAGAAAAGCGTCTGGACTTCTTTAAGTTGCTTGAAGACGTTTCACCTCTCATCCGAGAAGCTTCTTCAGTTCCAAGAACAGAAGGTTTGACTCTGTTCTGCTCCTTTGACAATAAGTTCTGTTGGAGCAGCCTTTCAACGCCTCTCTGTCTCTGCTAGCAAAGTTGACCCAGACAACAAAGTAAAGCTCGTTTTCAGCTACGAACCCAACACGAACCCGACGTGTTAGCCAGAGGTCCCTTTACTACGGTTCGGAGCCGCGGACCTTCAGTAATAAATCACAGCAACAGTACATTCATGTAATTGTAAACAGCATGATAATATATTAAGTAATCCAAAGTATTCAGAATACATTACTCTCATTGAGTAACGTTACAGAATACATTTTGGGGCATGTAATCTGTAGTGGAATACATTTGAAAACACTGCAAATATCCAGCACACTGACAGCTGTGACCTTATACACATGCCCAGTGAAAGGTTGATTGAACACTGTACATGGTATATAGCTGATCTGGGGTCAGATTCTGCCAACCAGGCAGCGCTGCCTCATGACACGGGGCTGGATCAGCCATCTATTGATCCATCCCAGAGAAGATGAAGGAGACACGTGATGATGACACCACTGTGCAGTTCACATTGGAGGGCTTTATCCCATCCACTGAGTCATCAGAGCTGTGGGCCTTCTGTGAGCTCTGCAGTGTGGCTGACAAAGCTGACATTAAGTGTCCAACTTTCAGGATTTTTGCTAAGCTGTCACTCACTGTAGCTATCATCTCACACACTTGGCTACTTTTCTCTGTAAAGGTGTTTGATGACAGAGTCTTAACCCCTGCATATGAAGATAATGTGTTTGATATATCTGTTAATACCTGACACGACTTCTTTCCTTTCAAGTCTGTTTCACATCCAATTGTAGAGACAAGTGTGTCAGAGGATCGTGTGGAAGGATGTTCTGTCTTTCTTCAACATACATATCTGTGTCACGTATTTACATAAAGAGAAATCGTATCGATGGCGAGGCTGGCGAGGAGGGCCGGCCCTCACCGATCCACCGTTTATATGCAGCCTGTGTCTTTCATGTGTCTCCACCTGGATCCCTGCTGAGCCACTTCCTCCCCAGCCCTCAGAAACACTGTTGCTATAGTAATTGTATCTAAGTGAATAACCATAGCAACCACAGAGATGTTTTGGATGGCACAATGGTAGCTGCTGGTTTTAAGTGCTGGAGATCAAAGGGGCCTAACGTTGTTAGGGAAGAGGAGGGAGGGGGGTTAATCAGTGTCGGGGAAAACGGAGACCAGCGGGGTCGGCAGGAGCAAGCAGGAGGCAAAGGGAGGAGCGAGGAGAACGATGGTTTTCCCTCATGGCACCAACACCCGTCCCATTTCCCTGCGGTCCAATAATTAGCTGTTTGGGGTATACTGCGACAGGAAGACGGCTCCTGCTGTCGAGCTTGCAGTGATGGTTAGTAGCTGTTCCACCCATGCTGTGTGAAACTTAATACACGGCCTCATTAAAGATGGAAATTAGCCTTTGGCTATAATCTGGCATGTTTACATTCATGTAATTTTTCTTTTTACATTTATGCTCATTAACATGCACGGTCCTAAATAAATAAATAAAATAAAATCGCTTCCTAAGGAGATTTGGTTTCAAGGTCAAATTTATTTCTATAGCACATTTCAAACAGCCGATGCTGCACAAAGTGCTTAACAATATAAAAATGGTATTAAAAAGCAACAATGTAACACAATAATAACAGTAAAAACAATAATAGGACAGTAAAAGAATTAAAACAATAACTAAACTAATTCAAATAAGACCAGAATGCTTGGGTCATAGTGTGTTAAAAGCCAGGGCATAGAAATGTGTCTTTAGTAAAGATTTAAACTGCTCAAGTGTTTGTGCAGATCTAATATTTAAGGGGAGACTATTCCAGAGTCTGGGACCTGCCACAGAGACGGATCTATCACCACGGGATGTGAGGTTAGTCCGTGGGATGGACAGCATTAGTTTTGAGCTGGACCTCGTGGTTTGTCCTGGAGCATAGGCAGAGAGGGGCTCAGACAGGTGAGGAGGGGCTCGGGCATTAATGACTTAAAAACAAAAAGTAGAAGTTTAAATTAATTAATTTAACTGAAAGAAGCAGGACTGAACTGCTTCTTCACTTTAAAAGAACCATCAATGTAGACACCGAGCTTTTTACACGTGTTTCAAGTAGCGGTGCTTTATCAGGCCAGTACAGGTCAGCCTAATCACTGGTTTCAAACTCCCAGTAATGAAACTGGGGAACACTGGTTGTGCTCAACCTACAAAATATTTCACGTTCCTGCGATATGTGCTGAGCACGCACGACAGACATGAAGCAGACAGGATCACAGCTGATCTTCTCTCGCTCACGAGTGAGCTAGTTAATGTTGGGAGTCACAGAGGGAGCGCTACGATCAACCTTTAAATCAAAACGGTTCACCTCCGACACAAGGCGTCCAGTCGACGCAGAACCCAACGCAAGGCATCGCCTGAGGGTTCTTCCATCCATCACTGAAACAATTCTGTGTAGGTGCAGAGACACCCCAAGAATCCAGGTGTTATGTGGCAGCTTCGTGCACAAATGTTATTAATAAGTAGCTGTTATTAGAGCGACGCTGAGGGTGCTGAGTGGTTGGGATGTCCCCCAGACCATCACTGAAACACCAGAGCAGCCGTGCTGACGAGGTTCCAGCAGCACGATGCTCTGCAGCCTCTTCCACATGTGCTCAGCATGCAGCGGCTCTCATCTGTGGAAAGCACAGTTCTGGTCTTTGATGGGAAATGTTAATCAGACTGCATGATGTCAGTTCACCCTGCATCCACAACAAAGAAGAAGAAGCCGTATGTAAACATAACATACAAACTGACCGAGGACAAGAGGGAACAGTGCTGCTGTCAGTCCAACGTGTCCACGTCCTCTGGACTAAGAAGGGGAGAAACCGTCCAACTGTCACAATCACAGCCACACACCTGCATCACTGACGGTCTGCATGACTTATATGTAAAACTAATAATTTGCACCTAAAAGGATGAAAAATAAGCAACATTTTCTAAGAAATGGAAAACTTTAAACTTCAATAAGGATGCCAGCAAAAGCAGCTTCTTTCCACTGCTGGAAAACTGCAGTGTTTGATGTGAAACACCAGTAATCACATCAGCGATGGCTTCACGGGGACACTGACAGACGATTTCTGTCCCTGCTCCTCTAACCTGTAGCTCCTTAAATCCAAACCCAGACAAAGCTCGACGTGTCCTGTGAGGTTGGACCGCTCACATCCCCAGGTTTGGCTTTGAAATCACATCGTACACTCTGTGCTACAGTCACAGCGTCCAAGCAGGGAGGCAGGAAACTGCCCCGTCGCCAAGGAAACCTAGGTGTCTGTCTGTTGTCAGGGCAACAGGGCAGAGGGGATGGGGAGCAAAAACACGGATAACGACAGGAAGGCTGGGCAGAGACAACAAAGGCAGGCGGGGCCGTCGGCTGACATCTTTGGATCCACGATTGTGCCGAGCAGGAAACTGAAGCAGTGCATAAACAGATCTGATGCTCACAATCTGTTTACATGTTTTTCTCTTCACGTGGAGTAAAAATGGGGTCATTCACGAGACCTGGTTGTTCCAAATATGTCAGATTCATGTGCTTATCCATCGTTTTCCTACTGATTCTCCACACAGACAGTCAGCCTGTCGTCAGCTACTTTTCAGTGGCTTGTATGCAACGCTTGGGAACATGCTGGGGAGGGTTACCCATCACCTGCCAGCATTTCAATCAGAGAACTTCCTGAGTCTTAGTTTATGACAGCTGGAGCCATTTACATATCTAACACTGCTGTATTAGTCCTATTATATAAAAGGAGGAGCAAACAGTGATGTGTTCTGCTTCCTGCTCATTTCTTTTCTTCTTGTCTCAAACTGACTGAAAACACAGCACAACAAACACGAGTCACTGAGAAACATCCGTGTTTCCTCCTTTACTATGAAGATGAATTACATTTAATAATCTGACATTATGCTTTTCTTGCTCATGAGTCACAAAATCAAAGGTAAGTTGTCGAAGGGCGCCCCCTTGTGACGGCTTGCCAACAACACATACACTACACGCCACGATCCCTCACACAGGCCACGACTTTTAGGAAAGAGCCCCATTAAACGCTGTTCTTCTGCTCAGTGAACTAGCAGTAAATCAGGAATCCCAGGCTGCTGCGAGGCGGCAGCGGCGTGTGCACTAACAGGCAGCAGCTCACATGACCGGCTAATGTGTCCAAGTTTTCTATGAGCGACACTCACAGAGAGAAGAGGGGGGCCTGTGCCTATCAGAAATAGCACGGCTGACTCGTAAAAGCTGCAATGAAATCAGATAATGGAGGGGGGGGCTACACCTTTGAAGACAGTGACCTTGCAGGTGACGTATGGTGAAGGTGGAGACTGTGAGGGGGGTACTAGCAGAAGAAAACGCTCAAAAACACAATAATAAGGTGAGCAGGTTAGTGTGTGACTTCAAACCTCTGAAACATGGTTTGAAGTATGAGGGAAAGAGTCATGGTGGTGTTCAGTGCATCCTCTGAACAGAAGAAAAGAAGACAAGGAAATGTGAACGAGGACGTTCAGGATCATATTCAACAGCAGAGATTAGTGGGACGAGTCTGGAAAATGAAAGTAGACGGGAGCACCGGGAGGCCAGTGGCTGCAGGTTTACAGTGACCTGTGTGAGAGAGCGGATGCTGAGCAAGCAGAAAAAGACTTGGCTGAGGTTGGAAGGATGTGCAGCACGTCAGAGTAAGGAGGACATGAGGGCAGCCATGAAGGAGATGAAGAATGATGGTCCTGATAAACATCTGGAGGTCTGAAGGGGACTTTTTAACACAGTGTTGGATGATGAGGAATGGAGGAAGAGCGTCCTGGTACTGAAGAATCAGGGTGCAGAGCTGCAGCAGCCACAGGGGGAGCGAGCTGATGAGCCACACCGTGAGAAAGAGCTACTGAAGTGAGGTTCTACATGTAGATGAGGAAGTGCAGAGAAGGTTAGAAGTTGTATCATATCTGTGTGGATGTGGAAAAAGCACACGACGGAACACCAAGAGACGTACTGTGGTACTGCACATACTGAGCACATACTGAGCACATACTGAGGCTGTGCAGGAGACAGCAAGGCACAGGTGAGCTGAGCTGTAGGAGGGACAGATGGATTTAGAGCGGGGGCGCCATGACATCAGGACTCGACTCTGAGGCCCTTCATGTGTGCGATGGTGCAGACAACACTGGGAACTATAGTGAGAACAGGGAGCAGGTGGAGAGCTGGAGCCAGTAAGACTGAATACATGTGTGTGAAGGAGAAAGGTGCCTGAGTGAAGCTGGTCCAGAACAACACAGTGCACAGGGCAGGTGCAGAGGAGGTGGGGTGGGGTGGGTGGAGGTGAGGGTCAGGGGGGGTCTGTGAAAGAAGAAACACAAAAACCTGAAAGGGAAAATTTAGGAGACGGTAGCTCGTGATGGCGAGCTGTTGTGTGTCGGAGACGGTGGCACTGACAAACCCAGGAGGCGGAGCTGGAGCGGTTAAAGATGGTCGACTCTTCATTGGGAATGACCAGAATGGAAACGTTTAGGTAGAACACAGGGGCGAGGCTGGACACGTGCAGACGACTGATCGTGGATACACAGGGTGTCGAACAGTAACACACTAACACAGAAATACTGCTGTAAAGGTCCCAGTTAGACATGCTGAAGCACAGGTCAACAAACCATCTCAGCTTCCCTGTGTGATTTCACTTCATGGCTAAATCATCGTTTCAGGCTTCTTTGGGTATTTGTGGGTTTTAGGTTTTCGAGCTCAGCGTGAATCAGACTTTCACCCTAATTCATAAAAAGCCAATCAACAATCAGGAGAGAGGAGTTCGTCTTTCTAATTACAACTAATACGATTAAAAGACTTATTTATAAACTAAGTTAGCGTCACAGTACAAAGTTAAACAGAGAATCAGGAATCCTCTCTTAATATATGTGATCACATAGATCTGTCAGCAGCAATTTGTCACGTAAAAACAGCACATCAAAAGGACTCTGCAGTCACAGCGCCCCCTGCTGTTATCACACTAGAAGGGTTATATTAATTATGCAGCATGCAAACATATATAATGTCTCTCTGAGGGCATCTTCCTGAAATATTAATGCAAACAGCTGTACTCAAAGGAAGCAGACTCACACACACACACACACACACACACACACACACACACACACACACACACACACACACTATGTTAAGCATGTGTGCATGTTGGCTGTTCATGATTTATTTATGGATTGGCTTTCTCATTGCGCACAGAGAGCCAGAGGTTCTACTGAACTCTGGGTTGTTACCAGTTCATTACCAGTCATGTACCAGTAGCCCAGTTCAGCATAAACCCAGACAGTACTGACATACTGGTCTGGACAGATTACTGACCAGCTTGGAGTGATCTCGCTTCGCTCACATTCAACAGAAGCTTTGTGGAGATGAAATCAGTGTAACACTGCGCCTCCTCAGGTCAGAGACCACAGACGGTAACGAATGAATCACTTTGTGAGGAAAGCCAGCTAGACTGGACTGGACTGTCTGAGCTGTCATTGATCAGTTATTAGTCGTTTCCTGGCAGCTTTCTCCGAACAATCACATCAAAAAGCCACCAAACCGAACATGATGTGATTAATCTGCTGCACACAGGACGCTGCTGAACACCTAAACCAGGCCCTTAGAGGACCTCTGCCCTCTGTTATAATAACCACACATCTACTACTGACAAATGGCTAATTATTGATCATTTATTTATAATTATTTATTCATGAAATCACAAAACAACGAAGCTAAGATGCTCAGTAAAGACAGCGCTGGCCTTTCTATCACTGTCCACTGTCACAGCAGGACGTCCAATAACCAGAGTGGCTGCTGCTTCTGCCTCGTGTCTCCACACAGAAAGGTCAACAACTATTTGAGGCATATTTACCTCACTGTCACCAGCCCCACAACAAACACATACAGAACGACGGGGCCGTCAGCAGGAGTCAGGCTTTGGACAGCTCCATGTCAACTTACCTGCAAGACAAAAGACAAATTAAGTAGTTACCTTAAAAAACAAAAGGAATTATTTCTTAGTATCTGGTGAACTAAGTACCTGCTACCATCACAGATCATCAGAAACAGTTCCAGATGCACAGACAGTGGCTGCAATGTACATATTTAAATTGTTTTTAACACTGGGATCCACTTTAGTTCTGTTTATGTTACGACAAAAACCAATCCCAGCACAGGCAGCAGCACCCACAGGCGTGTTGTTTGTGTCACTGGCAGCTATAAATAACAGCAACATGTGAATGAAGTCCGCCGAGCTATTCTTAGGCTCCGCACAAAAGGAAAAGCCATAAGCTTTCTAACTCCAGTGTTCTTCATATGTCCCCCCACACATACAAAAAATCTCATTTTAAAATAATGATAGAATAAAAAGAAGATATACAAACATCAAATGCCATAAAATGCTCTGAACAGACGAGCTTCCACTGGCATGTGTACATTTTACCTTAATGCAGCCTTAAGTCACAGTCGCTCCCTAAACGGAGATTCACTTGATTCCATTTTAAGAACTCCCTGCAGTGTGACCGATCCTGGAAGCTTCACTACATCTGTCTAAGGCAGACTAATCACTCAAGGACATGGGATCCCCTGGCCCCCTTTATAAAGGCCCCTGGCCTCAGACTATTCTGTAAGTAGGGGACTGCACTGAGATACCAAACCAGCTTATGAAATGTGACAGTGTGCTTGTGACTGGGATATAATCCCTGGATACAAATCTTGTGAATACTCATAACCAGTTTCAATGGAGAACACTGACATACAGTGGGGCAAAAAAGTATTTAGTCAGCCACCGATTGTGCAAGTTCCCCCACTTAAAATGATGACAGAGGTCAGTAATTTGCACCAGAGGTACACTTCAACTGTGAGAGACAGAATGTGAAAAAAAAATCCATGAATTCACATGGTAGGATTTGTAAAGAATTTATCCGTAAATCAGGGTGGAAAATAAGTATTTGGTCACCTCAAACAAGGAAAATCTCTGGCTCTCACAGACCTGTAACGTCTTCTGTAAGACGCTTTTCTGTCCCCCACTCGTTACCTGTATGGATGGCACCTGTTTGAACTCATCATCTGTATAAAAGACACCTGTCCACAGCCTCAAACAGTCAGACTCCAAACTCCGCCATGGCCAAGACCAAAGAGCTCTCGAAGGACACCAGGAACAGGATTGTAGACCTGCACCAGACTGGGAAGAGTGAATCTACAATAGGCAAGCAGCTTGGTGTGATCAGAAAATGGAAGACATACAAGACCACTGATAATCTCCCTCGATCTGGGGCTCCACGCAAGATCTCATCCCGTGGGGTCACAATGATCGTGAGAACGGTGAGCAAAGATGACCTCTGTCATCATTTTAGGTGGGGGAACTTGCACAATCGGTGGCTGACTAAATACGTTTTTGCCCCACTGTAAAACTCCCTGTCTGAATTACTTCTATGATTTATCGTGCAGTTTAGTGCAACTACAAGAAGGCTCTTATTACTAATAGGGATGGGTATCGTTTAGGTTTGATCCGATACCGGTGCCAAATCGGTACTTTTGAAACGGTGCCGGTGCTTAAACGGTGCTCAAACCGGTGCTTAAAGAATGGAGAACACAAAACTGGTCCAAAAACCTCTCATGGTCAGCTGTTTTTTTGTAAAAAGATAACAATGTTAGCCTTTTCTGCAGCTATGGGGCATATATGGTATCACTCTTGGCTGGAAGCAGTGCTTAAACAATGGAAAAAACACAAACTTTGTCCAAAAACCTCTCATGTTCAGCTGTTTCCCGCTTTTTCTTTGGTCATTTTAGCCTTTTTGGCCAGGGTGAAGGGAGCATCTGCCATCAAACAAGAAGACAGCCGCATGTAGCTATGATGATGTTTGCTAGTTCACCTTACATGCATTAATGTAATAACGTGGTTAGCCTACTCAACGTAAATTACACACGAACAACATTAAGCTACTCACGCAGAGAAGAACGGCTGCTGCTGCATCATCATCCTCATCATTTCTGCTACACTGGCAGGGCTAGGGGCCAGGACTCTCCTCTTCGGGTTCTTGGGGATGTTGCTAACTCCGGGTCCGATAACAGGCACCACACCCGCAGTAGATGTGCTCGGTGTGAGGTCTCGCAGCAAGCTATCAAATATGGCGCATTTCTCGGCTTTTAAAAAAAACGCTATGCGTCGCCAGGTGTGTCATCAGATTTGAGGTGTTACCTCCTTTGACAGTATCACAGTATCAGCTTAAAGCACTTGTTGCTGCTGAGTTTGCATCTTTTGCTGTGAAGTACAGCCAGACTTTGACCGCTTCGCCTTGGGCATTTTTAATCTGGAGCTCTGCTCTAAAAGAACGTACGTACCTGGGCCCGCCTACTATCCTCGGAAACGTAAAATGATTGGCTAGAATCTAAAGTGTATCACAGCTCAGGAAAAAAAAGCACCGAAATGTGCGCTGCCTTTCAGTCTGGTTACCACTGTTTATGTCACCGGACACCGGTACCCATCCCTAATTACTAATCGGTTCTCAGTAAACTTTATGCTTTATAAGTGTTTGCAGTGCTATGAGATGTAAAAAAAATAAACCGAAATACACTTAAATACAAGTACTGTATTAACTATTATGTAAAATAAACTACAGAGTGCACTCTGCAAAGTGTGCTTGCAGGCAAGAGATGCAAGAATGCATGACAGAGCAATAGAATAGAATAGAATAGAATAGAATAGAATAGCTTTTATTGTCACTGTTACAAGAACAATGAAAGGCTGTTTGACATTTCTCCATGTGTGTGAAGTATTTACACAATCACAGACAAATTTACATTTACACAAGAACAATATGTACAAGTTATACATGCACCTGCAAACATACGGATACACCCATACAAACATACACGCACATGCATACATGTATGTATAAATACATGCATGCGAACATACAGACACATGTCTCCACATACACATACATACATGCCATGGCTCGCTGACTGGGAGTGCCGAACTGAGCTCCACAGGAATGAATCCAAAAATGTTACATTTGAATGTTTCAGATCATCAACAAAATGTTAATATTAGACACAGAAAACACAAGTAAACACAACATGCAGGTTGTAAATGTAGCTATTTATTCTTATTAGAGTTATAATTCAGCCCATCGGAGGGTTTTCAAGTCTGAACCGCCTTTTTAAGCCACAGCATCTCAGCCAGTTTGAATAGACCAAAGTCCCTCAGAGGTGAACTGGCTGATCATGAACACATGTTGGTGACATTGATGGTCAGGGATGCAGAGCAGATGCAAAGCCACAGCAAACCACAAAGAGAAGCCCAACAAAGAACCTGGTGTCTGTATTTTTAGATTTTAAGGTTTTTTGATGAAGACAAAAACAAGGACAGCTTCCTCCAGGGAGAAGCTAGAAGCTGCCTCCTGCAGCTATAAATAGCAAGGCTTCAGGAAATCTCACTCTATATCAGGAGTATGGAAACTGATGGGATGGCGTGCACCCTGCTTAATATTTTGGAGGACTAAATTGCAGCATCTCAGTCATCAATGAGGAAGTAAAGCAGGAAGCCGATCGATGCACTGTGATCGATGATCTAGGTATAAAGTAAACTGCCTTTAACGGTAAATATTATTAATGTATATACAGACTGGAACATGTTTAAGCAGGCTGCCACCTATAACAACACCACTGACGTCCAGGAGTACGCAGAGACTGTTACTGCCTACATCAACAAGTGCATTGAGGATGTAACAGTCACGAAAACCATAACTGTCCGGGCCAATCAAAAACCATGGATGACAGGAGAGGTCTACAGGCTGCTGAAAGCTCGGAATGTTGCCTTCAGAGATGGAGACGAGGCAAGCCTGAGGACAGCTAGGGCCAACCTTTCCCGTGGCATCAGAGAGGCTAAGAGACAGTACTCCAGGAAAATATCTCATCACTTCAAAGACAGCAGAGACTCACGGAGCCTGTGGCGGGGCATTCAGACCATCACAGATTACAAGCCCCCACCACAGACCTGTGATAGCACTATCCCCCTGCTGAACGAGCTGAACACTTTCTTTGCTCGCTTTGAAGTCCAAAACAGCACCACTGCACAGAAGACCCCACCCCCTCCTGGTGACCAGGTGATGACTCTGTCCCCGGACAGCGTGAGGAGATCCCTCAGCAGGATCAATGCACGTAAAGCTCCGGGTCCTGACAACATTCCTGGTCGTGTACTGAGAGACTGTGCAGTGGAACTCACTGATGTCTTCACAGACATCTTCAACATATCACTCATCCAGGCTGTCGTCCCCACATGTTTTAAAGCCACCACAATCATTCCGGTCCCAAAAAAGTCATCTCCCTCCTGCTTTAATGACTACCGTCCTGTTGCACTTACTCCCATCCTGATGAAGTGCTTCGAACGACTAGTCATGCAGCACATCAAGACTGTCCTGCCCCCCTCCCTGGATCCCTTCCAGTTTGCGTATCGGCCCAACCGCTCAACCGATGATGCCATCTCCACTGCACTCCACTCGGCACTCACACACCTGGACAAAAAAGACTCATATGTTCGAATGCTGTTCATAGATTTCAGTTCAGCATTCAACACTATAATCCCCCAACAGCTCACTCAAAAACTGGTCCAGCTGGGGCTCAACACCTCACTGTGCAACTGGCTGTTGGATTTCCTCACCGGAAGACCTCAAGCAGTACGGGTTGGCAGTAATACATCCAGCACCATCATTTTAAACACGGGGGCCCCGCAGGGATGTGTGCTGAGCCCCCTCCTCTTCACTCTGCTGACCCATGACTGCACTCCATCATACAGCTCCAACCTCTTCATCAAGTTTGCGGACGACACAACGGTGGTGGGTCTCATTAGCAACAGGGATGAGACCGACTACAGAAGTGAGGTGAGATGCCTGGCCACGTGGTGTGCTGACAACAATCTCTCTCTGAATGTGGAGAAGACGAAGGAGATTGTTGTGGACTTCAGGAGAATGCACACCCAACATGCTCCTCTGACCATTGACGGAGCGTCTGTGGAGAGAGTGAGCAGCACCAAGTTCTTGGGTGTGCACATCACAGAGGATCTCTCCTGGACGTACAACACCACAGCACTGGCCAAGAAATCACAGCAGCGTCTCTTCTTTCTCCGCAAACTAAGAAGAGCAGGAGCACCAGCCCCCATCATGTACACTTTCTACAGAGGCACCATCGAGAGCATCCTGTCGAGCTGCATCACTGTGTGGTTTGGAGCCTGCAATGCGTCCTGCCATAGAACCCTCCAACGCATAGTGAGAGCTGCAGAGAGGATCATTGGTGTCTCTCTCCCCTCCCTCCAGGACATTTACAGCACCCGTCTCACTACAAAAGCCCTTTGCATAGCGGCTGATCCCACGCACCCAATGCAAAGCTTCTTCAAGCTGCTGCCGTCAGGGAGGAGACTGCGGAGTCTCCAGGCCAGGACCAGCAGGCTGAAGGACAGCTTCATCCATCAGGCTGTCAGGAAGCTTAACTCCCTCCCGATTCTGCTCCCCTCTCCCCTCTTCTCCTCCACGGTCTCACTGAACTCTGTCACACACACACAAACACACACACTCTCTGACTCACTCACTGGCCTGCACCAGTTACCAGTCACTTTGTGGAGCATTGGACTGCCATTACCTCATAAGACTTTGTTGTTACACTATCTCTTACCGTACATTACTAAATCTCCATTTGCACTATTTGCCTATTTGCACTACTCTGCCTGGTTTACACTCAATGTCACTTACCCATTATATTGTATATTGTATAGCTTTCTTGTTATATGTAAAATTGTATTTATTTAAATTTTTACTTTTTAATTATTTAACTTGCATTTTTAATCACTTTTATATTTAAATATATTTAAATGTTCATTTGCTATTTATCTAGGGATTGAGAGTAACGCAATTTCTATTCTCTGTATGTCCTGTACATGTGGCAGAATCGACAAATAAAGTTGACTTTGACTTTGACTTTGACCATAAATATTTAAACAGGCACATAGTTTTGTTCTTTAAGGTTAACAAAACCATGATAACGGTGTCTACATTACAGGACATTTCAATGTGAATAACTGGTAAGTGCTCTATTCTTAGGAAACCGTGGCCTTTCTGTCGGTTTGGATCTGCTGATGAGCCTTTGGTCTATATAAATAGACTGACTATGGCATAATCATGACTTTTGTCATCACAGAAGTGATGGGAACATTCAAAGACTAAAAAATAAAGCTGTGGAAGAGCAAATAGTGTGCACAATTCATCCGATCGCAGAGAAGCAGTGAAAAACCCACAGAAAGTAAAAGATAGACGTCCTAAAAACTGGTGCAATTCAGTATAATATCATTGCATGTTTTGTTGCAATGGAGCAAACAACAACAGTACACTACTTTGATGGGACTAAAGTATCTCACATATAACATGGATGCTGTAAAATGTGATTGTGACATCCTTGACGTATGCACAGGAGTACAGAAGTAAAACAGCAGGAGTGTTAGCTCTACAGAGGAAAAGACACGCCTGTTACGTCGCTTACTACCTGCTTCTTGTCACCACATCGCCCGGTAGGATGGTTTCGACTCTCTCTGTAAGTGTACATCTCACTCTAGACTCTGGCTAACCCATTCTCTCCTCCCTCCGCAGCATTCCTACCAGCCCACCTATGGCTGCGCCACATCATACTGTTCATGGTAATACCGGTATAATGTTGGGCAACGATAAAAAAAATAAAATATCGCGATAGAATATGGGTAAAGTGCGCATGCGCAGTGCCTTTGTTTTCATACCCACATGGTGGCGATAGAGAATGAGAAGGGGGAAAGCGGATCGTTGAGTGAAACACATGAACCAGAATTGGTTTGTAAAAATGCTGCAACTTCAGTGGTGTGGAACTGGTTTGGTGTTTGTCCGTCAGATACACAACAAAGCACCATTTTTTTGTAGAACATGCAAGCGGCCGTCGTTATTGCTATATTTTTTGGACTAAGGTGCTCGTAAATCTGGGAGTAATCTGGGTCCTAAACTCCGTCCTTCAGGACCCAAAGTCAAACGAACACTGCGACATCACTGAGAGTTAAAAACGGTCTAAATTCTTTCATCTTTAATAAAACGATCAGTGTTGCTGCTTTACCAGGTGTAACTATGAAGTTTAACATCCAGGCATCCATGAAAACAGAATTTATTATATTTAACGGACTTAGAAGTTAACAGGAAGTTAGCAGGAAGTTAGCGGAAGGTAGCTCACTGGTTTTGCTAGTGCCTAAGCATGATATAGCATGTTCTGACTGAGAGATTTCTGAACAAATTCAAACGTACAGCTCTGCTGTCACTTCCAACATAAATGAAGACAGAAAACTAAACAGCAGTGACGTTTGTAGGGTTACTGAAGTTGGGCTAGCTGGTATATAATGATGTGCTACGTGATCGCTAGCGACACAGCTATGTTAGCATAAACACAGTGAAGCTGGAGGACGAACACTAACACTTTTCCACTCGATAAAAGTTAACGTGAGGGTTCCTGATGGTTAGAGACAAATGCAATCGCATGGCAGGATGCTGTAAACCACAGGTGTCGAACTCCAGACCTCGAGGGCCGGTGTCCTGCAGGTTTTAAATGTGTCCTTGATCCAACACAGCTGATTCAAATGGCTAAATGACCTCCTCAACATCTCTTGAAGTTCTCCAGAGGCCTGGTAATCAACTGATCATTTGATTCAGGTGTGTTGACCCAGTGTGAGCTCTAAAACCTGCAGGACACCGGCCCTCGAGGCCTGGAGTTTGACACCCCTGCTGTAAACCATAGGTGTCAAACTCTGGCCCGTGGGCCAAATTTGGCCCGCAACCTAATTACATTTGGCCCGCGAAGCCATACCAAATTACTATTAGAGCTGGCCTACTGGTATTATACAGCTAATATATATATTGTTTAGTATTAAGCTTTGCTTGTTCCATATTCAGTTTTTCAGCAAAACGTGTTTGAGTCCATAACAAAAGATTCATTCTTATATCTGGAGGAATAAATATATTTCAATAAATATTAACGTTAGCCCGCGACTTTGTTCCAGTTTTGAATTTTGGCCCACTGAGTATTTGAGTTTGACACCCCTGCTGTAAACAGACCAAACTTCAGTCAGGAGAACAACTGAGATAATCCATCCACAATACGAGGTTAGTCATTAATATACTGCAACAACATGGGAATAGAGCCGCTGCCAGAGAATTCAACATTAATGAATCAATGGTAGAGAAGTGGAGGAAGCAAGAAGAATGAGTTTAATAAAGTTTGATTTATCTGACTGCTTTGTTTCGCTTAATGTGCCTTATAATCCCCTGCAGCGTATGGTCTGAAAAATACGTACTGCAAACGAAATCATTTGAAGAACTTGTTACATTAGCCTTGAGAATAGTTAGCTTCATAACTTGGCCAGCTCCAGGCCTCGAGGGCCGGTGTCCTGCAGGTTTTAGATCTCACCCTGGGTCTACACACCTGAATCAAATGATTAGTTCATTACCAGGTGTCTGGAGAACTTCAAGGCATGTTGAGCCATTTAAATCAGCTGGACACGTCTAACACCTGCAGGACACTCGTGGCCTGGGTTTGGACACCACTGCCATAACTGAATACTGAAAGAAACTACAAGTCACGATCAGCTTCCTCATCAAGAACATCGTGAGAAGTCAGTGCAGCTGAGCAGACTTACTCAGGAGGAGTGATAGAGAAGGACTGAAGAATGGCCACATCAATTCTCCCTGTGCGATAACACAGGTGGATCCTGCAAAACGAGTGTGTTGTCTCTAGTACAACACATAACAATTCTGGGTTTATCTCTGGACTCCATCTCTTTTACATCACTCTGTCAGAGGCCATAGCTGTGAGTGCCTTCAATCGGGCATACTGGGCATTTGCCTGGTGGGCCGACAGTGATTCTTCGTATTTATGGGTTGATGGGTTTTGTTTTGTTTGTTTGTTTTGTAACGGCATGAGCAATGAAAGGTGGTGGATTGGCCAGATGCTGGACGATGTGTAAAAATAACTCAGTTGTTTGGTGGTGGCTATGGCAGAGCTTCCACAGCCCTGCTCACAGCATTCCTGACTCTTTTTCGCCTGCACAAAACAGTCCCCTTTAGATTATACCTTCGGCTACTGGGTATGATGGCTCAGCCATCCTGGTGGTCTGGCTTGGCTGTTTAAGAGGGTTTCAGCGCTGGGTGGTTTCTTCAGGCGCTTCCTACTGTTCTTGTGAGGATTGACAATACCACCATGGGGGCTTATATTAGCCATCGGGGAGGGATGCATACAGGCTAATATCAGCAAACATTTCCTCTCTCTGAGTGCAACACATCCCAGAGTCAGAATGGGGAATGAATCTGCGAGGCGTTGTGTTATATGGTGATTGGGCTTTGCATCCAGCCACTGTAGAACAGCTTCAGCTGGAGCTTTTAGCCACTACATAGAGCAATAATCTTCACTAAGCTTGATCTTAGAAACACGTTCCATCTGGTGGACATTTGGGAGGTGACGAATGGAAAACTGTTTTCAACACTTGGACATTTCAAGCGTGCCGGGCTGACAAATGCCTCAGTTGTTTTCCAGGCTTTAATCAATAATGTGCTCTTTGTATGTGCACCTGTTTGACCTGCAGATTTTTTTCCAGAGAACAACTAGAACAGGAAGCAAGTCAGAGTTCTTCAATGACTATGAGACACTAAGTCTAGTCTTGGTCTTGGTAGCCGGGGATCCGTCCGCCATGGCCTCTGATCCTGATTCCTTTCACTAACACACACACACACACACACACACACACACACACACACACACACACACACACACACACACACACACACACACATTCTAGTTTTGATATCTTAGTGAGGACGCATCCTAGCCGCTCACCGTAACCATCAATAATGGATGGTTAACGCTCAACCTAAACCTAACCATAACCTAACTGTAACCCTGACACTAGAACCACATTGTGA
The DNA here is from genome assembly GCF_057382095.1 of Aulonocara sp. 'chitande type north' Nkhata Bay. Taxonomy (NCBI): domain Eukaryota; kingdom Metazoa; phylum Chordata; class Actinopteri; order Cichliformes; family Cichlidae; genus Aulonocara; species Aulonocara sp. 'chitande type north' Nkhata Bay. The sequence continues at coordinate 77,644,807 of NC_141346.1, read as the reverse complement.
GTCTCAAACCCGTGAGGCACTTTTGTCCTCATAAATGACTGTTGGTCCCCACAAGTATAGTAACATTCCAATTCTTGGTCCCCACAGAGACATCTAAACAGGTACACACACACACTTTCATGTATTTTTGTCCACAGTATAAAAGCTGTTTGGGGCTGGGAGGAATTAAGTCCGTCCATGGCAACTTTCCCCGACTGCCTTCCACATTCTTTGAGTGCTTGCCTTGTCTGCTCGCTCTGGCGCTTTAATGACTTCCTTCAAATGGTACCAACACTTCAGCAACGACTGCAACATCATTTTTTCCATCTTCACAGTCCTGGAAGCATTGGACAGTATCATCTAATACATGGAAAATATTAAAACAGCTCAGCTCACAAAAGCAGGGAAACCTTGGGTGCAAACATGTGGAGACCACTAATTCATTTGCTGCATGTTGCCTCTGCTCAGTGTCTGCTCAGTAGAACATGGATCTACATGTTCACTCCTGCACTGGCCAAAGCTGGTAGTGGTACTGCTTAGACTCTTTGAGTGCTAACATTGGTGCTCCAATCATTTGGTGTGGCTCTAACGGTGTGATTCAGACTGAGCAGACCTGGTGCATTTTGAATCAAAACTGCAGAGTCATTTTACTATTATTTAATAAGGAAGAACAGAGAAGAGTCCATGACCACGTTATATCAGTAAAGATGTTGTGTCTGCATGAGAGTAGACTGTCTCTGCAGGCAGCATCACACCCAAACAGAGCAGACAGCCTGTTCATCCTGAGCTCGCCAAGGTCACCAAAGGTCAGGCGGACAAAAACCTGCAGTCTTAACAAAGCCACAGGCAAAGACACTCTTTATTATCAACTATCTAATAAAACGCAAAACAGCCAAGAAGTGAATCTGCCATGAATTTCACAACTTTACAAGCTAAGAAATAGACACTGAGCTTTATATTGATTAAATATGTTAAATAGATATTAAATTAAATACAGATCCTGATAAATGCCTCGTTAATTTTCCATCATAGAATTACTGTTGAAACAACCCCTTATCCATGTTTGATGCCCTGCAATGGACTCACAGCCCACTGTAGAAAGCAGCCCAATCAGAGGCACTTTTTCTTTGACCCAGTTTATTCTAAGTGGAGATATTATCTGAATTTCAGGAGTGGAACCACACCTCATTCTCGCCGCCTCAGTTTATATATGCCCCCTTCACCAATACCCTCTGTTCTCATTTTCATGCCCACCTGGAGCCCAGGAGCCGCTGCCGATCCTGTTTGAGGCCTTCCCCACATTGCAGCACCAGTACACGCTCCCTCATCCATCATCGTTCATCGTAACTGAGGATGTGGTCCCAGCTAGTGAAATTGCTAGTAAAGATGTTAATGTGATAAACTCACCAGCTACTGGCTCACTGACATCCAGTACAAGAAGGCCAGGCTTACCAAAACATACAGTTTGATTTGTGCGCTCTGCTGCTGCACACAAATACTGTCCAACACAAGGAATTCAGCCTGGATTTACACTCTTCCCAGTGTCCTATGGCAGGTCAGCTCTATCACAGGCAAGGACAGCTCTGACGCTTCAGAAGTGTTATCAAAATAAGTAAATAAATAAAATAGAAATAACATAGTAGTTTGGATCAAAAGCCAGACTAAAATAATAAGTTTTAAGACGCAATTTAAAAGACTGCATGGACTCGGAGAGACGAATATAAAGAGGGAGGTTACTCCAGAGTCTGGGAGGTACGACAGCAAAGGCCCGATCCCCTCTGGACTTCAGACGAGACCTCGGTTGCGTCAGGAGCATTTGATTGGAAGATCTAAGTGCCTTATTAGGGATGCACAAATGGAGGCGCTCGCGTAGATAGCTGGGAGCTAAATTGTTTAAAATTTTAAAGGTAAGCAAATGTTATATTTTTTAAGTATTACTCCCAAAGGCAGCATGTACAAGGAAAAAGAACTGGGCCGAGCACAGATCCTTGAGGCACACCACAGTGAATTTGTTTTTAAAAACTGAAGCTGGCCCTCCACCTCTGTCAGTGGACTGGGGTGAGCTCAGAAAGGTGAATCGGGTTGGTTCTGAGAAAGAAAAGAACTCACCAGGGCAAAGCCAAGTTTCAGTCAAGAATAAGAAGTCCAGCCCGGATGAAAGAATCAGCATACAGAGTCCTGAAGTTGGCAGCATGGTGTTCAGAAAACAGCCTGGGACTGAACACTAAGAAAACCAAAGAGGTCATTGTCAACATCAGGAGGCACTGACTTGGCCCCCCTCTACATCAACGGGGAGTGTGTGGAGAGAGGGTCCACACCTCCCGGTTCCTTGGTGTCCTCATCTCTGCTGACACCTCCTGGACAGACAACATCTCAGCGGTCGTCAAGAAGGCCCAACAGCGGCTGCACTTCCTGAGAGTCTTCAGGAAGTACAAGCTGAACTCCAACCTGCTGCTGACATCACGGTATGGTACGGCAGCTGCACTAAGGCGGATAGAGGCTTCAGAGTGTGGTCAAGACAGCACAGAAGATCATCGGCTGCCCTCTCCCCTCCCTGATGGACATTTATTCCTCCCGCTGCCTCAGCAGAGCAGCAAGCATTATCCATGACAGCTCCAGTCCGGTTCTAACCTGTTCAACCTGCTTCCCTCAGGGAGGCGCTACAGGTGCATCAGCAAGGAGACCCACAGACCCACAACAGTTTTTTCCACCCGTAACCTGAACTCACACATGATAAACACAGTTCCACCCCCCAATGTAGGACCTCTACACACAGACTACACAACTATCATCACCACAGTGCAACACTTAATTTACGTGCAGTAACCCACACTGTAATATATAGCACTATGTTTTGTTTCTATATTTGTAGATAGTGCTGCAGAACTGTGCAACTCACCCCCCTTTCTTTCCCACGTCTGCACTGAATAGGAGATGCTCTGAAGCTTATTGTGCATGTGTGTAGTGACAATAAAACGCATTCTATTCTGTTTTTGTTCACATGCTAAGTTCAGCATTCAAAATCTGGGATTACTTCTTCTTCTCTGTAATGTTGTAGGGTATTTACCTTACAATATAAAGTGAGGCAACTGAAATATGTCAAAACAAAGCAGAGACAGCGATCAGTGATAACTGATTCTCAGTGCTGGAGATAAGGATGTACGGTAACCTTCAACATTACACATCCTGTGGACACATACTGTTTGATCTATTGTTAGCATAAAGACGCTGACAGGTGCAGATGAATGAGCCCCTGATTTCTTCAGCCTACAGCAGACAGACTGTCAGGAGTTAGCTGCAGGACTGCAGAGCGTATGCTTGGTTTCATGTTGTGTTGTTGTTTTTAGCCTGACAGATGCCAAATGATCTGTCTGATCAAACGGGCGATTGTGGAAGAACACAAGCGCTTTGTCCTCTGGAGGCTGCTGACCTTCTCTGGCCACACAAACTGCTACACACACTCACACTGACATTAACCTGTCACTGTGGTACACCACTCTATACTTCACATATCTTGGTTGTCCTCATTTACACGACAAACACTTAAATAGACACACACAGTGACACTGTACGCCACCCCGAGAGGCCCAGTGTGGCACGCTACTGGTGTGTCACATGCTCAGAGTCTAAACAGCCTCTGTGAACCCACACTGCTGCAAATATGTCGCCAGCACCTCCAGATTCAAATCAGTGTGTCATTGAGCAACAGAGGTTAGCAAAGGTGTCCCAGTCCAAATATGGTGTAACAGCAGGAACGTGTGGGACATTCCTTTCTTATGACTTCATAAACTCAGCTACTGGGAGATTAATCCAGCGTGGTGTGGCAGCTTTGATCGTAGACCAAAAATGTGCAGTCCAAAAAGATCCCAGCGTAATCAAAACAGGCCGTCCTTTGGCATCCACCGGGCAGTGTTTTGTAAATAATATGTGTTTATCATTTATATGGGAATATAAAGAACTAGTTTTAGCTGTTCTACATAAACAGCATATCCCAAATATCATCAAAACAGAAAATTAGAATAAGAGCTTTCAAATCCAATTTATTGGCACAATTATTTCAATTTACTTTGCTTTGGAAACAAATGTGCTGTGAGGGCTGTTTAGATCACATGTTACATAATGAAGTAATGAATGTCATTTCTAACTGTTTGATTTTATAAAGTATGTTTGATAAATGTGAGGTCATGTCCAATCTGGAAGAGACATGTTAAAAAATGACCACGGCCTGCACGACTTCACATTTGATGTTATAGTCAGTGTGTACTAGTGATGGGATTTCCGGCTCTTGTTAGAGAACCGGCTCTTCAGGTTGTTTTGTTGCTATAATTTACATTATTATTAACAATAATATAAAATTATGCACAAAAGGAATTACTAATGTAAAAAAAAAGTGGTTTTATTTATATATGTTTATATATAAATATATGCGGTGGCCCCTAGAGACAAAACACGTACAAACTCCAAAACACATTTCTAGCATGAACTGAACTTCCAAAGCAGAGCTACTAGATCACCTAAATTACACAATTGAAAGCATGAAAGCACATGTGTATTGTTTGTGTATTTATACACAAGCACTCATATATAGTCAAATAATTTAAAAAAAAGTTCATTTACCTGTTACTACCACACACCAAATCCGGTCGTTGGTACTTGCTGGCTTGTGTAGCCACGAGGTAACAAAAGCTCAACACTGCGCCCAGCATCCTGGAGCACTTCTGTTGTGTTTTGTACGTGTTTTGAGTTTTTATGTGCTTCTGAGTTTTTACGTGTTTTGGAGTTTGTACGTGTTTTTACGTGTTTTGGAGTTTTTATGTGTTTTGTCTGTAGGGGCCACCGTAAATATTCTTTTATTTATTCACTCCACATAAAATGTAATAAATAAATCATATAATACAAAAATCAACTATTCACATTTCAACTTTTAACTATTTAAATTTTCAGCTTTTTCCTTTTACAAATTTAAAGTGAAAACAACACAAAACACTGCAAACCACAACACAATTAAATAGATTAGGAGCCGACTCGCGTCGTTCATGTCAGAGATCCGGCTCTAAGAGCCATTTCGTTCGCGACCGACCCATCACTAGTGTGTACATGTTTCTATTACAGCAGTGCAACAGTGTTCAACCCAACGTATCTCTGTGAAAGACAAATAACTGCAGCTGAATAAAAGCTTTATTGCTGCCTAATTCATCGCTACGTGTACCTCCGTCCAAGATAATGGATGGTTTGTCATCTGCTGGTGTGTCTGCAGGACAAGCATGTAATGGGATCAGTGGGGATAAATTCATGGAGGAGAGGAGAATGAGACAGACCTAATGCTAGCTAATGAAAGGACAGCAAACTAACACAGAGGAAGAGGTCAAGGCAGATTTCTTTGCAGGGTGAGATGAGGAAGGGAGGAGAGTAACCATTGTGATCACCCAGAAGAGAATGACTCAGGTCTGTGTCCAGTCTCCCCAAATCAGCATGACACAGCAAACTAAGCTACATAAATCTCTGAATTACCAGCTGAGCCACTAATCCAGGCGGTATGACACTCGCCAAACTGTTCTGTGATATTTTACCACCGAGCATAAAAGTGCTTACAGGAAAGGCCAGGAAAGAATAAGCCATGAATACAGAGTTTAAATCATAAGAATATTTTATAACGTTTAACATTACGCAGAAGCATTTCATATTCATGAAACGCTTTCAATTAAAAGAAAACATCGAAACAGGTAATAAGGACACACCCAACATGCTCAACACCCACTTTAGTACTTCCTACTCAGCAGTTTCAATTACTGGTTAAAGCAAATGTGTTAGAAACTTAAAGCACGTAAAGAATCTGCTCAAGTCAAACAAGACATCAGACACACATCACCAAGAAGGCAAGTTTAAAGCAGTCCTACAGAAAGGTTTCAAAACTCACTCCCACAGCTTGATTCCAAGGATGTTAGATTCCTATCGGGCCTTTTCTACTGTTAATGTTTAAGCTAAATGACAACTTTGTTTGTCCACTGTCAGCATTCGAAACAACTTCTACAGGGTTTAATGGAGCACACAGATTTGACTTTTTACAAAAGCACTCAATGAGCTGTAGTAATGAAGAATTGTATCACAGTACGTTTTGTCATATCCTGTCTAAGATGTTTTTTCTTGCATGAGCCTAAGCACTCATTTATACTCGTATCCAATACAACTGATTTCGGTTTTATGCTTCCTAAAACCCTTAAAATTCCTTGTCAATGTCTTTTAGTTTAACCAATCCTAAAGAAAATCAAGCTTTGCTGCTCTACTCTATTTCCCGTTCCCTGCAACATGTGTGTGGATGCTGAATGAGACGGGTGGAGGGATGAGCGCTACATGGTTGTGTTTGAGCAGGAGGGCCGGATGATGAATGGGCTTTTATAGACATGCTGTTCGTTTACGGAGGCTTGTAGGCGATGATCTCTTTAGTGTAATATGAAAAGGAAACAGACACATCGTGATATCACAAACACAATCCTACATTTGTGCCAACCTAATAAAATAATATGCAGTACTGTGTGAAACTCATCAAGTGGCCTGAACTAAAAGTTCTCCAGCAAGTTTAGTAGCATTGCTACTTGAGATTGTTCATGTTGCAGCCAAGAACTTCACTGATGACTGCTGCCATGGTGTAAATCAGCTGGTTGGTTCCAGCGATGGTCACACTAGGGACTGTCCACTGCAGTAAAAACTCTGCATTATCACTCAGTTACCTGCTGCAAGCACTGCCACAGTCTGATTTTCTTTCATCACTACCTGAATTGTTTGACTAAAAGGAAAAAGAAATGGCAGATGTCCTTCTCTACAGGGGAGAACTGTTGGCAAACTGTTCACCACCCCCCAACCGCCCTGTCTGTCATCACTCCACTAGCATTGCTGTTTGTAATTATATTCACTCCACTTTTACACACCTGTACATAATATCCTAAAAGCCACAAATCAATTAGAACCCTGCTCTGTTTGGTAATGAACTGTGATAAAACAAATATCCCCTGCCTATGAAAAACCATAGGCTTCCCAAGGGAGTCATGAGTTCATAATGTTCATGTTCATAAACACTGAAAGCTGACATGGAGTAGGTCCCAGGCCCTGAACTCCATAAGCAAGAAAATGGATTGATGTATAAATACACACACACACATATATTAGGGGTGCAACGACAAACAAAATTCACGGTTCGGTTCAGTTCAGTTCGATACTTTGGTGTCAGGTTCGATATTTTTTCGATACAAAAAAAATGTTCATGCCTTTTTAATTTGTCAGTTATTAAAATTATAAATATATATTTTAACTCAAACGTACAGTTTTTAAATTTAATGTTGCTGAAACAACAAAGTAATAAAAAATAAATAAATCTATCTGATGGAGGAATCGCTCATCTTTGGAAAAGAGAGTTTATTACAGAGAAATGGCTCTTTCAAAATAAAAGCTCTACTATACGCTTCTTCTGGGCTATATTCTCAGCAGCATATTAAACATATCAGGTCCCCATAAGGAGAATCCTGTGCTAACGGCTGTCTAAATGACTCGGGTAAAGTTTGTAGCATGGTGCTTGTTGTTTTGTCTGCTTCCACTTGTCTTTGCACCAGGATGATGTCGGAGTAAATGTGCAGTCATATTCGTTGTGTTCCCACTAGTGCTGTCAGCGTTAATCTGAAATGACCTTAACGCCACAACACGGCAAATCTCCGTTAACGAGCGACCGCGGATCGCCCCGTGCGTGGGGCTGGACGGCGTCAGCACGTTAACGAGCTAACTGCGCTAACACACTAGTTCCCACCCATGTAATTGAGCATTGCATGGCACATCCAACATACTGTTTTACTTTAGTCCATGACTCGCTTACCTTCAGGGTCATACGTCACATGAAAACCAAAATAGTTCCAAACACCAGATCTGAATGAGGGTGGGGGAGGTTCGTTTGCCATGTTGCAACGAGCTTAACTTCTGTCTCGCTAGCTTGCCCTGCGCTCAGTGGATCTGCACTCGACAGTGCAGCCTAGGCGGAGTAGTCGAACACAGATCCACTGAGCGCTCAACACAGACAGCATCGTCAGAAGGAAAGTTGATGAAATAAATTAAAAATGTTGTATTGTTTGATACATATGCGTACCGAACCGAAAGCACTGTATCGAACGGTTCAATATCGATACGAGTATCGTTGCACCCCTAATATATATATATATATATATGTGTGTGTGTGTGTGTTTCTGTGGTTCAGCATTATGATGCTGAACCACATCATAATGAATAAATGGATAAATTTCCAAAATCCCGGAGCAATGCAAATTAGCCGGTGCGAGGTAAGGAGCTCTGTCATTGGTTAGACAGTCTTAGCTTTGCACCTATACCAAAGGCCATTCAGCCTCTGTGTTTACACTCTGCCTACACAGATGTTGGACATGAGACGACACAGGAAAAGGATTTTTGATGTGAGGTTTTTATTGAGATTTTATTTCTTTTTTTTCTGATTTGAAGTATTTATTAATGGAATAATTATTTATTTTCAAATACTGATTTATAAATTTTTTTATTTTCAATTAAATTACTAGATAATAAATTACTTTTGTATTGAATAAATAAAATAACTTAAAAATGAATTTGTAAATTAATATTTTATCGCACAATTCATTGTTTAAGCAAAGAACTTTTTATTTCGATGCGCTGGATCTTCTGGTCCTCTGCACATAAGTGGATTTCCATTTAGACTTTATATAGACAACAACTCAAAGTGCTTTACAACAAGTCACATTCACCCATACGATCATCTAGTGCTGTACTTTAAACACTTTAAACACAAACACAGATACTGTGGGGAGAGGCCACAGAGGCACAGGGAGAAAACTCACACAGAAATCCAACAATTAAAGAGGAACCTTCTCGATGTAACACTACCATCCTGCAAGATGACCTGGTCCTGGGCCATCTTAATAAGCATGCTGTGCACAGTAGTTTCATATTCCTGCCAGAACAAACACCAGACAGTTTGTACACAAGGCTCAGATTCTCGCTTTGCCAGATACAGACAATAGTTTAAGATCCTAATGTCTCTGCACAGCTCTGTATGTACTGAAATATCCAACCTCAGATATTTCCTGCTCACTCTCTGCACCGCCTTAGACAACAAGTAGTTCATGCTATACATAGCATTGACTTTTCATTCCAGCCATGTGCACTCATCAGGGCATCAGTGCTGCCGTAGTAACCACACTAACACTTCCTTGCACCTGTTGAAATGGCCTCAGTCTGATCGTGCCCTGAACAAACTCACCTTTAACATCCCACACACGGACTAAATATGTGCGTGTCAATAACACGTGACAGGAGAACATGCTGGTTGTCTGTCATGGGGCTGAATTAGAAACAGAGCAGGAACTACAGTTTGTCAGATTAAGACTGATCAGGTCCAACATCCGCTCCCAGCACTGATTTACACGTTTGGTGTCACATTGAAGGAAACGCCTACTGGCACAACCTGCATGTGTTAAACTGCTCCTGCGTGTAAACAGCGTGTCACTTACGGCTTTTTGCATCACAAGGACGCGCACTGGCGTCTCAGGGTGACTCAGATGTTTGCTGAATGAGGTGTAGACCGGACTAGGCGGGACTCATTTCACCAAAACACGAGCTTTTCCACCCACCAGTGTTTATCTGTGTGCTTATTTTAAAGAATTATTCCATCGTTATCAAATACGAAGCATTACATGCACGTCGAGCCGTTTCTGCTGAGTCAGACACCAGTGCTCCCGTGTGCTGATTCTCGGGTCCATCTTAAACTGGTGTGTTTGCGAATGAACTTCGGTAAAACGTTACAACGTTACCGGGCGCGCAGAGGGTCTCGGAGGCGTGTCGTACCTGTCGGGTGGTCGCGGGCTCCTCGTTCCCGGTGGGTGAAGGTGTTTCTCCTTCAAGCGATGCTGGGGTGACCGGAGAAGAAGCCATGTCCCCCCGACATCACCTCTCACTAAGCGCCGCTCCTACTGTGACTTTCCTCGGTGTCCTCCAGCGTGCAATACGCTGCCTGGCGCAGTTTGCACGGACGGTGGACCGGTTGTGTCGCTCGTTTCCTGCGCGATCAAAGTGAGTCTTCGGCTGCACAGTGCAGCCACTGTCCCTCCTCCGGCCGGCGGACTAGTCCAGGCGAGGCGGATGACGTTGTCCCGGGTCTCGCTCGCTCTCGCACATTCAATTCAATTCAATTCAATTCAATTTTATTTATATAGCGCCAAATCACAACAAAAGTCGCCTCAAGGCGCTTCATAGATACAGAGAAAAACCCAACAATCATATGACCCCCTATGAGCAAGCACTTTGGCGACAGTGGGAAGGAAAAACTCCCTTTTAACAGGAAGAAACCTCCGGCAGAACCAGGCTCAGGGAGGGGCGGCCATCTGCTGCGACCGGTTGGGGTGAGAGAAGGAAGACAGGATAAAGACATGCTGTGGAAGAGAGACAGAGGTTAATAACAGATATGATTCAATGCAGAGAGGTCTATTAATACATAGTGAGTGAGAAAGGTGACTGGAAAGGAAAAACTCAATGCATCATGGGAATCCCCCGGCAGCCTACATCTATTGCAGCATAACAAAGGGAGGATTCAGGGTCACCTGGTCCAGCCCTAACTATATGCTTTAGAAAAAAGGAAAGTTTTAAGCCTAATCTTAAAAGTAGAGATAGTGTCTGTCTCCCGAATCCAAACTGGAAGCTGGTTCCACAGAAGAGGGGCCTGAAAACTGAAGGCTCTCCCTCCCATTCTACTTTTAAATACTCTAGGAACAACAAGTAGGCCTGCAGAGCGAGAGCGGAGCGCTCTAATAGGGTGATATGGTACTACAAGGTCATTAAGATAAGATGGGGCCTGATTATTTAAGACCTTGTATGTGAGGAGCAGGATTTTGAATTCAATTCTGGATTTAACAGGAAGCCAATGAAGGGAAGCCAAAACAGGAGAAATATGCTCTCTCTTTCTAGTCCCTGTCAGGACTCTTGCTGCAGCATTTTGGATTAGCTGAAGGCTTTTCAGTGAGTTTTTTGGACATCCTGATAATAATGAATTACAGTAGTCCAGCCTGGAAGTAATAAATGCATGAACTAGTTTTTCAGCGTCACTCTGAGACAGGATATTTCTAATTTTAGAGATGTTGCGCAAATGGAAGAAAGCAGTCTTACATATTTGTTTAATATGTGCGTTGAAGGACATGTCCTGGTCAAAAATGACTCCAAGGTTCCTCACCGCGTTACTGGAGGCCAAGGTAATGCCATCCAGAGTAAGAATCTGATTAGATACCATATTTCTAAGATTTTCAGGGCCGAGTACAATAACCTCAGTTTTATCTGAATTAAGAAGCAGAAAGTTAGCGGCCATCCAGGTCTTTATGTCTTTAAGACATTCCTGCAGTTTAACTAATTGGTGTGTGTTATCTGGCTTCATGGACAGATAGAGCTGGGTGTCATCTGCATAGCAGTGAAAATGTATGCTATGTCTTCTAATGATACTGCCTAAGGGAAGCATGTATAATGTAAACAGAATTGGTCCTAGCACTGAACCCTGTGGAACTCCATAATTAACCTCAGTGTGTGAAGAGGACTCTCCATTTACATGCACGAATTGGAGTCTATTAGATAGATATGATACAAACCACTGCAGCGCAGTACTTGTAATACCTACAGCATGTTCTAATCGCTCTAATAGGATATTATGATCAACAGTATCGAACGCTGCACTGAGGTCTAGCAGGACAAGCACAGAGATGAGTCCACTGTCAGAGGCCATAAGAAGATCATTTGTAACCTTCACTAAAGCTGTTTCTGTACTGTGCTGAGCTCTGAAACCTGACTGAAACTCTTCAAATAAACCATTCCTCTGCAGATGATCTGTTAGCTGTTTGACAACTACTCTTTCAAGGATTTTTGATATGAAAGGAAGGTTGGAGATTGGCCTATAATTAGCTAAGACTGCTGGGTCTAGAGATGGCTTTTTAAGTAAAGGTTTAACTACAGCCAGCTTGAAGGCCTGTGGTACATAGCCGATTATTAGAGATAGGTTGATCATATTTAAGATCGAAGAATTAATTAATGGCAGGACTTCTTTGAGCAGTTTTGTAGGAATGGGGTCTAAAAGACACGTTGATGGTTTGGAGGAAGTAATTATTGAAGTTAACTCAGAAAGATCAATTGGAGAAAAAGAGTCTAACTTAACATCAATGGTACTAAGAGTAGCTGTAGATAATATTACATCTGTGGGATGATTATTGGTAATTTTTTCTCTAATGATAAAAATTTTATTTGTGAAGAAGTTCATGAAGTCATTACTAGTTAACGTTAAAGGGATGGTTGGCTCAAAAGAGCTCTGACTTTTTGTCAGCCTGGCTACAGTGCTGAAGAGAAACCTAGGGTTGTTCTTATTTTCTTCAATCAGTGATGAATAGTAAGATGTTCTGGCTTTGCGGAGGGCTTTCTTATAAAGCAGCAAACTATTTCTCCAGGCTAAATGATGATCCTCTAGATTTGTGACACGCCATTTCCTCTCCAGCTTACGAGTCATCTGCTTTAGGGTACGTGTTTCAGAATTATACCACGGAGTCAGGTACTTCTGATTTGAGGCCTTAGTTTTCACAGGAGCTACAGTATCCAGAGTCGTACGTAGTGAGGAGGTGAAATTATTAACAAGATAATCGACCTCTGTTGGGGTAGCGTTCAGATAGCTGCTTTGCTCTGTGTTGGTACAGGGCATTGGAGATGATAACAGTGGGTGGATTATATTCTTAAACTTAGTTACAGTGCTTTCAGAAAGACATCTACTTTGATAAAGTCTACTCTTCACCGCTGTGTAATCAATTATTGTAAAAGTAAATGTTATCAGGAAATGATCAGACAGGAGAGGGTTTTCAGGAAACACTGTTAAATGTTCCGTTTCTATGCCATATGTTAAAACAAGATCTAGAGTGTGATTAAAGTGGTGGGTGGGTTCTTTTACATTTTGAGAGAAACCAATTGAGTCTAATAACAGATTAAATGCCATGTTGAGGCTGTCATTTTTAGCATCTACATGGATGTTAAAATCACCCACAATAATTATTTTATCTGAGCTCAGAACTAAATTAGATATAAAGTCTGAGAAATCAGACAGAAACTCTGTGTAAGGCCCAGGTGGACGATAGATGATAACAAGTAAGACTGGTTTCTGAGTTTCACAGCTGGGGTGGACAATGTTAAGCATCAGGCTTTCAAATGAATTAAAAGTCTGTCTTGGTCTTTCATTAATTAATAGGCTGGTGTGAAAAATTGCTGCCACACCGCCCCTCGGCCTGTGCTTCGAGATTTCTGGTAGTTAGAATGGCTCGGGGGTGTTGATTCATTTAAACTAACATAATCATCCTGCTGCAACCAGGTTTCTGTAAGGCAGAGTAAATCAATTTGTTGATCAATTATTAAGTCATGTACTAACAGAGACTTGGAGGAGAGAGACCTAATATTTAATAATCCACATTTCACTGTTTTACTCTTTGGTTCAGATGTGGATACTGTATTGTTCTTTCTTTGTGATTGTTTATGTTTAAGTTGTTTGTTGCTGGTTTTTAGTTTGTTTTTTGTCTTTTTGGAAGCTGACACAGTCTCTATGGAGATGGGTTTTTGGGGGGGTAGCAGGAGGAGAGAAGCTGCAGAGAAGCGTGTAAGACTGCAACTCTGCTTCCTGGTCCCAACTCTGGATAGTCATATTTTGGGGGGTTTAATAAATTTGTCCATATTTCTAGAAATGAGAGCTGCTCCATCCAAAGTGGGATGGATGCCGTCTCTCCTAACAAGACCAGGTTTCCTCCAGAAGGTTTGCCAATTATCTATGAAGCCCACATCGTTTCTGGGACACCACTCAGACAGCCAGCAATTTAAGGAGAACATGCGGCTAAACATGTCACTCCTGGTCTGATTGGGGAGGGGACCAGAGAAAACTACAGAGTCCGACATTGTTTTGGCAAAGTTGCACACCGATTCAATATTGATTTTAGTGACCTCCGATTGGCGTAACCGGGTGTCATTACTGCCGACGTGAATTATGATTTTACTGAATTTACGTTTACCCTTAGCCAGCAGTTTTAAATTTCCTTCAATGTCGCCTGCTCTGGCCCCTGGAAGACAATTGACTATGGTTGCCGGTGTCTCTAGCTTCACATGTCTGAGAACAGAATCGCCAATTACCAGAGTTTGACCCCCGGCGGGTGTGTCGCCGAGTGGGGAAAAACGGTTAGACACATGAACGGGTTGGTGGTGTACCTGGGGCTTCTGTTTAGGACTATGCTTCCTCCTCACCGTGACCCAGCCGCCCTGATTCCCCAGCTGCTTGGGGTCTGCCGGGGAACAGCTAGCGGGGCCTACGCTATTTTCGGCTGCACCAGCTACAGGGGCCTGGCTAGCTGCGGGTGAATGAAGGGTGCGAAGCCGAGTCTCCAATTCAGTAATCCTGGCCTCCAGCGCTGCAAATATGCTACATTTGTTACAGATATCATTACTGCTAAAGGAGGCCGAGGAGTAACTAAACATCTGACACAATGAGCAAGAAAGTGCAGGAGGGACAGGTGAAGTAGCCATGGTGCTAATGAGTCGGCTACGAGCTAAGCTAGGCTAGCGAGACAGTACAGAGACAGTGAGTGAATACTTTGGCTATAAATTAGGTAGTGAGTACACAGAAAGTGTGCTTCGGAGGAAGCACGTGAAGATTATACTATGAAAGAAGAATGTATTTAAAAGTTGTTAATTAAATCGCTAAGCAAATAAGCTACTCAGAAACACCACTGTGTTTGAGCAGGAACAGGAAGTGATACTCTACCACAGAGCGAGCGAACACCAAGTGACAGCGCCACCAAGAGTCTCAGTCACCACATGCAGGACTTGGCCCAGTCTGTCTTCTTCTGCCTCACTCTGCGCTCTGCTTTTCACTTCATGTCTTTTTGTTTTGTAAGGTGGCTAACACGATCACTCCTCTTCTGCCTGCAGGACTCTGTGACTGCTCTGTGCTGTGGCAGCACACTCCAGCCTGATAGTTCATTTTACAGCTTTTGGCACTGCGACGCTCTCCTCGGCTCGACAGACACAATCTCACCATGTCGGCACAATATACTGAGTGCAATCCATAACATGATTTTATCTCACTGTAACTTTGAAATCGACCAAATGTTGCGTAAATGACGTGTCACGTGAGTTGAGCACATGCACACCCCCTGTCCTCACAGCAGACATTCATCTTAGCCCCCCCCCCCCCCGTGTTTTGAGATCATTGCTGCAACAAAAGGTTGCCACAGATATTTCTACATGAAACGTACTGAATCAGTTGGCACATATTTAACTATGGTTGGATGAGACCTGCACTCTGTTTTAATATAATGTTGTTTTGTTTGAGTGGCTGAAATAAAGCTAATAAAATAAATGAATACTAAAATAAAGCTGAATCACATCACAGGAACGACAGCCCTGTTCCTCCGGGCTGTCAATCTGTGAATCAGCAAACATGTATGATTTATTGTCATTCATTTGCTAAACAAACTTACCTCTGAACTTTGACCCTGAAAATTCAATTCAATTGTATTTATATAGCGCCAAATCACAACAAAAGTCGCCTCAAGGCGCTTCATAGATACAGAGAAGAACCCAACAATCATATGACCCCCTATGAGCAGCACTTTGGCGACAGTGGGAAGGAAAAACTCCCTTTTAACAGGAAGAAACCTCCGGCACTAGGCTCAGGGAGGGGCGGGGCCATCTGCTGTGATTGGTTGGGGTGAGAGAAGAAAAACAGGATAAAGACATGCTGTGGAAGAGAGACAGAGGTTAATAACAGGTATGATTCAATGCAGAGAGGGCTGTTAACACAACAAGGGAGATCCAGGTTTCCCAGCTGACGAGCAGAGGGCAGCGGCTTCCACTCGTTTGAGCAGTTTGTTGCGTGACCTCCTGTCTCTCACTGAACTAAAATGCCTCCAAACAACAGCAAAATAGATGGCACTCACTCCAACGTCTTGCAGCAAAAACATTAAGTGATGGGAAGAACAGGTGATGGATGAGCTGCAGATGTAACCGGTGTGATTCTGCGTTGTGTCTGATAAAAAAGGTAAAAGAAAGAAAGACCTCCCAGTAAATAATTTGCCCACTCCAGCTCCTACGACCAAATACAAACAGTGGGGAAGAGGGTTAGTTCAACCCACCACAGCTCCCAAGCTAGCAAGGAGTATATATTCATGCTAGCATTTATGGCGCCTAAAACACATTTATGATACACACATACGACACACTTATAACATCTAACAAAAACAGGCTTAATACTGACAATAATCGAACTAAAATTGCAACCAGAAACATCCAGGTGGCTAAATATGCATTATATGTGTGTTTTAAAGTGTTGGAAAGAAATGACACCCACCTCTCCCACAGGGGGATTGTAGAAAAGGGGAGAGGCAAAAGGGGTACACTGTATTTATAGGATTGCACCGAAGAAGAAGAAAAGAACGAGGAGGGGCTCTAACTGATAATGAACACAACTACAGGCTTGGAGGTCCTAAAAGTCAGGTATAAAAGGAGCAGTTTGGGGGTTTAGAACACATTATAACAATGTGATTTATGACCCTGTTACACAGAGCCAGCAGAATGAGCTGCTGCCACCACCACAATCAATGGTGACGCCAATTTAGAAAGAGCCCCAGTTGATTCCACTCTTTCCAGATGCTGAATACACATCGTCTAAAAGTGTGTGCCATTGACCAAAGGAGGAGTGGGCTGTTCACACATGCCTGTGTTCTTATGGAGCAGTCTTTGAGGATGGCGAGTCCAGAGCTGGAGGTTTAGATCTAAGAGAGTGATCCAAAGTCAGGAGAGGATTACACCCAACCTTCAGAGATCTTCCTATAAGCCAGAACTGGAAGCAGAGCCACCTTTGGCTATGATATCTTTACTGGACCCAGTAAGTCCAGTCAAGGTCAAAAACGTGGTCAGTCCCCCATTTAGTGCCATAGATCTGAAACATAGTAAACAAAATGCTAGTAAAAAGTTACAAACATGTTCAAGTTACATGTCTACAACTCCACAACAGACATACTTTGCTACTGGTGCCAAACAGTACTGCAGTCTGTAGCTTTCCAGCCATCCTTTGAACGTCTTTGAGTTTAATGTAGCCAAAACTGGATTCAGTAATCAGTGTTTATTTACAGAAGCCGTAGAGTATGGCTGCCACATGTGAACATCAGTGACGGCTCATTTAAACTGTAGGAACGATTAACCCAACATCAGAAAAATACTTCATTTGACATTAATGTGACAAATTAACACTGCTGGGACTTTTCTGGTCCTACACTGTTCATGTCCAAGTCAACACATTGTAAGATTTACACGTGGAAGGTCATCTAAGCTGCTTATGTGGAGATTACCTTTCCTTTAACAACGACCAGTTTCTTCTTTTCAGTTTTCAGTTTTATTTGTCATATGCAAGTTAGCACAGGGTCAACATTGCAATGAAATGTGTTTGACGAGCAGCAGTCACTCGGCAGCTTGATACAGTAGAAGAAAATATAATAAAATAAAATAATAAAGAAAATAGAAAAATAGTAAGGAGCAAATATTAGAGAGACATGGTAAAAGAGAAAAGATGACTAAATATATTTGTATCTATAAATATATGTACACTAGTGATTAAATAAGAAAATCTTGAAGAGAAATATGACGGGAGGGCAGATGGGACATTGCACAGGAATGAGCAGCAGAAAATTTCAGTATTGCACTTTTAAATATAAATATCAATGACAATAAAGTGGAGTGACCAGTGCAGATTAAACAGAGTACTTGTGAAGCTGCAGGTAGCTTCTGAGTGCTGTGTTGTGTGTGTTTAAGTGTTGTGGTTGAGGTGTCGTATGGCTTGGTGGTAGAAACAGTTTTTGAGTCTTGTAGTCCGAGCAGACAGACTCCTGTAACGATGGTAACAAGGAGAACAGCTGATGTGCTGGGTGGCTGTGGTCCTTGATGATGCTGTGTGCTTTATGGAGGCACCGCTGGAGATAAATGTCCTGAATGGCAGGAAGCCTCGTGCCAGTGATGTGCTCTGCTGCCTTCACCCTCTGTAGTGATTTACGGCTGCTGGCAGAGCAGCTTCGTACCAAACTGTGATGCAGCTCGTCAGCAAGCTCTCGACTGCACACCTGTAGAAATTTGAGGTGATGTTGGCGTTCATGCCAAACTTCCTCAGCCTCCTCAGGAAGTAAAGCCGCTGGCGAGCTTTCCTGATTGTTCTCACCTCAAACACATTATTTACCCATCCAGGTGGAACATGTAGCTGTGCTCGGTTTGACAGCTTTCATCCTGGCAGCAGCGTCAGCTGAAGCATACAAGGCACACATAGATGTCACTGAGCTGGAGCTCTGGGAGAGACGTCGCCACTTTCAGGCCTTTAAACAAAGCTGTTGGAGCACAAGTCCCAAAGATTTATAGTTTCTCTTCATGTCTTCATTGTTCCTCCATGGAGAGATGTTCCAAGTAGCCTTGGCTCGAGACAGGCGTCCTGCAGGACTACCTACCAACTGTCCACTGTTTGCAGTCGTGGTAGAGTAATGTTGCCCACCAGTGACTGAAAACCATGGATTGGAGAAGAATGACAGAATTCAGTGACCTCGTGGGGCCATAACAGAGAAATGACAGCAGTGTAGTGGATCAAATAAAGAGTGATGATGTTATATTTGTGACTGTAGCAGGACCAAGACTCAAAAGGTTGCAGGCGTTGTTAATTGAGCAGAAGATGGACGGCATCAAGCCCTCTCCTCGACAGCTACAGGATCACAGTCTGCAGGTTCAGTTATGCAACGTTTTAGCATCGATGCGTGAAGTTAAGAGCAGACAGGGAGGTTATTTTTGCACTGGGCTGGAATGACTCAGTTTACCTGTCAAAGGCTATCACGGCTGGGAGAAAACCCTCAGCATTAGTAAAGAAGGACCACGGTGGCCTCTGGGTAGAAACACTGCAGAGTTCATGTGGATACGCTGCTGCATTAGGTCAGATAGAAATATCATAAAGCATCATTAAGTAAAAACGTTTATTAAGAACAAATGTTTAAATATTGTTAACGTGTTTCCCAGAAACATCTGTAGAGACAAAGAGCTTTCTGTTGTTGCTTCGAGGAAACAAGCTCTTCTTTTTAGTTTTGTCCTGGTATTTATTCCAGGACGGACTCATCCACTGAGCAGTGTTTGGGTTTCTTCGTTTTCCTCGTTCTGGATGCAAACTATTACAACTTGGGCTTTATTTCAGTGACAATGGCCTTAAGCTGCAATACAACAGGAAGTTACTCATATATAGTAATTTCCCAGACCATATTAAAATCCATTAACAGGAAATACAAATGATGGGACAATGCCACAGCATGGACATTAGAACAGTTGGGAAAATTTACCTGGAAAAAGGTGAAAATGAGGCTTCATTGAACTGGAATTACAAAGACCAGGAATGTGAGATCCACCAGCCACAACTGAGGGTTTTTACACATCATATCCTCAAAGTAGAACTACAGTGATCAAAAGAATCGACTTTAATGTTATTCTTTCTTTATTTATGTCAGATTTAACCCCCCAAAAAGCTTTAATCTTTAACTAGTCTTTGGACGTAGCTACAGTACGGTCAGGTTGACAGTTTATGGGTAACATGTGGCCACCAGGCACTGCGACACACTTCCATGTTATATTACCTTGGCGTCCCGTAGGAATACAGGAGAATCATGTGAGGAATCTAAGAGTTGTTTCTTAATTCAATTCAGTTTTATTTACACAGCACCAAATCACAACAGCAGTCGTCTCAAGGTGCTTTATACTGTAAGGTAGCTCGTACAATAATACATACAGAGAAAAACCCAACAATATGACCCCCTGTGAGCAGCACTTTGGTGACAGTGGGAAGGAAAAACTCCCTTTTAACAGGAAGAAACCTCCGGCAGAACCAGGCTCAGGGAGGGGCGGGGCCATCTGCTGTGATTGGTTGGGGTGAGAGAAGGAAGACAGGATAAAGACATGCTGTGGAAGAGAGACAGATGAACCGCTGAGTGTTGTCCCGTCGAGGTGGTTCTTCTATGTTGTGCATTTATGGCACCAAACCACAAATGCAAAGGAAGAAAGGGTCGAGGCACAGCACCCAGCTGCCTGACAATATTCAGGCAACGTCCAAAGCCCCACAAAGGACCTACCCACACCCCACTGGCCCCGCCCAGATCAAGGAGCTGTCACAGCAGACAAAAATGTGAAGTCCGCACATAGTCGCCATGGCACCCACCAACCCACCACACCATCCCCCATGGAGCTACCAGGAGAGGCATACTGGCCCACTGAGGATCACAGAGGAGCAGACCCAGGGGGGCTGACAGCACAGCCCCCACCCACCAGTCGTGCAGCTTATTTTATCTTGTCAGCGTGAGCCCCACCTAAAGGGGACAGAGGGATTAGTGAGTTGCATTAGTGGGGCAGGAGAGAGTGAAGCAGGGGAGCCAATGTCACTGCGATACGACTCCTCAACACCATCCAGCCTGCCCCACCACTCATAATGAGTCCTGCTGTGCTCTGTAGCAATGATGCATTTTATGTGTGTGTGCCAGGTTAGTGCTGTGGATTCAAAGGAGCACAGTTCCACTAAACAGGAGATCAGGATAAACTCCAGTAACCAACCCTGCCCCCGCCATCACATATTCTCAATCCCAGCAGAGGCCAGCCCCACAATGACATGCCACACGTGATACACAGCCAACATTACTGTTATAATTACATCTTTATTACTTTCCTTTCAACCTCTTTATTTTGCACCTTAAACTTTCTTTGGTTGCTACAAGCCACAAAGTCCTTT
Source organism: Aulonocara sp. 'chitande type north' Nkhata Bay (assembly GCF_057382095.1). Lineage (NCBI taxonomy): Eukaryota > Metazoa > Chordata > Actinopteri > Cichliformes > Cichlidae > Aulonocara > Aulonocara sp. 'chitande type north' Nkhata Bay. The sequence continues at coordinate 77,623,959 of NC_141346.1, read as the reverse complement.
ATGGTTTGTCTCTGTTGTGTGGAGGGCTGTTTTTAAGAGCTCAAAAATGGGTGTATCAGAGTCAAACAGGCAGCACAGTGGAAAAGTGGTTGGCACTGTTTCCTGACAGCAAGAAGGTTCTGGGTTCAAATCCAACATCTAAGCTGTTTGCATGCTCTCCCCATGTCTGGGTCCTCTCTGGGTTCTCTGGCTCCCACAGTCCAAAGACGAGCAGTTAGTGGGGTTAGGTTGATTGGTGTATGTGCCCATGAGTATGAGTGTACACGGGTGTTTCTCTGTGTTAGTGACAGTCTGACAGAAGGCTGCATCCCTCAGCCTCATGTGGGCTGTGTAGCCCCTTTACCACTGCAGTGAGAGCTCAGACCTGTTTCTGGTGGGTGGTGGACTCCTCCAGGGCTTCCCCTGATTCCCCTTCTGCCACAGAAGACTGTGGCCTCAGAAACTCATATCTGCTTTTTGCAAATGAAGCGAACCTGTTGGCTTCATCAGCAGGGGCGGATCTAGAAGGGTGGCATGGGGTGGCAAGTGCCACCCTAAAATGATCCCTTGCCACCCCAAGTGCCACCCCAGTTTTGCATATGACAGTGTTGTTTATTAAAATAAGTTTAAGAGTTTGAGCGTAGTTACAGTCAGCAGTGAATATAAATGCTAGAACTGGATATATTCCATAGTGTCCCCCCCTCCACATTAACAAATGGTTCAGCCCATAGCAGGACGGCTTTCTTCTTGTTTTCAGCAGCAAGTGATGCTTATGATTGTGCCAGAGCACATTTTGAACAACACCATGGGAATTTCTGATTTTACACAGGTGGGTGGATGTTACACTGTGGAAATGAAGGAAGGTGAGTGCTATTTTAAATGGTTGTAGAAAATGAAAAAACAGCAGGTGTATTGGCTGCATTTTTAGATAAATAGTTGTATCTGTTTACAAAATGTACAATTTATATTTGCATTTCAAGTTATAAACATTTACCCAACACGTCTGTGGTTTTTTTACAGTAAAAAATACTGCTAGGATTTTAGGTTCTTTGTGTGATTTCAGATCAGTAATAGTTCTATTAATAGTAATAGTAATACTAATGCAGTATGTCAGTGAAAAAACAACTAAATTCAGTTGAGCTGAAAAGATACCAAACAAAGCAAGAGGAGGAAAAAATAAAATGAAACAATCTGAGGGTGAAATACAAACGTAAACTCAAAGGAGTCACAAATGTCCGGTTGTATTTCAGACCTCAGAGGGTGAATCCAACAAATCATGAAAAATGAGGTTTACATGTTTGTTCATGACAGTGCAGATTTCTGACATTTTGTGTAATTTAAGCTGCAACAATGTGACAGTTTTCTAACAAAAACAGTGAAACTTAAGTTAGACTTGTGTTTGTAAATGAAGCGCCCCATGTTGTGTAGCTTTCTGGAGTTTATACTTATTGGGCTACATATGTATTTAATATACAGGCTGTACAGTACATAACATCAAAACTCACATGTTTCATGTAACTAAAGTGTGTAATCATGTGGGTACAGACAATAATTAAGTTATAGACTATATTTATATGAAAAACGTGCATACTTACTGAATTTGAATCATTTTAACCAAATGTAACCACCTGCATATGTGTTTGGGGGGAAAAGGCTTTGATTTTGCCACCCTAAGAAAATTTCTCTAGAGCCGCCCCTGACCATTTCACAGGATTTGCATTTAAAGATGCAACAAGACTAAAATGGTTAGGGTCAGGAGGTCAAAGGTCAGAGCTCCTGTGGGTCTGAGGGCGGCCTCACGCTGGAGAAGGATGAAGGAGTCTGACCTGAGCCAGTGTTAGACATGAACACATCAGCACTGCTGTCAGTGAGCCTAACGACAGCTGTTAGCATCATTTCAGTGTTTCAGTCATAAAAACACTTCCTGTCTCTGTGGTGGTTACAGTGACATCATGCAGTTTGTGCTTTGACCTCCAGAGGGCGACAAATCAGCACAGACAGAGAGCTCCATTCAAACTTTGCTGCCATCAGGAATAATTCTTCAAATATAATCATCAGTGTTTGAGCAGTTATGATATCAGGGACAATCTAGACATGTGTGACAATACTGAACATGTCACATGACACACCTCAAACATCATGTGATCCACTCTCAGTCTGCACTTTCATTCATGACTTCAACAGGTTGAAATGAGCTTTGAAGAAACATTCAGTGAAATAAATCTTTCATGGATTCATGTGAGCAGCAGATGAACTTTGTACCAACAACATCTTCAATAACAGAGTCTGAATGAAGCTCAGGTGTTGATGCTGCTCACTGATTGGACGCTTGCTTTCAGCTCTGCTCTCAGTCTTTACTGCACAGGTGAAGGTAGAAAGTGTGACTGGATCTATAGACTGGAAACAGAGAAACATGCTGAACATTTGAAGCTTTGCAGCAGAAATGTTCATGTTACAAATACAGCAGAGCTGATCTGGGATCAGTGTGTTCACACCTGCAGCTACAACAAGGTTTCATGTCTCCACACGTCAGCATGTGAACTTTACTCTGACTCAGTCTGAGCAGTCAGACGGCATATTTTTAAAGTTAACACATCAGCACACACAGAGCTGAGCCCCTCCCACCTGTGCCGAGTTTCAGGTGGAGTCCCGCCTCCTTCCAGGAAGCAGCTCACCTGTGTGTCCGTGTTTAGTGTCCAGGTGTGGAGTGGAGCTTGTTGTTGGTGTGTGAAGAAACTGTAAGTTTGCTTTGTTTCCTCCTTTAACAGTTTGTCTTTAGGAACTTTACTGTTTGTTCAGCTCGTGTTTGATTTCTTCACACAACAAACTGTGTGTGTTTGTATTTCCGGTCTCTCCATTAAAGTCAGTGTGTAATGTTTCCTGGCTAACATCAGCTGTGTGCAGCTTAGTTCAGCACAAATCTGCCGCTCCATAGTTCACGGTAACGGACTCACAGCTGGACCAACGAGGCCGAGTGTGTCCGCCACTCTGAGCTACGTTCGTGTTTGTGTACTTGTAGTTTGTACTTTGAGTTCACTCAGAGCCCACAGAGGACGCAGCGTACGTGATGACGTCACAGCCCTTTACCTCCTTTACTGTCACTGTGATTAATATTTACACACGAGACACCTGCAGAGCTCTGACGCTAAGCTAGCACACAGCATGCTAACACTAAGCTAACACTAAGAGTTCTTACAGACACGAGTTAAAAAGCTGCTTTTAGTGTGTGATCAGAGTCCAGGACTGAGAGCAGCAGCAGAGTTGATGGATGATGAATTACTGGATGGAAGAAGCTTCTCATTAGCAGTGAATCAGTGTGTGTGCAGTTCTCTGCAAACTCAGCAGGAAGAATTAGTGTGAAGCTTTAACTCTGCTGATCCTCTTTGAATCCTGGATCAGCTGAAATGTTTAAAATGTTGTTCACACGTGTTGGACTGACTGAAGCTTCCAGTCACAGTGAATCAGTGTGTGTCAGTGAATGCATCGTGTGTGCTTCAGGCTCCATCTAGTGGACTGATAGCAGAGCAGCTGATGGCAGCTTCCTCTGCCTCACACTGCTGTCTGACTGCATCCAGCTGACACTGAGATGAAGCAGGAAAGAAGCAGCTGATATTTGGACAGCACACATGATGAAAGGAGGATTTCAGCTGATGTGCACATGAATGATTTGTGTTTCCTCTGCAGGTAGAAAGTGTGTGTGAGCTGAATTGAGCAGCATGGATCAGTGTGAGGACAGAGAGGAGGGAGCCCCTCCCTCTAAAAGCACTCTGTGTGGGGAACATGAGAGTCAGACCAAAGCTCAGAGGTGAGATGACCATCTCTAACTGTCCATGACTCTTCTCCATGTCACAGCTCAGCACTCACATCACTGCTGCATCATTATTCACAGGAACCAGCCTGGACCTCCACCCAGCTCTGTGTCCTTACAGAGTGACCGGTCTAAAGATCTTCCCATTTATTTTAAAGTCCAGCCTGTGTCTGCTGCAGAGAGGTGAGCTGTTAGCAACATGAACTCTTTGATTAAACTGCTCGATGTTGTTGGATATAAACTACAAACACGTCGTTCCCTCAGTCCCATTTAAACTGTCTTTTAAAACAAGCCTTTGGTTTCTAAACAACTGAAAACCCACTTCAGCAAACAGGAAGTGATCAGAGCGTCCGTCCACTTCCTGTCAGGCCCTGCAAACATTTCATATTGAAGAAAAGTCGTTGATATCTCACATTTTTACTCCACCACATTCAACCATTTTGACATTTTACAGCATGAAACTCTTGTCACATGACTCCTGTTATGTTATAGAGTCATGTGACCACCAGGGAGGGATTTGTATGGATGAAACACATTCAAATCAATCTGATTCATCAATGGAAACATTTTTGGTGTAAATGCAGCAACACTGAAAACGCTGAAGATAAAAACACAACAGATGAAATATGAACAAATCGAGGCTTTGAATACACGTGTGTGTGTTTGAGACAGAGATAAATGGATTGTGTGTCTGTCCTATTGCTGCGTGAGGGTTTTATTGTAGATTTTGTGCGTGTACACTTTTGACCACGAAGGTGTTGAAAGGGCGTAAAACAGTTGGAGGCACCAGAGTGAACACTAGTGCTGTCAGTAGATTAAAACATGACTAATTAATGACACAATCTTCTGTCATTAATCCTGATTAATCACAATTACTTGATCAATAGCTGCAGTTACATTTTTCCAACTTTATATTTAAGCCTGTAACAGACGTTTACACCATATAATGAAGTCAATGCAGAATAAACACAAAGAATGTTAAACGCTTCAATTCAAAGAGACTTTGAATAGTTTTCAGTCTTTAACTCAGCTTCTCTGCTGTAAATACAACTTTGTAACAAACATATATACTAAAAGCTAAGTGTGCACTAATATATAATAATATATAATCTATATTACTGCTGTTAATGAAAATGTTTAATCAGACTCATCACAGGGTTACTGTGGATTCATTTGGATTAATCACCATTAAACATCATTTTTAATGTAAACGAATCAAAGTTCATTTCATGAGCAAACAGACTCGAGAGAAAAGGGCAAATTTACACACTTAACATGTTTATTGAACATGTAAACATTGATTAAGCTCCTGAATGAGCCGACCCCCCCAGGGACAGTCCTGCATGCTAATGATGGGCTCTGCTCTGTACCTGCAGGATTCTGTCAGCCACAAACTCCTCAGCTGATCCTGAATCTGAGCCCATCTGTCAAACAATCATTTTCTTCACAGGTCTGTGGAGGTGGCACTGATCCTGCAGCAGTCTAACACTCTCTGTCACTCTTCTTCAAGTCTTTGACACGAGGAACCAAAACTATGTCATTAACAACACTAACAGGTCTGCAGTTTGTCCACTTGGCAGTTGTGTCATCAGTGCTTTGCATCGTTGTGATATTTTAAGCTGGAAGTGCTTCGGTGAAAAGAAAATTCCTTCTGTCACGATGTGCAGAATCCTTCATGTTGGTCGGCTGGTCCGTCTTGTTATTTTTTTAATGCTCAAACTTTCCATCGGGAGGTCAGTGTGTGTTTGTCATCTTCCATATTGAGCTGATTGGTTCAGCTGCCGTCACTAACAGATGTGCTGCACATCTGCACGTGTGCAAAGGTAACTCTACTCGGACAAACTGCTCGAAGTGCGTTGATAGAAACATTTCAGGGATTTTGAGTCGTTCTGCTCTCCAGATGTGTCGTGTTAAAGGTTTTTATCATGTTAATCATGATAACAGATGAACCCCTAACCCTACATGTTAATTTTGACAGCACTGGTAAATCCTTTTTAATGTTCTTCTGTCAGATCATTGATTAGACTCGACTCCAAATACGAGACTCGGAAAACTCAAATGAAAACTCAAATCAAAGCAATGAGAAAAGGACTTCTTGTGTTAGAATGAAAACATATGGAAGTGGTCAGGTTTCAAACACTCGATGAATCTACTGCACAGTTACATTCAGGGACCTTTGGCCTCCTGAGAGCATTAGTTGATGGTTCATCACAGTTTTCTCAAAGTTTCCTCTGAGCTTCTGCAACATCATCACTTCCATCACTGATGAAAGAAAGTTCATAGAAAACAGAAAATATATCTTCAGAATCTGAGAGTCTAAAACTTGACAGACTTGATTCAGATGAAGTTATTTGAGCAGAAACTCCTGGATCTTTATCCTGTGTTGATCTAATCCTTCATGGTTCCTCCACAGAGTGGACCAGCAGAGCTCAGAGGTTCCCAGTGGTCAGTCTGCCCAGCAGCATCAAACACAGCTGGACTCCATATTTATGGTCTGTACATGTACAACAACTACTTTAATATTAATAATAATGCATTTATTTATAGGTCCCTTTCAGAACACCAAGGACTCTGTGGACTAAATGACCAAAAGAAAACAAACTTTGAAATCAGACGGTGCAAATGTGATCACAGGGAAACGTTTTAAACATCGAGGCTTTAAACAGAAACCAAAGTGAAACAGTTTGTAGTCGAGATCAGTGGGGATGAAGCTGAATAACTGTTTCTTCAATAACTTTGAACTCTTAAAAAACAAAAACTAGCTGAAAGTCTGGCTGCTCTTATGAAAAGTACAGAGAAATTATGGGTCGCTCAACACTTGTGCACAATATAGGAGTTTAAATAAATCTGAAGAATAACTCAAAGTCCTACAATCATACTGATAAAATCATCTACAGCTAACTATCCAAGTGGATTTGTTTAAGACAGCTCCATCTGCTGGTGGCCCTCTGCAGGTGCATGAAAGGGGCGTGTTTATAGTGAAAGTAGTAGAGAAAGTAAACCCCACGGGAAGGAGGAGGACTCTCAGCGGCTTCCAGCTCATATTCAGACATTTGACTTCTCACTGAAAGCAGCAAGTTTGAGTGTCTGTACCTTAGTTAGAAGAGATAACATGGTCATAGTAATTAGAGTTGATTGAGCAATGCTGTCCTTATAATGTAGTTTATGATTTTTATGGACAAGTCCAGTTTTTCTGTAGAGCCTCTCAAGTTGGTGACAGCAGCAGTGGAAGTTCACGTGTGAACCAGAGCAGCAAATCAGGTCCAAATGTGTTGTTCACAGTGAGTGGGATCATCATTGGCTGCTATGTTAACCTCCTGCAGCAGGATGTCTTTGGTCAGAGAATGGATAGATCACGAAGTCATTGTTGAGTTTAGGGAGACAGTAGACAGTTGGAGGAGGTTCAGCCAGTTGACACACAGTAGATAAAATAACTGAAGGCAGGAGCAGACACCTGTATGACTTTCCACCTCTCACATAGATTATTGTCCCTGGGCAGCGCCACAGGGCTGGTAGATGTAAACAAAGCTGGAGGAGAGGATTTATTCATCTGAGAAAAGTCACAGAGTTGTGTCTTGATGCTCAATCATCCAGGTACGTAAATCCCAAAAAGCTTGATTCTGTTCATCTGGATGTTTTCAGTGGGAGAAACGTTTCATCATCATCAGGTGACTTCTTCAGTCTCAGCTGACTGCAGGTTTCAATCTTATAAACAGGACATTTGTATGACTGAAACCAGCCCACTGAAGGAACAATGGGCTGGGAGGTCAGTTCATTGATCATTGGTACGCATATTGTCAGGACCATTGATCAATGGTTGTTGATCAATGTTCATGAGTCCAGTTCACAGAGAGCTGGGGAATGGCTGCAATCACAGCATGTAAGATGGTGACAGTTGTACCCTTAGGCCCCTCCTCCATTCAGAGATGGTCTTTCCTTTTCACATAAATGGCCTCCTTGACTCCGCCCTCAAACCAGCGTTCACATTTACTCAGGACCTTCTTGATGTGAAGTTCTTCTGCTTCGCTGGCTGCTGTGTCTGTGGGGATGGTGTTTGTTCTGTGTTGTAGTGTCCTGATGACGCCCAGTTTGTGCTCCAGTGGATGATGAGAGTCAAACCTTAAATACTGATCTGTATGTGTAAACAGAGTGAACCTTTAAGACCAGTTGTCTGTACGATCAACTCAGTCACCTGAAACATCTCCAAGTTTCTGGCTTTGATCATCAACCTGTTGGTAGTTCAGCTCTGAACACCAGTGAAATGTTTCTCCCACTGAAATCGCTGCATTCATATGAACAGCATCAACGTTTTGGGATCATGGAGTTGTGGACAAAGTCTCAGTTAATCAGATAAAGTCAAACCTATAATTGGTAAAGAGTTCGTGGATGATATGCCCCTTGATCGTAAAGAAGTGGATGTTGTGTGGACTAAAGTTCAGAGTGGTGGGTCATTCATAAATATTCTGTTCCAGCTGCTGGAGGACAACATCATCACTTTTGTGAAGAACGAGCTGAAGAAGATCCAGAAGGCTCTGAATCCAAATAAGCCCCAGTGCTTGGAGTTTCAGAGGGAGGATGATGAGCAGAGGAGAAACAGCAGAGAGGCATTTGTGAAGATCACAGTGGACTTCCTGAGGAGAATGAAGCAGGAGGAGCTGGCTGACCGTCTGCAGAGCAGTAAGAGGATTTATCTAAAGATTTAAGCTGCTGGATAAATGAGAGACTTGTGACACCAGTGTGTTCAGTCATTTCTCAGTGGGTCAGAAATTGTCATCAGCATTTTGTAAAATATGATTGTTAAAGTTGTATTTTTATTATTATTATTCAGAACTTCCAGCTGCTGTTTGTCATCGTAACCTTAAGTCTAAGCTGAAGAAGAAGTTCCAGTGTGTGTTTGAGGGCATCGCTAAAGCAGGAAACCCAACCCTCCTGAATCAGATCTACACAGAGCTCTACATCACAGAGGGAGGGACTGCAGAGGTCAATGATGAACATGAGGTCAGACAGATTGAAACAGCATCCAGGAAACCAGACAGACCAGAAACAACCATCAGACAAGAAGACATCTTTAAAGCCTCACCTGGCAGAGACGAACCAATCAGAACAGTGCTGACAAAGGGAGTGGCTGGCATTGGGAAAACAGTCTTAACACAGAAATACAGCCTGGACTGGGCTGAAGACAAAGCCAACCAGGACATCCAGTTCATATTTCCATTCACTTTCAGAGAGCTGAATGTGCTGAAAGAGGAAAAGTTCAGCTTGGTGGGACTTGTTCATCACTTCTTTACTGAAACCAAAGAAGCAGGAATCTGCAGCTTTGAAGACTTCCAGGTTGTGTTCATCTTTGATGGTCTGGATGAGTGTCGACTTCCTCTGGACTTCCACAAAACTACAATCCTAACTGACCCTAGAAAGTCCACCTCAGTGGATGTGCTGCTGATAAACCTCATCAGGGGGAAACTGCTTCCCTCTGCTCGCCTCTGGATAACCACACGACCTGCAGCAGCCAATCAGATCCCTCCTGACTGTGTTGGCATGGTGACAGAGGTCAGAGGGTTCACTGACCCACAGAAGGAGGAGTACTTCAGGAAGAGATTCAGAGATGAGGAGCAGGCCAGCAGGATCATCTCCCACATCAAGACATCACGAAGCCTCCACATCATGTGTCACATCCCAGTCTTCTGCTGGATCACTGCTACAGTTCTGGAGGATGTGCTGGAAACCAGAGAGGGAGGACAGCTGCCCAAGACCCTGACTGAGATGTACATCCACTTCCTGGTGGTTCAGGCCAAAGTGAAGAAGGTCAAGTATGATGGAGGAGCTGAGACAGATCCACACTGGAGTCCAGAGAGCAGGAAGATGATGGAGTCTCTGGGAAAACTGGCTTTTGATCAGCTGCAGAAAGGAAACCTGATCTTCTATGAATCAGACCTGACAGAGTGTGGCATCGATATCAGAGCAGCCTCAGTGTACTCAGGAGTGTTCACACAGATCTTTAAAGAGGAGAGAGGACTGTACCAGGACAAGGTGTTCTGCTTCATCCATCTGAGTGTTCAGGAGTTTCTGGCTGCTCTTCATGTCCATCTGACCTTCATCAACTCTGGACTCAATCTGCTGGAACAACAACAAACAACATCCAAGAAGTCTGAAACAGGAGAATCTGCAAAGAAACACTTCTACCAGAGTGCTGTGAACAAGGCCTTGCAGAGTCCAAATGGACACCTGGACTTGTTCCTCCGCTTCCTCCTGGGTCTTTCCCTGCAGACCAATCAGACTCTCTTACGAGCCCTGATGACACAGACAGGAAGTAGCTCACAGACCAATCAGGAAACAGTCCAGTACATCAAGGAGAAGCTCAGTGAGAATCTGTCTGCAGAGAAAAGCATCAATCTGATCCACTGTCTGAATGAACTGAATGATCGTTCTCTAGTGGAGGAGATCCAACAATACAGGACTTCAGGAAGTCTCTCCACAGATGAACTGTCTCCTGCTCAGTGGTCAGCTCTGGTCTTCATCTTACTGTCATCAGAAGAAGATCTGGATGTGTTTGACCTGAAGAAATACTCTGCTTCAGAGGAGGCTCTTCTGAGGCTGCTGCCAGTGGTCAAAGCCTCCAACAAAGCTCTGTGAGTAAACATGTTGTCATCGCTTCATTGTTAAAATCATGGGAAATAAATCAGAAATGCTGAGTTCAAAGAGCACTGTAACATTTTTTTAAAATAGTAAATTAAATGATCATCAGTCACTCGGTAAATATATGGTAGTTTTAATGTTTCACTCCAGCATTTCTAAAACACACTTTGTTCTGTAACTCTTATCAAAGGACAATCCAGACCCAGCCTATAAGAACATGAGCTCTGATGCTTCAGCCCCTCTGACAGGTTTATTATCCTCAGCTTGTTCATTTGTCTCCAACTCCAGGAGTTTGGTTGTTTTATTCTAAAGCACAAACTTCACCTGCCAGACTTCACCTACATCTTTTTCTGATGTTCATAATTTAAGTTCAAGTTTGTATCTCACTTTCAGTGCACACCCTCCCTTTTTAAATATAAATCTCTGCTGTGCTGTCATGTTTTCATCCTGTATGGAGGGAGAAACTCGGTCTTCATTACTGAAATTGCCTCTAAGGTCGTGTTTCTTGTCAGTAACCATATGTAACTGTAAGGCTTCCATAACCAGTGTTATCACAGAATTACAGTGGGTTCACTCTGGGTCCTCTACAGTTTCTTCCCACTGTCCACAGACATGCAGTTAGGTTACCTGGTGATCTAAACTTCATGCAGGTGTGAGTGAGAGTGGTTGTCTGTCCCTCTGTGGGCTTAGTGGAAGAGACTGGATGGATCTCTGCTTTGTCTTTGATATATGCTGACAGCAAACATTCTCCATGAAGTCTGCATTTCAGCTCATCTCCTTTATACACACCTTTAACAGGAAGAGTTTTATACAGCTAGTGTTTAAAATCAAGTGTTATTCACAATACACAGGTAATGAGCATGATTATTGAATTACTAAAATTTTCTAAAATAATTGTTTTAGTTAATATTGTATGATAGTGTACACAGAATTATTAGCTCAGTAGGCAGAGTGGTCGCCCCATGATCATAAGGTCAGGGGTCGAATCCACCGTATAGCTACCTTGTGGTACCCCTGAGCAAGGTACCATCAAGGTACCAATCATGTGCACTGGACTGGTAGCACTCATAGTCTCATAGGTTTAAATAAATTTTTTTTAAAAAAGGGTTCAACATATAAACAAATTTAATTTGATCACATATATTGTTTGTTTTTTTTGTTTTTGTTTTTTTTCCTTTCTCTCACAGACTGAGCAGCTGTAACGTCTCAGAGAAAGGCTGTGAAAATTTGTTGTCAGTGGTCAGCTCCCAGTCCTGTAGTCTGAGAGAGCTGGACCTGAGTACCAACAGCCTGAAGGCTTCAGCAGTAAAGCTTCTGTCTGCTGCAGTGGAGAGTCCACATGCCAAACTGAATGTTCTGAGGTCAGATCAATTTGTATTATGTTTAGTTCTGTTTGTTTATGTGTTTGATGTTTGTTTTTGTTTATGTCTTTATCCAGTTATCCTTGTTTCATAGCATTTTTATTCATTTCAAAGTTAAACGGAAGTTTTACTAACCTGCTCAGCACAAGACAATAAGCTATTGCACCTTGATTACACTTTAACAACAATCTTTATTCATGTTTTTATCTTCAGACTTAACATCTGTGAACTCTCAGAGGAAAACTGTGAAGCTCTGTCCTCAGTTCTCAGCTCGCAGTCCTCTAGTCTGACAGAGCTGGACCTGAGTATCAGAAAGCTGCAGGATTCAGGAGTGAAGCTTCTGTCTGCTGGACTACAACGTTTAAACTGTAAACTGAATACTCTGAGGTCAGATCAGAAAACATTTAGTTTTTAGAATTATTAATTAAAGTTCATACATATGATGTTGTATCTTAGTATGTTTATGTTTCCTTTAAAAATAGAAAGTCAACATTTAATGTTGTGAAATGTATTAACAAACTCTACATGAGTACTTGTTTTATAGATTGTCTTTTATTTTTCAGACTGAGTGGCTGTAACCTGTCAGAGAGAAGCTGTGAAGCTCTGTGCTCAGTCCTCAGCTCCCAGTCCTCCAGTCTGAGAGAGCTGGACCTGAGTAACTCTGACCTGCAGGATTCAGGAGTGAAGCTTCTGTCCGCTGGACTAAAGAGTTCACAGTGTGCAGTGGAAACTCTCAGGTCAGGATTCAAACTTTTCCACAGATGATCATTTGAAATGTGATTTATATTATTGTATAAACAGGTAACTTTTACAGCTGTCAAGTGAACTTTTATTCACATTTGAGTGGATAATTGGACTCTGAATTACTAAAAGTTGTTATAGTCATGTCTCTGTTTATTTAAAAAAATACTTCATGCACTGCCTAATTTAAAGATTTAGGCTCCTTTGGGCCCATAATATATATATTTGATTTCTTTGTGAATGAAATTAGGAGGATATTGGCGACTGCTGATTGGCTCGCTGTTTGTTTTTTATTCACAGTACTTAATTTTAAAGGCTGATTTCTCAAAATGAGATGTTTATCTTTTCTTCTACAACACGTGGAGCCACCAAATCTTCTTGCTTCATTTATTCATTACAGTTTGATTTAAAGAATATTAGACTCGTAACATAATAAATATATTTATTTCACTTCTTCTTGAGAGAAAGAAAGGGATGACTGGGTGAGCTCCAGTGGTTCATCCCAGCAGAGAGAGCGGCACACTGGGCTGCAAATGATCACAGTAGTAATGGCCATAGTTTGATAAAACAGGCAGTCTTACGCTGTAGATAATACAGGGTTCTGGTGCCGATGTGGGGGAGGGGACTCGCCCGGTACTAACTACATACTACTAACTACCTCATCCAGATGTCTTCCCTACTAAACCTGATAAGAAGTAACTGCAGTAGCCTTATAGGTCAAATCAGTTTCACCTGTTAAAGTTAGCTCCACTATTAATTAGGGGTGGGGGAAAAAATCGATACTGTGTAGTATCGTGATATTTTGTTTGCTAATAATGTATCGATACAGGGACAGCAGAAATCGATATTTTGTTACAAACAATTTTTTCTCTGAAGTCAACATGCTCTGGAGTCAGAGCATGTTGACTTCAGAGCATGTTGATCCTTTTTCTGAGCAACAATCCTGACATTCCTTCACTGTCCAAATGTGTTTAACTTTTTTTTTGGCAGCAATAAACATGACAGTTTACTTATTTTAATTTAAGACATGTTTAATTTTAATTAAGTTTGAAACTTTTTTATTTAATGTAAAATTATATATTTTTTAAAATTTACTTTCAAATTCTTCAGTTGCTGAAGGGGCTGCATAGTTTTCATAAATTGCATAGTTCAGAATAGCTATAATTGTACCAGATGGTTGCATTCAGTTAAGTTGGACTAGACTGTAATACAAACCGTTCAGTTTGTCAACAATAAAACTGACTGAAATGAGAGAAAGACTGAGTGTGAGACTTTGATATTAGATAAAATGAATATTGATAAAGTTTACCTTTATGTGCAGAATTTAAATATCGCAAAATATTTTAAAAAATCGCAATAATATCGTATCGTGCGTTAAGTATTGTGATAATATCGTATCGCGAGTTGTATGGTGATTCCCACCTCTACTATTAATGGTGTCACTTGTTATTTCTGGGATGAGTTTAGTAGCCTGAACAGCTGCTTAAAGGAAAGTAATTAAATAATAAAAATAACCTAAGTCCGGGGGAACCTGCAAGAGCTGTTTGCACAAAGAATAATGCTCAGACTTTGAGGTTTTATCGTTTTACACAAGGTTAAAAAATGAATGTCCACAATTGAATTGCAGAAATTGTTATTGAGCTAATACTGATGTAGTTGTTATCTTTGGTAAGGAGAGGTTGGAGGAAGGATGAGCACAGTCAGGCCTAAAGATGCTCTTAATAATAATAATGGATTGCATTTATATAGCGCTTTTCGAGACCCTCAAAGACCCTTTACAATCCCACTACAGGGAGTGCAGAATTATTAGGCAAGTTGTATTTTTGAGGAATAATTTTATTATTGAACAACAACCATGTTCTCAATGAACCCAAAAAACTCATTAATATCAAAGCCGAATGTTTTTGGAAGTAGTTTTTAGTTTGTTTTTAGTTTTAGCTATTTTAGGGGGATATCTGTGTGTGCAGGTGACTATTACAGTGCATAATTATTAGGCAACTTAACAAAAAACAAATATATACCCATTTCATTTATTTATTTTTACCAGTGACACCAATATAACATCTCCACATTCACAAATATACATTTCTGACATTCAAAAACAAAACAAAAACAAACAAGCGACCAATATAGCCACCTTTCTTTGCAAGGACACTCAAAAGCCTGCCATCCATGGATTCTGTCAGTGTTTTGATCTGTTCACCATCAACATTGCGTGCAGCAGCAACCACAGCCTCCCAGACACTGTTCAGAGAGGTGTACTGTTTTCCCTCCTTGTAAATCTCACATTTGATGATGGACCACAGGTTCTCAATGGGGTTCAGATCAGGTGAACAAGGAGGCCATGTCATTAGTTTTTCTTCTTTTATACCCTTTCTTGCAGCCACGCTGTGGAGTACTTGGACGCGTGTGATGGAGCATTGTCCTGCATGAAAATCATGTTTTTCTTGAAGGATGCAGACTTCTTCCTGTACCACTGCTTGAAGAAGGTGTCTTCCAGAAACTGGCAGTAGGACTGGGAGTTGAGCTTGACTCCATCCTCAACCCGAAAAGGCCCCACAAGCTCATCTTTGATGATACCAGCCCAAACCAGTACTCCACCTCCACCTTGCTGGCGTCTGACTGGAGCTCTCTGCCCTTTACCAATCCAGCCACGGGCCCATCCATCTGGCCCATCAAGACTCACTCTCATTTCATCAGTCCATAAAACCTTAGAAAAACCAGTCTTGAGATATTTCTTGGCCCAGTCTTGACGTTTCAGCTTGTGTGTCTTGTTCAGTGGTGGTCGTCTTTCAGCCTTTCTTACCTTGGCCATGTCTCTGAGTATTGCACACCTTGTGCTCTTGGGCACTCCAGTGATGTTGCAGCTCCAAAATATGGCCAAACTGGTGGCAAGTGGCATCTTGGCAGCTGCCCGCTTGACTTTTCTCAGTTCATGGGCAGTTATTTGGCGCCTTGGTTTTTCCACACGCTTCTTGCGACCCTGTTGACTATTTTGAATGAAACGCTTGATTGTTCGATGATCACGCTTCAGAAGCTTTGCAATTTTGAGACTGCTGCATCCCTCTGCAAGATATCTCACTATTTTTGACTTTTCTGAGCCTGTCAAGTCCTTCTTTTGACCCATTTTGCCAAAGGAAAGGACGTTGCCTAATAATTATACACACCTGATATAGGGTGATGATGTCATTAGACCACACCCCTTCTCATTACAGAGATGCACATCACCTAATATGCTTAATTGGTAGTAGGCTTTCGAGCCTATACAGCTTGGAGTAAGACAACATGCATGAAGAGGATGATGTGGACAAAATACTCATTTGCCTAATAATTCTGCACTCCCTGTATTCATTCACTCTCACATTCACACACTGGTGGAGGTAAGCTACAGTTGTAGTGGTAGGTTAGGTTTTGCCCAAGGACAAAATGACCAAGACAGAGAGAGCTGGCTCATCAGACAGACAAGCTCATCTTGTAACCTACTGGTTCGCTGGTCAGCACACCAGCTGACTAGCGAACCGGCTAACTAACACACCAGCTAACTAGCACACCGGCTAAATAGCAAATCAGCTAACTAGCACACCAGCTAACTAGCACACCGGCTAAATAGCAAATCAGCTAACTAGCAGACCAGCTAACGGCAGCCACAAGCTGAAGGACGATTAAATGTAGTGGAGATATCAGAGATGACACTGGTGTGTCCGATTCACTCTTTAGCACTCTGGTCACTCCGGTGTGTCAGCCAGAACACCACTGAAGGCCAAATGATCCCAGCATGTGGAATAAAGAGCTTAAGGTTTGGTTTGAGACACTTTATTCTTTCACTGATTGATTCTTGCGGCTGTGATCATGTGTGTGGTTTCTTACAAAAAGGAAGTACACAATACAAATACATGACAAATAAGATGAATAGATAAGTTACATATCCAGTTATATGTACGTACATCAGTATAGCTAATATAGCCATATATAAGGACAAAGATCACAGTACTATAATGCAGTAATGTTAAACACAAAGGTGTATATCTACATAAATCTGTCCTATCAGTGATCAGGGTACTGTAGTATACTTCCACTACATAAACTATAGAAACTAAACGACATTAGTGTGACTTTAAGTTACCATCAGTACAGACGAACTGATGGTAGTTGTACAAAATAAAGGCATTGCAATTATTGTGAAGGGCTTCCGGTTAAACTAAGATCAGCTGATTACCTCATAACAAATTGTTTGCTATAGAACGCAGCTCCCACTCTTCATTAATATCATGTACTGTAACTTCCAAGTAACCATGGTTACCCAGCCACGCCCAGTAGTCTCCAGAGAGACCAACAGCTGGTGCACGTTGTAACGCCGTGGCTTTCGTAGTCTCTCCTTTTTCTACAGCTCATGTGTTCTTCTTGTGATGGTGCGTCTTGAGGGAGGCTCATACATGCCGTCATTTGTTGATCCTAAGAACGTTCCTCAGACCGACTTCTTCAACAACACTAATCGGCCTGCAGTTTGTAGCTACTCACTTCACTGTGGCGTTTGTTAGCTTGTCTTTCTTTGGTTTATCTAGACTCCTCCCACAAGCTGATCCTACGTAGTCTGCCCAAGCCTCCCACCTCTGTTTGTTTGGGTGGTTTGTTTGCTGCCATCAACAGCGTGTAATGCATTTAAGTGATACTTCAGACATGAAGTACTGCGACAATAAAAAACTCAACTTTGCTTAAAAATAACTTTAGTTGTATCAACACTGCCCTCTAGAATAATTAGACTTTGGTGACAAACTGATGTGATCTCCATGTTTCCTTTGTTGGACTGTGGGCGAGTGTCAGAACTGAATGTACTGAGTAACATGTGGAGTTTAAATATGTGTCAGTTCCAGTTTTAGAGCTCTAAAGTGCAGCTATCATGTTAGGAATATGTTAGGAATAGACAGGAACACTGAGCACACTGAGGTCAAATCTTTATTTATCCAGTTCATCTGTAGGCTGAGCTCAGTCCATCCATTTAGTGAAATGATGTTTAAAGGTCTCCTTGTTCTGTGAGCGTGCACAGATCCTGAAGCAGAAAGCCTGGGTTAACAGAGAAATGATCATCACTGTGATGATGCTCACCATCTCTGACTGGGATTTGAGGTTTTGTCAAAGCAGCAAAGAAAGCCTGGCTATGTTGGACTGGGTGTGGCAGCAGCTCCCAGTTTGAGTTCAGGAGACAGACACCCTCTCTACTTTGAAGATCAGCTTCAAACTTTCCTTTTTGATAAAGCTTCAAGCTGGATCAGGTGACCCTGAACCATCACTTAGTTATGCTGCTATAGAGATGGATAACAGATGGATTGTTGTTTTGTGTGTCTGCAGTCTGTCAGGCTGTCTGATCACAGAGGAAGGCTGTACTTCTCTGGCCTCAGCTCTGAGCTCCAACCCCTCCCATCTGAGAGAGCTGGATCTGAGCTACAATCATCCAGATCCCTCAGGAATGAAGCTTCTGTTGGCTGGACTGAAGGATCCAGGCTGGAGACTGGACACTCTCAGGTATGGAGAGAATGTCTGATATAGGAGGAAGAGCTGGAAACATTTCCTGTGTCTTTCACTCACTTCCTGTTTGTTTCCTGCAGATGAGACATGAACAATCACACATGCAGGAATATTTTCAGGGACAGACACACTAGTCTAGCTGGATAGTACATGGATATTTATTTAGGGGGTCTTCAAGGAGTCTGTTTGCAGGAACATTAATGATAACTGATAAGTCATGTTGAGAGTTTCATTAAAAGTAGACTTACAGTTAGGTAATATTTGGACAGAGACAACATTTTGTAACTTTAGATACAAGTATCAGCCATGTGTGTGTTTCCCATGCTGTATGTCCACAGTCACAGTGACAGTCAGTGACACTGACAGAAGGATGAAACAAGGCTGTGAATCATTTCAGTCTGTGTGTGTGACAAAGAGGCAGACAGGAGCAGCTAACATTTGGAAATGGAAGCTTACTGGAAACACTACATTCACGGCTGAATTCACAATAGATTTGTTCTCAAGTGCACATTTAGCAGCTAATGCTAATACTGTTTTCCCTTTGCTTTCTACAGCAGCTATTGCTAAGTAGGCCACTTTGCTCCGCTAAGGATTTGTGTGACCATGATGGAGACTCTGATAAGCTAATGCTGCTAAGCTAATGCTGTTTATGGGCCCTGTTAGAATCAATATTTCATTCTCATTCTATTGTTTGAGAACAATATTAACGTTTCACATCATTATAACACAAGAGAAAAGGGTATTGGCATTAGCTACTAGTGCTTATTCACCTCAAATTACCTTTAGCTGCTAATGGCAGTCCACTTAGCATTAACTCCTGACATTGTTATAATGCAGGGGAAAAGAGTTACCATTATCGGATAATGCTAATTCTCATCAAATTAGCATTAGTTAATAACGGTAGACTTCATATCATTAGCTGCTGTCATTCTTACAAAGCAAACAGTATGAGCATTAGCTGTTAATCCTTTTTCATCTAAAATTAGAATTAGCCACTAATGGCGTATTGTTAAAAAGTAAGAAAAAACATTGTTAGCATAAGCGGATAATGCTAATTCATCTCAAATTAGTATTAGCTAATAATGGCACCTGCTTAGCATTAGCTGGTCACATTGTTATAAGGCAAGAAAATATGGTATTAGCATTAGCGGCCAATTTCTATTTACCTAAAATTAGCATTAGCGACTAATGGCAATCTACTTAACATTACCTCCTCACTAATACAATGCTAATTCACATCAAATTAGCATTAGCTGCTAACATCAGCCTACTTAGCACTAGTTGCTCACATTATTAAAAGGGAAGGGAAAAGTGTTAGCATTATCGGGTAATGCTAACTTGCATCAAATTAGCATTACCTAATAACCAGCGTTCTTAGCATTAGCTGCTCACATTATTCACCTAAAATTAGCATTAGCCACTAATGGTAGCCTATAGCAAAAACTTCTTAATGCTAAATGAAGTTAATTAATGCTAAGTAGGTTTAACTGAAATTAAAGTAGTGTTAGCATTAGCTGCTGATATTGTTAAAAGGTAAGATAAAACATTGCTAGCAGCAGCGGATAATGCTAACACACATAATAATTAGCATTACCTAATAATGGCAGCCTTCTTAGCATTAGCTGCTCATATTGTTATAATGCAAGGGAAAAGAGTTGGCAAAAACAGTGTTAGCATTAGTGGATAATGCTAATTCACCTAAATTAGCATTAGCTAATAATGGCTACGTACTTAGCATTACCTACTAATATTGATATAAAGCAAGAAAATATGGTATTAGCATTAGCTTCTAATGCTTTCTCATCTAAAATTAGAATTAGCCACTAATGGCATCCTATTTAGCATTAACTCTTCACATCGCAAGGGAAAAATTAGAATTCAATAAAAAAAAAAAGTGTTCACATTAGCTACTTGTATTGTTAAAAAGTAAGAAAAAACATTGTTAGCATAAGGGGATAATGCTAATTCACCTCAAATTAGTATTAGCTAATAACGGCAACCTACATAGCATTAGCTGGTCACATT
The DNA here is from genome assembly GCF_057382095.1 of Aulonocara sp. 'chitande type north' Nkhata Bay. Classification (NCBI taxonomy): domain Eukaryota; kingdom Metazoa; phylum Chordata; class Actinopteri; order Cichliformes; family Cichlidae; genus Aulonocara; species Aulonocara sp. 'chitande type north' Nkhata Bay. The sequence goes on along the minus strand of NC_141346.1, from coordinate 77,603,889 downwards.
GTTATAAAGCAAGAAAATATGGTATTAGCATTATCTGCCAATTCCTATTCACCTAAAATTAGCATTACCTGCTAATGGCGGTCTACTTAGCATTAACTCCTCACTAATGTGATGCTAATTCACATTAAATTAGCTTTAGCATTAGCTGCTAGCATCAGCCTACCTAGCACTAGCTGCTCACATTGTTAAAAGGGAAGAGAATACGATATTAGCATTAGCTGGTAATATTTATTCACCCCTAATTAGAATTAGCCACTAATGGCAGCATACTTTGCATTAACTCCTCACATCGTTGTAATGCAAATGAGGCTAACTTGCATTAAATTAGACTGCTGTTATTAGCTAATGCTATTTAGCAGTAGCTGCTCACATTGTTATAAAGCAAAGGAAAACGATATGAGCATTAGGTTCTAATGCGTATTTGCCTTAAATTAGACGTAGGTGCTAATGGCAGCCTACTTAGCATTAGCAGCTCAGATGTTATAATGCTAGGAAAAAGAGTGTTAGCATTAGCCGTTCACATTGTTATAAAGTTAAGGGAAATAGTGTTAGCATTAGCTACTCACATTTTTAAAAAAAGTAAGTGTTAGCATTAGTGCATAATGCTAATTCATGTCAAATTAGCATTAGTTAATAACGGCAGCCTATTTAGCATTAGCAGATAATGTTGACCTTGGCCCACTGGAAAAGTTAAGAACTAAAGATTTAGGAGTGTTTCTCGATAGCTCTTTCTCGTTTGAGAAACAAATGAATTCTGTTATTAAAACCAGCTGTAAGGTTTATATTGTTGATTGTCATTTATGCTTAGAAATATTTACTCATATATGCTTAGAGTTGTATAATCGATTGCATAATGATAGAGGTTTGATCCTGAGTAGTCTGTAAAGACTCTGTGTGCCTTCCAGAGTGCTCTGGCATGCACACACCACTTGGGGCCATGAGAGAGGTCGTACCCTCTCTTACTGATTTATGGTGTAGGACAGATGTCTCAAACTCAATTTAGCTGGGGGCCGCTGCAGGCAGAGTCTGGGTGAGGCTGGGCCGCATTAGGTTTTCCACAAGAAAGGCATGGTTAAAAAAATTCCAATCTTCTCAAATCTCTTTATTTTTATTTTTTAACACAAAATATGAAAAATGAATAAACAAATTAAGAATTAATAAGAAAATCAATCAATCTGTAATACATAAATAAAATAATAATAAGATATTTTTAGTCAGTGAACTTGTGTGTTTTTTTCAGTCTTCTATATCTGCTGTATTTAGATTGAAATGTCTGTATTAACAGTTCTATAACCTTCTTCTGAACATGAATGGAACACTGTAGAAAATGAACTGTTCTTCTGAACATGGCTTCTCTTGCCTACTCCTTGCTGCTAGAGACCTGGCAGCGTTTCCTCTCACATAGCCGAGCCAGATTTGGCCTGAGGGAGGAAGCAGTTGCGACCCTCAGTATGTCTTGAAGATGATCATCCGTAAGTCTGGACCTGTACTTGGACTTATTGAAGTTCAAAGTGGAGAAGAGCTTTTGGCACAAGTATGTGCTACCAAAAAGGCACATGGTCCGCTTGAACATTCGGGAAAGCCGAGGGAAACTAGGGCTCAAGTCTCTCAAAAATTGTCCAAGCTTGTCTGCTTTTCCACTCACCTCCCTGAACTTTGCTTTGAGTTCAGAGTTGCACTGCAGCTCAATGAGCTCCATTTGAAGCACAGAAGGGGCATCTTGCACATCAAAGGAGAAGGGGTCCGCAAAAATGTGAAAGGTGGCTCTGTGTGTCTTGAAGTCAGCAAATCTGTGATCAAATTCCTCCTGTAGCCTCAAAATGACATCAACATACTCGTCAGCACTGAATGGTGTGCCTGCATCCACGAGTGCCTTGCATGCTGGGAAATGGCAAAGGTTTGTCTGAGAGAGCTGAGCTTTCCAGAGCGCCAGTTTTGTGGAGAATGCTCTCACGTTGTCATAGGCAGCACTGACAAGTTGCCCCTGGCCTTGTAACGTCTTGTTCAGTACATTAAGCTCATGTGTCATATCAACAAGAAAAGCTGAGTCCATGAGCCATTTGGGATCAGTTAGCACAGGAACACTAACTCCATCCTTCTCCATGAAGGCTTCACTTCTGCTCTCAACTCAAAAAGTCTCTTTAATACATTTCCCCTGCTGAGCCAACGTACCTCAGTGAAGTCGAGCACATCCCCATATTCTGACTCCATTTCCTCTAAAAAAGCTCAGAACCTTCGGTGCTTTAAGCCCCTGGATCTGATTTGGTTGATGCATTTCACAACAATAGACATCACATTGTCAAACTTCAGGCATTTGCTGCAAAGGACCTGCTGATGGATGATGCAGTGCAGAGCAATGGCCTCCTCCACGCCTTCCTCTTCCAGTTTGTTTTGTGCCACCAGTCCATGTTTCCTCCCTGTCATTGATGGCGCTCCATCTGTTGTTATTCCAACAAACCTCTTCCATGGCAAACCAACATTCTCAATGGCATCACACAGCTTGTAAATATCTGCTGAGCGGTGGTCTGGCCATGCATTGGAATTACTGTGAGCAGCTCCTCCATCACTTCAAAACTGTCATCAACACCAGGGACATACATTGGGAGCTGGGCAGTGTCGGTGATGTCTGTGGTCTCATCAAGAGCGACTGAGTATACACTGAAACATTTGGCTTTCTCACACAGTTGGTCATAAATGTCACTTGACAGGTCAGAAATGCGATCTGCTGCGGTGTTGGCAGAAAGGCTGATGTTGCTAAACTGACCTTTCTTTCCCGGACAGACTATATTTGCAGCCTGCAATATGCACTTTTAGACAAATGCACCTTCTGTGAATGGCTTCCCTGCTTTAGCAATCATCTCACTAACCACGTGGCTCCGACTGCTGCATTATTCTCTTTGGTTGCTTTCTTGGAGAAATCTTGCTGCCTCAGTAGATCTGTTTTAAGACTGGCAACCCGGTTCGCTCTCTCGTCTCCCTGGTATTCTGCATCCAGCTCAGCATGTCTAGTTGTGTAATGACGTTTCAAATTGTATTCCTTGTGCAGCGCAACTTTCTCTGTGCAAATAAGACAGGTCGGGGTGCCCCTGTGCTCAACAAAGAAATATTGCATTTCCCACTTTTCCTGAAATTGTCGGTGCTCATCAGCAACCTTTCTCTTCACCGCAGGCTTTGAAAAAGACATGTTTGGGGCTATGTGACATTTATAATTCTACTTGGTGTCACTGTCGCATTGAAGTTTCAATCAAGCGTTTAGCCGACGGACGGGGAACGTCTCAACGCGTAGAGAATGTCATTTCTGCTTCTTTTTCTTGCAACCGTAGCACGGCGATCGGCAGATAAAAAGCCGGTAGCAGTCTCCTTTGTTTTTACGCTCGATGTTCATGTCTTTCATGACGACACGAACACCGTGGCGTTTGCAGATGGTAGAAAGTGCAGGGATAGCGAGCGCAAAAAAGGCGACTGCTCACGGCGCCGGGCTGTTGTTACAGGAGAAAGAAGCGGAAACGACACCGTGACATATAACAAATAACATCAGCTGTTTCTGATGTTAGTTGTTTTGACTGCTTTTACATTATATTGAAATATATGTAATGTTCATGTTTGCTGCAATGCAAACGCAGTGATGCAAATAAAAACATGGAGCCACAAATTACGGTGCGACCCTATAATTAGTCCGGGTTACCGGGGACTGTTGTTGCCGATGAACAGGTGTCGCTATGTGACTGCAGACTAAATTGGGCTGCATTGAGTTCATGACTTTTCTTTTATCCCGCCGCCTACGCATCACTGTGAGAGTTAATATGAGATCTCTCTCTGTGGAAAAATAACTTTAAATCCCACTGACGTGTGTATAAATCTATATACGTATAATGTCCCGCTGGGCAGCAACTTAAAAAAACAACTTTTTTTGAAGTGTTGTGAACGCAGCGCGCTGGGGCGAATGTCGGCGTTTGCCCAATAGAAAGGAGGAAGCCAGCCAGGCACAGGAAAGAAAGAAACACTCCAGGGCAACGCTGCTGGAACTTTGACTCATTGAGAAATGTTTCCCTGCTTGCATCAAGCCCGGCTGGTGTCCCCTGAGATCCATATCCCACCCTGATTGGTGGGTTAATTCAGCTCCGCCCACAACACTGTAAAGTGTCATACATTATCAAACTAACATTACATTTTCATATTAAGGTGGGGCCAAAAACTATCGTCCTGCGGGCCACAATTGGCCCACGGGCCGCGAGTTTGAGACCCCTGGTGTAGGAGGACACCTGCTCTGTGTCTGGTTAAGTATAAGAGCCCTTTGTTAGGGGGACCGCTGGACTCTTAGCACCAGCTTTGGGGTCACAGGGTCACATCTGGAACACACACACACACACACACACACACACACACACACACACTATGCACAGACTGGTACTCTTTGTTCATACCTGTGTAAGACGTCATAATGAACTTGTGCATATTCATGTAAGCTCAATAAAGAGCAGTGTTACGAGGGAGCAGACGAGAGCGACTGAGGTCAAGTGAAGGAACGGCGCTGTCACAGTTCTCTCCCTCATCAATTGTCTGGTTCCAGCGGTGGGTCTGTGCTAGACGACCCATCACCAGCTTTTTCCACTGGTTACCAGTACGTGGTAGAATCCACTTCCAGATCTGGTTGTCTTTAAATCTGTGAATGGATTGGCTCCATCTTATCTCTCTTTAACAAAAGAATCCAAGTGGAGCCCTCAGGTCTGCAGATAAGCAGCTTCTGACCAGAACTAGACGTAAAAACAGAGGTGAGCTTTATCGATGGCTGCAGCCAAACTCTGGAACAGTCGCCCTTCACATCAGGTCGTCACCAACACTGGACATTTTTAAAAGCCGGTTGGAAACACATTTGTACTCTGTAGCTTTCAATCCTGACCAGTCTTTATAGTCATTACTGTGTATGTTTCCTATTTTCTCTCTACTCTGTGCAGCACTTTGGCTCAAGCTGTTTTTAAATGTGCTGATAAATAAATGTAGATTTCTTTGAATAAAACAGTGGAGCCGAGCTTTGAGCTCAGTGTGTAACAGTGTGTGTGTGAGAGCCATGTAATGTCCATGTGTGCATGCTGACTGTGCTGCTCTGACCCCCCTCCTCCTTTCAGGGTGGAGCCTGCTGGAGTCCGATGGTTGAGACCAGGTCTGAGGAAGTGTAAGTGTGTTTTTAATGGGATTCATGAAAACAAAGCAGCACACATTCAACCATCTTCATCATGTCAGGAGTCATCATCAAAGTGTCAATCAATGAACAGATGATGGATCAATAACTGCAGCTGGATTGTGTTTGTTCTCTCCATCAGATTCCTGTCAACTCACAATCGACACAAACACAGTGAACACAAAGCTCCAACTGTCTGACAACAACAGGAAGGTGACACGTGTGGAGGAGGTTCAGTCATATCCTGATCATCCAGACAGATTTGATGGTTGTAAACAGCTGCTGTGTAGAAATGGTCTGACTGGTCGCTGTTACTGGGAGGTCAAGTGGAGAGGAAACGTTTATATATCAGTGAGTTACAGAAGCATCAGAAGGAAAGGAGACAGTGCTGACTGTTGGTTTGGATGCAATGATCAGTCCTGGAGTCTGGAGTGCTATAATGATGGTCCTCGTTATGTCAGGCACAATAACAGAGTAACATCCATCTCCTCCTCCTCCTCCTCCTCCTCTGTCTCTAACAGAGCAGCAGTGTATGTGGACTGTCCTGCTGGCACTCTGTCCTTCTACAGAGTCTCCTCTGACACTCTGATCCACCTCCACACCTTCAACACCACATTCACTCAAACTCTTTATCCTGCGTTTATGTTCAGGTCTCCTGGTGGCTCAGTGTCCCTGTGCTGAGTGGAGTGTAAAGAGTGTCTCCTGTTACAGAAACACTCTGACTGTTGAACAGATAGTTCAGTCTGTACATGTCTGTCTCTTTCACTCACAAACACGTTTTCAGATTCATGGATTCAATCAGTTGATGTTTGAAACTCTTCTAAATGATTCCTTGTAAACTTCTTCAGTCACAAACAAACAGGAAGTGATGTCACATGTGTTCCTGTCCACACAGCAGAATGAGTCTATTGCTGACAGTGATGTACAAACAGAGTGAGCATTTCTGAGGCCCAAAATAAACTGAGTAGTTCACTGAATGAACAATGGACTGTGAGCTCAGTTCCTTCATCATTAGTATGGATTATATATGTATATGTATTATATTAGTATCATATATATCAGGTGCTGCTGCTTTCAGTCATTGTGCAAATGTGCTGTTTGTAAGCTTGTAAAGCTGCAGTCAGCTGAGACTGAAGAAGTCACCTGATCAGTGAGCAAACGTTTCTGAAAACGTCCAGATGAACAGAATCAACCTTTTGGGATCAGCCAGCAATGCAGCATCATTGTTGTTCAGCTTCAGAGGTTTGCAGGAATGAACTGATGACCAGAAACAGCTGCAAAGTCCAAGAAAATACCAGCTGGAGTTCAGCTGCATTTGAAGAAGTCAAAGAAAAGTAAGGATGGCAAAGGGCGACGTTTTCTTCCAAAGAGCTGCAAACATGGTCGACGCCTCATTAGAAGAATCATCTGGACATTTGTGAGGAACTCTAACCAAGAAAGCAACGTCACACAGATCCAACAGACAGTTTCCATGACTGCAAGTGTTGAGTGGAAAAATGCTACATTGCATTATTGCATCCTCTCACCACAGGAGGCGCTGTTGGCACCACTGATTGCTGATCAGCTGTTCTCTGATGATCTGATTGATACTGTGAATAACGGGACTCACTGAACTCTGTGACACAGTGAAGATTACAGAGTTTAACTTCACCCTTTAAGACTGACCACAGAACCAAGTCCGCCAGAGCTTTTGTTATATTTTTACATGCTGTGGAGCCATTTGTGGGAGCATTTCAAGTTGCTATACATCAATACAACTGTTATAGCCCTAATTTTAATAATATGTATGCATTAAGTCCATAGTAACTACATAAACTGCAAAAAAACCTCTGCTCATCCATCTCTGTGTGTATCAGGATACATTTGGTTCATAATACACAGAAAAATCAGAGTTATTACCTGTAATAAATGTGAAAGATTCCTGCAGTGATAACCAGGCAGGACTGAAACACATCCAAGCTGTCACCACGGTAACAGCAGCGTCCATCCACAGGTGAGGGGAGGAGCAAAAAGAGGGACTTTGACCATTTTATACTAAAAACACTCAACTAATGTTTCTAATATGAAACAAATAAGCCCACATTAATGTGAGCGTTTATTAAATAATAATAATGATGATTTCCTCCTGATCTCATTTCCACAGCAGAGAAAACTGTGGTGTATATTGAGGTGGAGGGTGTGGTCTCAGGTGTAGAGTGAGGGTGGGGTGCACCACAGCAGCATGCTGGGACTGCTGAGGGTGGAGGAGGGAGTGATGATGACATCAGAGCTGCAGCACAGAGACCAGTGAACACACAGTCTGTTCATCTTTGCATAGATACAATATACAGCACAATATTGAATGACAGACACGCTGTGGGAGCTTCCACAGATACACTGACGTCAGCATCCAGAGTCCTCCTGCTGCTCCCCCCTCAGAGCCCCGTGATCAGCACCAACACATTCAGTTAGATGACAGAGTCCAGCTGCAGCTAGAATCAGCTCCCCTCTGTGAACAACAGCACAGCGTCAGTGTTTCACACTCAGTGAAAGGAGGAAACAGCAGAAGAACACCATGTGTGCTACGTTTCCCAGGACACACTACAAACTGCACAAATACAGAGCAGCACGTGGAAGGACCTGGAGCTGCATTTACAGAGCTGCAGACAGCGTGATGTCCTGTATGGACAGGTGGAAGGAACCAAGTCCTCAGCTGGAACACTCGTGTTTGTCCACAGACAGGAAACACAGCAGGAAACTTCCTCACAGAAGTGCAGCTCATGGATAACACACTTCCTGTCAGTCAGAATGAGGCTGCAGCCAAACACAGAAAGGTGTTTTTGTCCAGATGAGCCCAGAGAAGAAACACGAGTGTTCACAGACATCAGAAGCTCAGAGAGGTGAAACATGAGGTTGGAGTCCTCGTCAGCATCCAGAAGAGCTGCTGTGAAACCCTGAGTACTCATGACAGACTCTGATGGCACAAACACATCATGATTCAAACAGAAAGACAAACATGGAGCTCCTGATCCTCCTGCATGAGAACAAGCTGACATGAGCGCTGTGTCTGAGAGTGTCTCCCTGTCACAGTGACAATAACACAGCTGCTGCTCACAGTCATTAAACTGACCTGAGGTCAGCTGTGCTCCTTACATATGAACCATGTGACCTCACATCAGTGCTGTGGATGACTGTAGTCATAGAAGAGTAGAGCTGTAGCAGGTGGTGTGAGGAGGAGGTGGTGTATTCTAGTTAACGCAGTACTGAAACACTCCAGCAGAGGGCGCTGTTAAGTCCTTATTGTAACACAGTTACTGTGTGCAGTTAGACTTCATACATAATCTGCACTTATTTCCATCAGACATGCTGTCAGTAAATGATTGGTTTCTATTGATTCTACTTCCTGTTGACTCGTTTGATGACAGTGAAACAATCACAGCTGATTGTGTGATGATGTAAACTGTCACTGTTACATTCAGTGTGTGTGACATAATGTTAGTGCAGGCTGATAACAGCCTGGTTCTGTTAGAAACACATGAACGTGTCCATAGATCAGTGTGTGTTTAACATGAGAGCTTCAGCCCTGCTGATGTGTTAAATAAAGACATGCAGGAAAACTGATGAGACTCTGAAATAACTCTTTATATTTATAATGTAACTCTGCATCAAAAGAACAACAAAGGATCCCAGACAGGTTTCTGTGAACAAAGACCATTCTGATGTTTCTGTGTTTCTAACACTTTGACATTATTAGTAAACAGACTGCAGTGAGCAGCATTTATAAAGAGCTTCTATATAAAGATATGACAGCTGTTTGACAAGTTTATCACTCTGTGTTTGGACCTGATCAGTCCAGCTGTTTACTTGAAACATGTTCATTTACCTGTTCTGTTATATTCATGTTCTTGTCTCTGTTGAAAACACATTTTAATGTCCCTCAGATTTTTCTCCCAGATGAATAAATATAAAAATGACACAAACTGACTGCAGCTACTTTTTGTCCTTTCTGTCAAAAACCTTCATGTGACTCATGAGAGACACGTTTCAGCTGTTTGTGACAGATCAGAGGCCAACAAGTCATTTATAACACTTTCCATCATTGTTTAAAGTTCTCAGTGTTTCTGTGTTGCTGCGTATAGGATCTCCCAGCATCATCACTGTGCTGTCCAATCATTGTGTGCGAGGTTACCCTTATAGTGCGATGTGTGTTTGCACAAAGAGAAGCATGTGTGTCAAATATAAATAAGCACAGAACAGAAACAGCTGCTCGTTTCTTCTGTTTAGAGTCAAGTTAGTGTTTTGTGTCTTTGTTTGAGGCCTGATGTCGAGCAGAGGTGTGTGTAACTGCACTGCTCTGTTATATGTGTGAAGTGTGTGCTTCTCTTCAGCATCATCTTTGTCACTGCTGATTCCTTTGTGTCATCATGTGTTGAGAAGAGAGAACAGTTATAACGGAGGAGCAAAAGGAAGCCCTGAAATCTGCATCAACAAGGAAGTGTTGGCTCACCAGTGATCCCAGCAGAGCCACTGGTTTGGCTCCAGTTGTTCTAGATTCAATGATGTTGTTGCTACAGATACATGTCAGCATCTTTATTGAATTTAATATGAAGCAGAAATGGTGTCATTAGGAGAAGAAGAGGAGAACAAGTCCGGCGAGGAGGCAGCAGCTCTTAAAGATGAAACAGCAGCTCAGCCCTGAGCTCAGAGAGCTGCACATGAAAAAGCTCCTCAAGCAGATCCTGTCAGAGGTTTGTCATCAACAGGAGGAACTGTTCACATCATAGGATGAAGATGCTGTCAGCTGGATGAAGAAGGTTATTTAATGCAAACGTTCACACTGAAGTCAAATTGTTGTCGTGTTGAACAGATTCATGTACTGATCGTCTCCAGAATGTTAGAAGAGCTTCAATGAATCATTAGAAACAACTTACAGCTGCACAGCTGTGTCAAACACATCTGTGTGTCATTGTGGGATTGTTGTGTTTCTACATGTGACACACGTCTAAAACATGCACACAATCTGAACACAAACAGGGACTCATGTGTTCCCACAGCCAGATGCTGAGAGCCATTTCCTTGTAGTCCTGTGTCTACATACATGAACCATTAGATGTTATTGGAATGATTGTCAGCTCTGATAGTTTCATGTGTGTTTAGCTGGACGCTGTTTGATCCTCGACATGTTTAAAGGTGTCCAGTCCTGAGACACTGGGGCTGGAAACAGCTGTGATGTCATTGGACTGTCACACAGACAGAAGTGCATGAAGCGAGCAGCCGAGGAGCCGCTGATGTTTTGGATTCAACAGCATTTGAAAGGTCGACACAGACACATTTGCACACAGAAAGCTGAATCTGTCATATGCCACAGTGAACTCACTGTTCAGTGTTTTTCAGGAAGCTTCTTAACTGCCTCTGCTGCCAAACAAGCAGCTGATGTCCTTGAGAAGAAGCTGAAGAAGTCTTCAACAACAAATACAGGAAGTGGACTTTCAAATACTAGATTCACTTTAGACTCACAGAGAAATGACTCAACCAGCTGTGTTTGACTATATGAAAGGTCAGTGTGTGTCTGCACACAGACTGTTGTGTTGGACTGTTATTCAGTTGTCTGCTGAATGTTTTCAAATGTCTGCATCTCAGCTGTGATGAGGCTGGGGGTCATGGGAGGCCACCGTAGCAGCCTCTTCAACATCATGACATCATCATAAATGCTGCTGGACTGTCTGATGGGCTGACGGTGAAAAAGCCGTCGGGAAGGAAACAGAAGACATTTCAGAGGCTGCAGCAGATTTCTTTGATTCGGGGCCTTTTTCAGCTTTATTGGACAGAGCAGTGAAGATAAGTGACAGCAAAGCAGAGAGAAAGGGGGCGTGGCCCGGGTCAAAGCCAGGCCAGCTGCTCTCCACCTCGTGGTCACCTGCTCATCCTAGTGAGCTCCACCAGCAGCCCTTTCACACACTTTACACTGTCAAACACTGTGTGTGGACCTCAGCTAACAACAGGCTACATTTAAGTCTGGACTACATGCTTTTATATTGTTTTTATTCCATCAGCAGCTCAACATCATGAGCAGCTTTGACATAAAGACATCAAACTCAAGCTGACTTTAAACTACTTTTTAGAGATGGCACGATACCACCTTTTTATGTCCGATACCGATATCATAAATTTGGATATCTGCCGATACCGATATGAATCCGATATAGTGTTTTTTAATCAACAAAACTGTTTTTTAAAATATCTTGCTGCATTTTGCAAGTCTGCAAGTTCATACTCAAGTTTAAAACAACAACTACACTAAAGCTATTCTGTTATACCTGTATACAAAAAAATATTTCATAGTTCAGCAATACTGATCAATCTAATAAACTTAGACCTACACCATCCTCCCTATTCTGGTATTTTAAAGAGTACTTAGTGTAAATATTAAGCAACCTAACTAATAGGGTTCCAACTCCCAGCAACAACAAAAATAAATAAATAAAAAATAGGGAACCACCCCTCACGCGCCACCTCATGATGCTTAATCGACGTAATCAACCTTAATTTGATGCAGTGTGAAAAAAAATGCACAGAAATCAATTATTTTTCAAGAAATATTAAATAGATTCAACATCTTTCTTCAACAAAATTGCAGACTGCACAGATGGTACCTTCCCAAAGGAAAAAGTACTATAGCTTACTAGGGTATATATATTAGACTTAATAGTCACTATATACAGTAATTGACTTCTATTCATTTTACATCAAATTAAAACTTTGGGTGTCAGATAATTATTTATTAAAAGCTCGACATTTTAAATGAGAATAAGAAAGAAAAGTATGTCTTTGTGCCCCCTTTTCCCAGTTAATGCCCTATCGGCCCCCCTGGCTAAACTTTGCTAGATCCACCCCTGCACAGTTACCAGCGTCAGCTACGTAGAAAAAGATCCTCGAGTAGAAAGTAATATTAAATAAATTCTAACAACAGCTAATCAAGCTTAAACGTGCTGCTGTTGTTCAGCCGCTGGTTTCCTCTTTCTGGTGCAAAGTGGGCCAAAAGCAAACAAGAGAGACGGACTCGCGACAGAAAAGCCGATCAGCTGATCATTGATCAGTTTCATGATTGAAGTAGCAGCAAGAAGAGGCAGTCGCTTGGTAAGCTTAACGCAGGAATGCATTCAGAGATGGACTTACACACTTTCTTTACTTCTCTTGGGGATAACTTTGTCGGAGATGAAATGCCAGGTTGCTAGCGAAGCTCCAAATGCTATCCAGACCACCGACAGGTCCCGCATGCCACAGCTGCTCTATCACGTGATGCATACTGCTCCGACGTGCTAACGTTCTGAGGTGAGTTACGGCGTGTTGCAAGTTTTGTGAGGTGCTTTCGTAATATTTAATGGATCGGATTACATTTTTTATTTTTCTCCGATATCCGATCCAGTAATTTAGGTCAGTATCGGACCGATACCGATACGTAATATCGGATCGGTCCATCTCTACTACTTTTAATACAGGGGCTCAAAAACAACAACATCTTTATTATATATCAGGACAGAAAGTCATTTCATCTCAAAGGGAAACAGCTTTATTTGGAATAACCAGCACTATCAACTGGTTTGGGATCTCCACCAGTTTCATGTCTTTGCAGCTTCTCCAACAAAGTTCCTGTAAAATCAGCATGTTTGTCTTTATTGGTTTGATAGTGATTGATTATTCAGTCCCAATCTGCTGTCATCTAAAGAACAAAATGATGTTTCTATGAGTCACAAAGCTCCAGATGTTGTCGGCTTCACAAAGAAAACAAAGAACTTAAACACAAAGTGTTTGGAGCCAAAATGTTCCCAAGCTGCTCTTTTTGAAATGGCAGAGGTACAGTGGTGTCTAACAGCACACTGTGGAAGGCAAACATGTTATTGTTGGATGAAACTTCATGAATCCTTTGTAGATTTGAGCTGTTGGAGCCTTTCTTTTCTCTTCAGGTGTACAGATGCTGAGGAGGCAGGTGAAGCAGGTGGAGCTGTTGTGATGCTGCAGAGGGTGTGTCTTAGTAACTCTGTGAGGCAGAACTGGATCCAACATTGTGGATGTGTTGATGTTGGAGCCATTAAGAGTCTCTGGCCACACTGTAGGATTTCCCTTTGATCCACTGTGGGGGCATTTTGGAGTCTGTCAGTGAAACTCTTCATGTTTGTGTTTGACTCCAGTTTATAGAAACAGAGAAATGTGTCATGCTTTTGTTCGGCCTCCACAAATACACACATTTGTTCATTGGTTGGACTTTTTGGAAGGAGACACATTGAAAACCATGTTAATAAGATCTTGTTATTTCCTGTGGATCCGACACAGAGAGTGGACTTCAGACAGAAAGCGTGGAAGAGATTTTAGAGGCCGTGTGTGGCAACAGGAAGTTTCTGTGTGTTTGCTGATCTTACATGTGGAAAACAACACGTGATGTTTGTGAAGTTCTACAATGATCATTGTTCTCACAGCATTTTGAGTGGGAACAGTTCAAACTGGGAGTAGTGGGAGTTATTTACTGATTGAAACAAGCTGAATGTTTCTGTGACGATGAAGATCAGCAGCTCAGCTGATCAATGAACTGACATCTATCAGTCGTTTCATGAGATGAAGTCATCAGCAGACATTTGTTCTGACTGTGTGATGAATGTCAGAACGTCAGGGCTCTGCTTTAGTCACTGCTTGATGATCATTGGCTCATTGTTGAATCCAGGGGCCCAGTCTGACCTCTGACCTTTGCTGCAGGTCTTCTGTGTTATCTCCACTTTCATGTCTGATCTTCTGCTGTATCGTCCAAAATAAACATCTGGATCATTTCCAACACTTCAGCAGATCTTTAGTTTGGGCAGTGCAGCACAGAATAACACATATTGTACTATACTGCCCACTTCCTGATCTTATTGGATCTGTGTGTGAGGTTGGTGAAGGAAACACATGTTTACTGAGTGAGTCGCTGCCATTAGGAACTAGTTTTTATATCACAGCCTGGAAATCACACAGGACCATTTCTGCAAGTGAAAAGTCGTCATTGGAGGAAAATGATTGTGTAGTTTGTGCGACTGAAGAATTGTCCCAACTACATGTGCTGCTGACCCTTGACCTTTTCTTTAGGTGCACAGAGGAGTCTGTGGGAACATCCAGAACTGAGGCATCTTGTGTACAAACGTGTTCAGACCAGATGTCAAATGATGTCAGATGTCATCCGTGAATGGATGCAACTGTGGATCGTTCCAATAAAATGAGGCAGTTTTGTAAGTACAAGCCCACTACAACCCATCATCAACATTTTAAATTACATTATACATCTTCACTGATATAAAGCACCACTATTTTAACCTGATTCACTTTTTCCACCCTAACAGTTCATTCCTCAAATCAAACAGGATATTTGACCCTAAAAAAATGCATCAACAAATAATTTTGTAATAAAATATTTATTCTTCAACTTTTACAAGTGAAATCAAACAAGTGTGTTTAAGAGTGAAACCAGAGTGGAAGCTGCTCATACAGAGTCCAACCCAGGCTAAAGTAAGCTGAGTAGAGCAGCACCATCAAAGTGTCGGCTCTCTGAACACGGTGCAAGATCGCCATCTGCAGGACTAAACTAGTTTTTCTCGCCCTCCTCGTCAACATCAAGATGATGTCATCGTACAGCAACTGATTCCCTGTCCGTCTGGAACAAAGCATTTACATTAAAAAAGACATTTACAGAAAATACAAACACCAACAACACATCTCATCATCACATGATATTTTATTATTTATTATATTATATATTTTTATTGTACCATCAACATCAACAAATACCAGCATATTTTCTTTGAGATTGAGTAGAGTGGACCTTTCCCTTGGTTCACTTCCTGCTCGCAGCATCAGCTGACCTCTGACTTCCTGGTTAAGGTCTCTCAGCGTTGACTGGAATATCAAATCGGACTCACACCATGTTCTTGTAATGTGGTCATGTCTGTCCGCTGTTTGAAGAGCATCTCTGGCCTAAACACTAGGGGTGCAACGATATTCGTATCGATATTGAACCGTTCGATACAGTGCTTTCGGTTCGGTACGCATATGTATCGAACAATACAAAATTTTTAATTTATTTCATCAACTTTCCTTCTGCAGATGCTGTCTGTGTTGAGCGCTCAGTGGATCTGCGTTCGACTACTCCGCCTAGGCTGCACTGTCGAGTGCAGATCCACTGAGCGCAGGGCAAGCTAGCGAGACAGAAGCTAAGCTCGTTGCAACATGGCAAACGAACCTCCCCCACCCTCATTCAGATCTGGTGTTTGGAACTATTTTGGTTTTCATGTGACGTATGACCCTGAAGGTAAGCGAGTCATGGACTAAAGTAAAACAGTATGTTGGATGTGTCACGCAATGCTCAATTACATGGGTGGGAACTAGTGTGTTAGCGCAGTTAGCTCGTTAACGTGTTGGCCGTCTAGCCCCACGCACGGGGCGATCGGCGGTAGCTCGTTAACGGAGATTTGCCGTGTTGTGGTGTTAACATCATTTCAACGAGATTAACCTGACAGCACTAGTGGGAACACAACGAATATGACTGCACATTTAGACCGACATCATCCTAGTGCAAAGACAAGAGGAAGCAGACAAAACAACAAGCACCATGCTACAAACTTTACCCGAGTCATTTAGACAGCCGTTAGCACAGGATTCTCCTTATATGTTTAATATGCTGCTGAGTGTAAAAGCATTTCAGTTCTCACACACACACACACACACACACACACACACACACACACACACACACACACACACACGTGACGGGACATGGCCGGTCCTTCAACCATCGTATGGATGTAAGAGCCTAACACAGGTAACACAGGTCACAGCAGCAGAGCTGGTAGCAGCTTTGTGCGCTTGTAGAAAACTCAGCGGTACTGCAGAGGTTGTGTACTTTACCAGGGAAACGTATGTATTTTGTGTGTGGTTGAAGATTTCCAGGTTGTGTGTTCTCCTGTTTTATTCAGTTTATCAGAAGTCAGCAACTAAAATGTAAAAGCAGCTAAAAAGAAAAGACAATGATAGCATTGTGTGCACAGTGTGTTACAGAGCTGTTGGTGGCAGTCCAATCCAATCCAATCTTATTTATAAAGCACTTTAAAATAGCCAGCACAGGAACAAAGTGCTGCACGGAAAATAAGTTAAAACAATAGAACAACAGAAAACAGCAAAATAAATAAATAAAACACATAAAACATCAAATGAAAACAAAACAAGATAAAACAGCATCGAATCACCTAAAAACAACTGAAATAAAAACCAACATCTCACGTGGTGTCAAAGCTCAGGGTAAAGAGGCGGGTTTTCAAGACTTAAAAACAGGTAAAGAAGAGGCCTGTCTGATCTCCAAAGGAAGCTCGCTCCACAGTTTGCAGCTGCTACAGCAAAAGCAGGATCTCCTCTAAGTTTACGCCCAGTCCTGGGTACATGCAGGAGCAGCTGATCAGCTGGCCTGTATGAGGCTGTCGCAGCTCAGAGAGATGAGATGGGGCGAGGCCATGGAGAGCTTTAAAAGTAAATAAAAGAATTTTAAAATGAATCCTAAAAGAAATGGGCAGCCAGTGACGTGAAGCTAAAACAGGGGAAATGTGCTCAAACTTTCGAGTGCCAGTTAAAAGACGAGCTGCAGCATTTTGACTAATATATGATGCGCTGACCCCAACATGAAGGTCATCACAGTAATGCAGCCGAGTGCTGACAAAGGCCTGGATCACTGTCTCAAAGTGCTGCCGTGAAAGAATTGGCTTTGTTTTTGCAGCTGCCTGAGCTGAAAGAAGCTAGATTTGACCACTGCCTTGATTTGACCACTGCAGGTAGAATGAAATGCCAGCATGTTGTTCACACTTCTTACCCGAGCTGTTCTCCAGCGCATCCGTGAGTGTGGCTGTGAACAGAGGAAGCACTCGAGCAGAAAGTGCTCGTGTGAATGAGTTCAGAGTAGAGCAGCTCGATGTGGGAACAACTCGTGGCGTTCATTTAGAGAACGAATATGTTCATGGTTACTGTATCTCCTCAGCCGAGCCGCCCTTCGTGCCCCTCCCACAGCCACATGCTCCGTCAGTCTGCCTGGCAGAGAGGGAGGGGGGCGTCTGGCCTAGTGCCAGGCTCTCTCAATATTTTATGAGAGGGAGGGGAGGGAGGAGGTGCAGCGGGTTGGTTGGGGGTTAAGAGACTAGCTACACTGAACTACGACGGGGAAACAATTATCCTCCCTGCTGAATTTATAAGTTTGCTCACTTACAGAGAAATGAACAGTCTCTGATTTTTACCTGAGTTTAGAAACATCGAACAAAAAACATATCAGTTATGAACAGATCTGCATGTCCCTGAATGAAGTGTGTGATCCTCTACAACCCTGGATCCCACAGACTGGCTGTGGGACTCTCAGCATATACATGCAAAGGGCGTCAGCATGAAGCTCGGTGACTGTGGGTGCAGCAGTTCTGACCATGATGTGATCAGTCAGCCTCTGTCAGCCTCATGGGCGGAGGATGATCATAGGAAAGGTGCTGGATGGGCCCAAACTCACACAGGAGGAGCTGGTTAATGGTGAGAAGGCAGGTGGATGACAGTCACCACATACTGGTAACACTGGTAGAGGATTGAACTACTGCAGCACCCACGCGGTTTAGCATGTACAAGCCCGTCTCAGGTTTGACCGTCTGGATGATTGGCTGAAGGCTGAGAAATGCTGAGTGTGACACACCAACATCCCCACAGTCAAACACACAGTGGTGGCCGTGGATGGGTGCAAACAAAGCAGTGGCTAAAGAAGAAGTGGGCTAGCCAGCCTCCAGAGCCTCCTTTACTAAATCTGTGGAAGCAGCTGTAAAGAGGAGTGGGCCAAAATCCCTCCGGACATGTCGGCACTTTTTGATCAGTTCAGATTCTGGGAGATGCTCTGATATAAAACATGTATACAACAGAAACGAACAGAAACATCCGTTATTGTCCTGATTGGGGAAATCCCGGTGCTCCAGCAGCAGAGTGACGGGCAGGAGCAAAGCCTCACACAAATAAGAAACACGAGACTTACAGTAACAATAAGAGCTGTACAACATGGAACAGCAGCAGAGTGACGGGCAGGAGCAAAGTCTCACACAAATAAGAACTACGAGACTTACAGTAACAATAAGAGCTGTACAACATGGAACAGCAGCAGAGTGACGGGCAGGAGCAAAGTCTCACACAAATAAGAACTACGAGACTTACAGTAACAATAAGAGCTGTACAACATGGAACAGCAGCAGAGTGACGGGCAGGAGCAAAGCCTCACACAAATAAGAAACACGAGACTTACAGTAACAATAAGAGCTGTACAACATGTAACAGCAGCAGAGTGACGAGCAGGAGCAAAGCCTCACACAAATAAGAAACACGAGACTTACAGTAACAATAAGAGCTGAACAACATGGAACAGCAGCAGCGATGGAAACAACCTCGTGTTTGTTGGAGCAGGGATGGTTAGAAAGAGACGACGCTGCTTTGTGCACGGACCATATTTATGAGTACGAGTAGTGAGTTTAATGATATTTCAATTATATGACAAATATCCAGTGTTGGGGAGTAACAGAATACATGTACGAGTAACTGTATTCTGTTACAGTTACCGTTTAAACAGGTGGTATTTAGAATACAGTTACTTTGTTGAAATAAATGGATTACACTGCGGTACTTTCCTGTTTCTTTCTGTCGGTTTGGATCTGCTGATGAGACTTTGGTCTATATAAATAGACTGACTATGGCATAATCATGACTTTTGTCATCACAGAAGTGATGGGAACATTCAAAGACTAAAAAATAAAGCTGTGGAAGAGCAAATAGTGTGCACAATTCATCTGATCGCAGAGAAGCAGTGAAAAACCCACAGAAAGTAAAAGATAGACGTCCTAAAAACTGGTGCAATTCAGTATAATATCATTGCATGTTTTGTTGCAATGGAGCAAACAACAACAGTACACTACTTTGCTGGGACTAAAGTATCTCTAATATAACATGGATGCTGTAAAATGTGATTGTGACATCCTTGACGTATGCACAGGAGTACAGAAGTAAAACAGCAGGAGTGTTAGCTCTACAGAGGAAAAGACACGCCTGTTACGTCACTTACTACCTGCTTCTTGTCACCACATCGCCCGGTAGGATGGTTTCGACTCTCTCTGTAAGTGTACATCTCACTCTAGACTCTGGCTAACCCATTCTCTCCTCCCTCCGCAGCATTCCTACCAGCCCACCTATGGCTGTGCCACATTATACTGTTCATGGTAATACCGGTATAATGTTGGGCAACGATAAAAAAATAAAATATCGCGATACAATATGGGTAAAGTGCGCATGCGCAGTGCCTTTGTTTTCATACCCACATGGTGGCGATAGAGAATGAGAAGGGGGAAAGCGGATCGTTGAGTGAAACACATGAACCAGAATTGGTTTGTAAAAATGCTGCAACTTCAGTGGTGTGGAACTGGTTTGGTGTTTGTCCGTCAGATACACAACAAAGCACCATTTTTTTGTAGAACATGCAAGCGGCCGTCGTTATTGCCATATTTTTCGGACTAAGGTGCTCTTAAATCTGGGAGTAATCTGGGTCCTAAACTCCGTCCTTCAGGACCCAAAGTCAAACGAACACTGCGACATCACTGAGAGTTAAAAACGGTCTAAATTCTTTCATCTTTAATAAAACGATCAGTGTTGCTGCTTTACCAGGTGTAACAATTGAGTTTAACATCCAGGCATCCATGAAAACAAAATTTATTATATTTAACGGACTTAGAAGTTAACAGGAAGTTAGCAGGAAGTTAGCGGAAGGTAGCTCACTGGTTTTGCTAGTGCCTAAGCATGATATAGCATGTTCTGACTGAGAGATTTCTGAACAAATTAAAACGTACAGCTCTGCTGTCACTTCCAACATAAATGAAGACAGAAAACTAAACAGCAGTGACGTTTGTAGGGTTACTGAAGTTGGGCTAGCTGGTATATAATGATGTGCTACGTGATTGCTAGCGACACAGCTATGTTAGCATAAACACAGTGAAGCTGGAGGACGAACACTAACACTTTTCCACTCGATAAAAGTTAACGTGAGGGTTCCTGATGGTTAGAGACAAATGCAATCACATGGCAGGATGCTGTAAACCACAGGTGTCGAACTCCAGACCTCGAGGGCCGGTGTCCTGCAGGTTTTAAATGTGTCCTTGATCCAACACAGCTGATTCAAATGGCTAAATGACCTCCTCAACATCTCTTGAAGTTCTCCAGAGGCCTGGTAATCAACTGATCATTTGATTCAGGTGTGTTGACCCCGTGTGAGCTCTAAAACCTGCAGGACACCGGCCCTCGAGGCCTGGAGTTTGACACCCCTGCTGTAAACCATAGGTGTCAAACTCTGGCCCGTAGGCCAAATTTGGCCCGCAACCTAATTACATTTGGCCCGCGAAGCCATACCAAATTACTATTAGAGCTGGCCTACTGGTATTATACAGCTAATATATATATTGTTTAGTATTAAGCTTTGCTTGTTCCATATTCAGTTTTTCAGCAAAACGTGTTTGAGTCCATAAGAAAAGATTCATTCTTATATCTGGAGGAATAAATATATTTCAATAAATATTAACGTTAGCCCGCGACTTTGTTCCAGTTTTGAATTTTGGCCCACTGTGTATTTGAGTTTGACACCCCTGCTGTAAATGGACCAAACTTCAGTCAAGAGAACAACTGAGATAATCCATCCACAATACGAGGTTAGTCATTAATATACTGCAACAACATGGGAATAGAGCCGCTGCCAGAGAATTCAACATTAATGAATCAATGGTAGAGAAGTGGAGGAAGCAAGAAGAATGAGTTTAATAAAGTTTGATTTATCTGACTGCTTTGTTTCTCTTAATGTGCCTTATAATCCCCTGCAGCTTATGGTCTGAAAAATACGTACTGCAAACGAAATCATTTGAAGAACTTGTTACATTAGCCTTGAGAATAGTTAGCTTCATAACTTGGCCAGCTCCAGGCCTCGAGGGCCGGTGTCCTGCAGGTTTTAGATCTCACCCTGGGTCTACACACCTGAATCAAATGATTAGTTCATTACCAGGTGTCTGGAGAACTTCAAGGCATGTTGAGCCATTTAAATCAGCTGGACACGTCTAAAACCTGCAGGACACTCGTGGCCTGGGTTTGGACACCACTGCCATAACTGAATACTGAAAGAAACTACAAGTCACGATCAGCTTCCTCATCAAGAACATCGTGAGAAGTCAGTGCAGCTGAGCAGACTTACTCAGGAGGAGTGGTAGAGAAGGACTGAAGAATGGCCACATCAATTCTCCCTGTGCGATAACACAGGTGGATCCTGCAAAACGAGTGTGTTGTCTCTAGTACAACATATAACAATTCTGGGTTTATCTCTGGACTCCATCTCTTTTACATCACTCTGTCAGAGGCCATAGCTGTGAGTGCCTTCAATCGGGCATACTGGGCATTTGCCTGGTGGGCCGACAGTGATTCTTCGTATTTATGGGTTGATGGGTTTTGTTTTGTTTGTTTGTTTTGTAACGGCATGAGCAATGAAAGGTGGTGGATTGGCCAGATGCTGGACGATGTGTAAAAATAACTCAGTTGTTTGGTGGTGGCTATGGCAGAGCTTCCACAGCCCTGCTCACAGCATTCCTGACTCTTTTTCGCCTGCACAAAACAGTCCCCTTTAGATTATACCTTCGGCTACTGGGTATGATGGCTCAGCCATCCTGGTGGTCTGGCTTGGCTGTTTAAGAGGGTTTCAGCGCTGGGTGGTTTCTTCAGGTGCTTCCTACTGTTCTTGTGAGGATTGACAATACCACCATGGGGGCTTATATTAGCCATCGGGGAGGGATGCATTCACGCTAATAGCAGCAAACATTTCCTCTCTCTGAGTGCAACACATCCCAGAGTCAGAATGGGGAATGAATCTGCGAGGCGTTGTGTTATATGGTGATTGGGCTTTGCATCCAGCCACTGTAGAACAGCTTCAGCTGGAGCTTTTAGCCACTACATAGAGCAATAATCTTCACTAAGCTTGATCTTAGAAACACGTTCCATCTGGTGGACATTGGGGAGGTGACGAATGGAAAACTGTTTTCAACACTTGGACATTTCAAGCGTGCCGGGCTGACAAATGCCTCAGTTGTTTTCCAGGCTTTAATCAATAATGTGCTCTTTGTATGTGCACCTGTTTGACCTGCAGATTTTTTTCCAGAGAACAACTAGAACAGGAAGCAAGTCAGAGTTCTTCAATGACTATGAGACACTAAGTCTAGTCTTGGTCTTGGTAGCCGGGGATCCGTCCGCCATGGCCTCTGATCCTGGCTGCCACGTGGCACACATTGCATGCGACCCTATGGCGCCCACTGCAGGTGCTGGGCCTGCATAAGAATGGGCCCATGTCCCTTTTTCGGGTTGTGCCCAGCCAGGCCCCATGGACCAGTGCCCGGCCACCAGATGTACAGCTTCTGGCACCCTCCCCGGGCCTGGCTCCAGGGCAGGGCCCTGGTAACACTATCCCAGGCAGGGTGAACTGTTTCCTTGATCTTGCACTCATAGGGGTCTTCTGAATTAAATTGAATTGAGGAGCAGACACAGACTGTTTTATATAAAATCCTTCTCATGCACTTCAACAGTCTTATTCATCATCGAGTCTTAAATGATCCTGTTATGACCAATGACTGCTCGACTGTGTCAAAGAGCTACTTCCACAGTGTGGAGAAGCCAAAATTCTGACTCCACGCCAAATAAAAGGGGGAAACCCTCCCAGGGATTGACACCTAACAGTTAAATAGTTAAAGGATTAAACTTCTCTTTCCTTTCTTTAAACAAAAAAATATTTTCAAGAAACTATTCAAAGGTCCCAAATATCTTATTTCACTCACAAGGCAGACGAGAGGCAGCTGTGTCATTATGGCGTTTGTATCCTGCTGCTACTGGGACCAGTTACAGTTCCTTTCACTAACACACACACACACACATTCTAGTTTTGATATCTTAGTGAGGACACCTAGTTGACATGATCCTTTTCCTAGCCGCTCACCGTAACCATCAATAATGGATGGTTAACGCTCAACCTAAACCTAACCATAACCTAACTGTAACCCTGACACTAGAACCACATTGTGAGTCTCAAACTCGTGAGTAGGGATGGGTATTGATAAGATTTTAACGATTCCGATTCCATTTTCGATTCTGTTTAACGATTCGATTCTTTATCGATTCTCTTATCGATTCTTTTTTTTTTTAAAAAAAAGGAGAACACTAAGGTCGATTAGCTCAGAGCTTTGTTTTATATCTTCTCTTTGAACAAGATAGAAATTTAGGAGTAACATGGCCTTACAAACCCAACAGTGAGATCTTGAGAGATCCAGCCTACGGCTCTTCAATGGGGTGTCACAGGGTCCCCAGGAAAAAAAAATAGTAAATGTAAAATAATAAAATAAATATTCTTGTGAGACATATCACATATTGACGGGGTCGGGTTATGTTAAAAGTATAAATTGTTATACTTTGTTCATTGGTTCAAAGGTACCCCACACTTCTTTTTTTGTTTGCTTGTTTGTTCTGGTGTATTTTTCATTTGAACTGTTACTCTGCCAGAGTACTCATATTTACAAGATGGCATTGAACGCCCCATTGGTGTATCAGGAAAACTATTTTGTACATATGTTCCTTGAAGGGGATTGAAGTCGTTCTTTTTTCCACCGCAGCGAAGGGCTAGGAGTAGGAGAGGAGCTGCTGTATGTTTTTGTTATCGAATCGATCTGATTGTGAAATAAAGCATATGCAGTGAGAAAGCAACTCCAGGAGTCATCCCTGCCTTAAAGCTGCAACATTCTTCTGTAGCAATAACAAAGTTTAACATAAATTGTTCTATGGCAATTACACAAGAATATCCAGTAATGTCCCTGCCTACAATTAAACACATTCACTTACCAAAAATCGGGGGCATCTGCTGTGGCAAATGGGTGCAAGCCTTTGACCACAAACTTAGACACTGCTCGGTGACATTAGTCTATCCTGGCCTGAAAGGAGACGCTACCGGTAGACTGCAGCGAGAACTGCCAGCGAGCGCCAGCCAGACTCTGTCTGTCTCTCTCATCATGGTCACCTACATGTACAGTAATGGCAGGTCTTGTAATAAGGCAGATTGCGCTAACATAATATGCACTGTTAGTTGATTATTTACCTGCCGCATTAACGGGAGAGGACGTGCAAACGTTACCGCTGCTGCTGGGTTGAGAGTCACGAGTCCGGAGCGGAATTAAAAACGCGTGTCATCGCGTGTTTTGTGAGCAAATGCTTTTGCATATTCGTAGTGTTTCCTCCCTTAAATGAAATATCTACTTTGCAAGTTGCCCTGTTGTCATCGGTTCTCATAAAGTATAATCAAACTTTTGAGCGTTTGAGCCGCTTAGGCGCCGTGTTTCCTGCCAGGTAAATGACGCTCCGCAACGTGGTGACGTCATTCGGGGCGACTGGAATCGATAAGGGAATCGTTTGCAAAAATGGCAAACGATTCCAAGGAATTGAAACAGTGGGAACCGGTTCTCAACAAGAACCGGTTTTCGATACCCATCCCTACTCGTGAGGCACTTTTGTCCTCATAAATGACTGTTGGTCCCCACAAGTATAGTAACATTCCAATTCTTGGTCCCCACAGAGACATCTAAACAGGTACACACACACACTTTCATGTATTTTTGTCCACAGTATAAAAGCTGTTTGGGGCTGGGAGGAATTAAGTCCGTCCATGGCAACTTTCCCCGACTGCCTTCCACATTCTTTGAGTGCTTGCCTTGTCTGCTCGCTCTGGCGCTTTAATGACTTCCTTCAAATGGTACCAACACTTCAGCAACGACTGCAACATCATTTTTTCCATCTTCACAGCCCTGGAAGCATTGGACAGTATCATCTAATACATGGAAAATATTAAAACAGCTCAGCTCACAAAAGCAGGGAAACTTTGGGTGCAAACATGTGGAGACCACTAATTCATTTACTGCATGTTGCCTCTGCTCAGTGTCTGCTCAGTAGAACATGGATCTACATGTTCAGTCCTGCACTGGCCAAAGCTGGTAGTGGTACTGCTTAGACTCTTTGAGTGCTAACATTGGTGCTCCAATCATTTGGTCTGGCTCTAACGGTGTGATTCAGACTGAGCAGACCTGGTGCATTTTGAATCAAAACTGCAGAGTCATTTTACTATTATTTAATAAGGAAGAACAGAGAAGAGTCCATGACCACGTTATATCAGTAAAGATGTTGTGTCTGCATGAGAGTAGACTGTCTCTGCAGGCAGCATCACACCCAAACAGAGCAGACAGCCTGTTCATCCTGAGCTCGCCAAGGTCACCAAAGGTCAGGCGGACAAAAACCTGCAGTCTTAACAAAGCCACAGGCAAAGACACTCTTTATTATCAACTATCTAATAAAACGCAAAACAGCCAAGAAGTGAATCTGCCATGAATTTCACAACTTTACAAGCTAAGAAATAGACACTGAGCTTTATATTGATTAAATATGTTAAATAGATATTAAATTAAATATAGATCCTGATAAATGCCTCGTTAATTTTTCATCATAGAATTACTGTTGAAACAACCCCTTATCCATGTTTGATGCCCTGCAATGGACTCACAGCCAACTGTAGAAAGCAGCCCAATCAGAGGCACTTTTTCTTTGACCCAGTTTATTCTAAGTGGAGATATTATCTGAATTTCAGGAGTGGGACCACACCTCATTCTCGCCGCCTCAGTTTATATATGCCCCCTTCACCAATACCCTCTGTTCTCATTTTCATGCCCACCTGGAGCCCAGGAGCCGCTGCCGGTCCTCTTTGAGGCCTTCCCCACACTGCAGCACCAGTACACGCTCCCTCATCCATCATCGTTCATCGTAACTGAGGATGTGGTCCCAGCTAGTGAAATTGCTAGTAAAAATGTTAATGTGATGAACTCACCAGCTACTGGCTCACTGACATCCAGTACAAGAAGGCCAGGCTTACCAAAACATACAGTTTGATTTGTGCGCTCTGCTGCTGCACACAAATACTGTCCAACACAAGGAATTCAGCCTGGATTTACACTCTTCCCAGTGTCCTATGGCAGGTCAGCTCTATCACAGGCAAGGACAGCTCTGACGCTTCAGAAGTGTTATCAAAATAAATAAATAAATAAACAAAATAGAAATAACATACTAGTTTGGATCAAAAGCCAGACTAAAATAATAAGTTTTAAGACACAATTTAAAAGACTGCATGGACTCGGAGAGACGAATATAAAGAGGGAGGTTACTCCAGAGTCTGGGAGGTACGACAGTAAAGGCCCGATCCCCTCTGGACTTCAGACGAGACCTCGGTTGCGTCAGGAGCATTTGATTGGAAGATCTAAGTGCCTTATTAGGGATGCACAAATGGAGGCGCTCGCGTAGATAGCTGGGAGCTAAATTGTTTAAAGTTTTAAAGGTAAGCAAAAGAATTTTGAATATTGGTACGATAATCAACAGGGAGCCAATGTAGGTTGGCTAAAACTGGTGTGATGTGGGCATAATTTCTAGTTCCAGTTAAGAGACGCGCAGCTGCATTTCAAACTAACTGGAGCCGGTGAATAGAGGAAGGTGGGAGGCCCGAGTAGAGAGAATTACAGTAGTCTAATCTGGAAGTGATAAGACCATGAATGAGTTTTTTAAGGTCCTTCAAAGGGAGGTATGGCTTTGCTTTAGATATCTGACGCAGCTGGTAGAAACTGTTTTTTACCACAGAGGAGGTCGATTTCTTGAGCTGTCCAGGAAAACACCAAGGTTTCTAACAGTGAGTGAGAGATGGCTACCAAGGGGCCCTAAGGCCCCTTGGTAGCCATCTCTAAGTTGTTCCAGCGGTAAGTTGTTCCAGCGGGGTGTGACTATCAAAAACTATAACTTTTGTCTTATCCTCGTTCAGTGTGAGAGATGTGACCACGTTTGTACCTCATTTAGACAGTCAAACAGGGGTTCCAGAGACGTAGAGACATCTGATGTCAAAGGGAAATAAATTTTTATGTCGTCGGCGTAGCAGTGAGAGGAAATGTTATATTTTTTAAGTATTACTCCCAAAGGCAGCATGTACAAGGAAAAAGAACTGGGCCGAGCACAGATCCTTGAGGCACACCACAGTGAATTTGTTTTTAAAAACTGAAGCTGGCCCTCCACCTCTGTCAGTGGACTGGGGTGAGCTTAGAAAGGTGAATCGGGTTGGTTCTGAGAAAGAAAAGAACTCACCAGGGCAAAGCCAAGTTTCAGTCAAGAATAAGAAGTCCAGCCCGGATGAAAGAATCAGCATACAGAGTCCTAAAGTTGGCAGCATGGTGTTCAGAAAACAGCCTGGGACTGAACACTAAGAAAACCAAAGAGGTCATTGTCAACGTCAGGAGGCACTGACTTGGCCCCCCTCTACATCAACGGGGAGTGTGTGGAGAGGGTCCACACCTCCCGGTTCCTTGGTGTCCTCATCTCTGCTGACACCTCCTGGACAGACAACATCTCAGCGGTCGTCAAGAAGGCCCAACAGCGGCTGCACTTCCTGCGAGTCTTCAGGAAGTGCAAGCTGAACTCCAACCTGCTGCTGACATCACGGTATGGTACGGCAGCTGCACTAAGGCGGATAGAGGCTTCAGAGTGTGGTCAAGACAGCACAGAAGATCATCGGCTGCCCTCTCCCCTCCCTGATGGACATTTATTCCTCCCGCTGCCTCAGCAGAGCAGCAAGCATTATCCATGACAGCTCCCAGTCCGGTTCTAACCTGTTCAACCTGCTTCCCTCAGGGAGGCGCTACAGGTGCATCAGCAAGGAGACCCACAGACTCGCAACAGTTTTTTCCACCCGTAACCTGAACTCACACATGATAAACACAGTTCCACCCCCCAATCTAGGACCTCTACACACAGACTACACAACTATCATCACCACAGTGCAACACTTAATTTACGTGCAGTAACCCACACTGTAATATATAGCACTATGTTTTGTTTCTATATTTGTAGATAGTGCTGCAGAACTGTGCAACTCACCCCCTTCTTTCCCACGTCTGCACTGAATAGGAGATGCTCTGAAGCTTATTGTGCATGTGTGTAGTGACAATAAAACGCATTCTATTCTGTTTTTGTTCACATGCTAAGTTCAGCATTCAAAATCTTGGTGTAATGTTTGAGTCTTCTCTGAGTTTCAACTGTGTAAAATCTTTATCTCACTCCTAACATTTCTAAATTGTGAAACATGGTCTCCTCTGCTGAACTGGAAGAAATTATCAATGCGTTTCCGTCATTGCATTTAGATTAATGTACTGGCCTCTGTGCTGGATTAGAGAAACCACCAAGGCTCTGCACCAGTCTACAGCTGACTCTGTCCATTCTTTTAAAAAGCACTTCAAAACCTTTTTGTTTAAACAGATTTTCTGTTGAGAAGTTTTTTAAAAATTTTAAAACTACAGGTTTATGTCATTTTGGCACTTAATGGGGTTTTTTTGTGACGGTTTGTCTGTGAAAACGTCCTCACAATCACTAAAAACCAAAGAACACCACCCCCACAGTAAAGCGGTGGAAACATGGGTCATTTTTCTGCTAAGAGCACAACATGACCTCCCTGCATGGAGGGGCCAATAGACAGGACCGCGTATCAAATCAATCAAATCAAATCAAAATTTATTTATACACATTTTTAAGACCGAAGTACACCAAAGTGCTTTCCATTAAAATCGCAGTACAAATAAAATCACAATAAAATATAAATTACAAATATATAAAATATAAGATAATTACATTTTTCTTTTTCTTTTCTTTTCTTTTTCTTTTCTGAAAAAGCATTTTTATTTTTGTATATAAATAAATGTTGATGTTGTGCTATGGGATTGTATGTTTCAATTTTACTTATAATGTGCCAAATCACTACAACAGGCGGCTCAAGGCGATGCCATCCAGAGTAAGGATCTTGTTAGCCACAGTGTTTCTAAGATTTTTACGCCCCGTTACAATAACCTCAGTTCTATCTGAACTTAGAAGCAGAAAATTAAAGCTCATTATGTGTCTAAGACATCCCGGCAGTTTAACCAATAAAAGCGGGTATCTTATGCATAGCAGTGAAAATGTATGCTATGCTATGTCTTCTAAAGCACGTATAATGTAAACAAATCTGGTCTTTGCACAGAAGCCTGTGGAGCTTCATAATTAACCTCAGTGTGTGAAGAGGACTCTCCATTTAATAATAGCTGTAATAAAATGTTATGGCCGACGGTGTTAAACGCTGCACTTGGGTCTAGCAGGGTCTTGGGTCTTCATCCATATTTCAACTTTTCAATATGAATGAAGGCTGAAAACTGATTAGATTAATGTCTGATGATCTTTTCTGTGCTTCTTCAAGTTTGTAACACCGAACGTATTAAAGGATGATATAAGGTTCACAGGAAGAGTTTAATTAGACACACATTTACTATTTTTCTTTATACTCTTTCTTTCTTGACATGTTTAATATGATTACTATCAGAGGAGAAAATGACCCTTGTGTAGTTTAAAAACTTTTTATTTAATCAAACTGTAATGTTGTTGAACTCTGACGGACGTGTCTTTTAATCTTGTCAACAAATCCTTAATCACCTAAATCTGTCATTTATCATCTAGTAAAATGTTCCCTCTGCTTCTGTTGCACATCTCCCCGACACTCTCTGCTTCACCTGTCCTGTGCAGCTGGTCCAACCCCTGCCTGCCTCCTTAAACTGGGGTGTTTAAATCTCTTTACCTCTGTTGTGAACTTCACACAAAGTTTGTGGTAACAAAATCAAACTGACGAGGATCTCGTTTGAAAAAAAAACAAAACAAAAAAAAAACACACACACACAGACAGTCACGAGACAAAATAAAAACAGACTGCTCAAAGCAAAGGCAGAGCCCTCACAGCTGGTAGTACAAACACAGTGACAACATGCGTATCAGATACCCTCAGTGCCAGAAGCATAAATATGAAAAAGGTGGGATCACCAAGAATATCCTAAAAATGGCGTTGAGGTGGGTGTTACAGTGAAAAAAACAAAAAGCAGCCAAATTTTCATCTGAAAATGTTGAATTTTAGTAAAAACAATGCTCTGTAGTTTGATACTGTCGTTACAGACAAAGCAGATGTTTAAAGCCTTTGAACGCTCATTTAAAACGCGCTCATTCTCCTTATCAGCTGGAAACATTAAAGCCGTAAAATGACTTTTTCAAACGGATAAAAACTATTGAACAGCAGCAATGATGAGCCTGTACCAGAATTTGAATGTACATGTGTTGAAGGTGCGGGTCTTGTTGAATTATTAAACATACTTTCTTTAATTTTTCGAGCCACAAAAACAACAACTTTTAATTTTCTTCTGCTTGAGTCTCGGCCTCGGGTAGCTCTACTTATCATTGCTCAATCAGTTGTCTGTTTGTGCTACTTTTTCAAGGAGCAGTGGATTATTGGTAAGGGTGACTTTATGTGTTTAGCTACTTAAGTGGAAGTACTGTGGATAGTTTTACCTTACATACATAGATCTACCAGTACAGCTTCTGAGGTAACTGTTTACAAAATGTTATAATCTATCCACAAGTTCTTTGCAATTTTACATTGATAAACATTATCCTTAACACATTTGACCCGCATAAAGTGCTATGGCCATCACACTGTCATTTAGAATTGTTTAAATAACTCGTGTCTTAAGTCCTTCCATCAAACAGAAAATAAAAAAATAAATAAAATAAAAAAAATAAAAAAGTCGCATGGATCACTTTATATTTCTAACATTTTGTGATATAAAGTCGTTCATAACAAACTGAAAGGCTGGGAGTTTAAAATGCAAACCGATGGAAGCAGCAGTAGAAGACTATAATGTCACAGAGCACACAGTGTCTATTATTGTGTAGACAATTATAAATAAGAGCTTAATAAAAGATGCTTAATTTCTTAAGAAATAAACAGGTGGAGTGATCTTTATCAAAAGTGGATGTTGCATCTGTGGCTAAACCCCTGTACCCAAAAACTTTAAAAATCTACTGTGTGTGAGGCTGTGTAAGTAAAGCTTGCCCTTCACACCCGCGTGTAACAAACCATTTGTTGGGGGTTGTGGATTTGGCACCTCAGCATTGTGAAAGTGGGGAAACATGTTTCTGGCTGTGCATAAGATTCCTCCTTACAACTTAGAATCTCAGTTCTAAATGAAATTCAGATGTTTTTTAAGTATGGCTAATGTATTAATTGACTTCTAAGGCACGCACACACACACACACACACACGCACACGAACAACAACACCAACACGGAGAAGAAGAAGAGGGGGTCGGCAGACTATGAATAAATCTACATACTCTGATATATGGTATGTGTTTTATAAAAACCTACTCTACACCAGCTGAGGAAGTAATTAAACACAATGTTTTGCCAAGTTTCCCCTCTGGGAAAAAGTCTGTCTTCATTTATTCAGTTATTGTACTAATGTATGCACATTTCTATGCTATTAAAGGTACTGAAAAGCTTTACTTACACAATACTTTGGGTACTGAGTTGACTTACAACAAAGATTATGCTGAAATGCTGAAAAAAAAAAAAAAATATATATATATATATATTATAAACTATATAAATAAAAAGTACTTTTAATAAATTAAATTATTTTTTCACATGAAAACAATATTTATATTAATAAATTCTCGTTTAACAGAAATCTCTGATAATGTTTGTGGTGTCAGCTTTTTCCTTTTCAAACTGTGCGAGAGAAGAAGTATCTCATGACATTCACGCCTAATGTGTTCAGCATATTCTGCACAGTCTGCATCGTCACTGGTACCTGTTTAAGGCTGACGGGGGGTTGAACAGCAGGCTCTGGACACGGGCCCCCAGTGGGGAACCTGAGCCCTGATGATGGGGAGGGTGAGTGCAAACACCAGAGCCAAAGGTAGCTTCATGGTAAAGATGTGGCTTTATTACCTAAAGAGAGTATGAAAGAAAAGCAGGTAAGGTAACACAAACCAAAAGAAACATGGCCAACGCAAACAAGATTACTGCTACATCAACTCAGGCAACATTTTTCTTGGCAGAAATAATCTAATATTAACTAATTTATAGTTTAATCCTTCGCATGTATCTCCACAGATTTCTCTTACCTCTGTGTTCCAGTGGTTCAGATATGTGCTCTGTCTTTAGAGATAGAGAGACAAGGCCGTGTGACCGATGGTGACATGGAACTGAATCTGAGCCCCAAAGAGAGAATAAGAGTTATGCTTTTGCACCATATTGTGTTTTCACCGTTCTTTCGTAGCAAGAAGAATGATTTTCAGTCAAATGATCCCTACAATCAGTATATTTAATTTCAAAATCAGCCACCCTGGAAATCAACCTACCATCTGGATAATTGTCAGATACTTCTTCCACCACAGGTACTTTTGGATCTTAGGTCCACAGGAGGCAAGACTGTAATACAGGTACATCAGGACATGGATCATCGCATTCATATGTGCACCAAAGAATGCTGCAGTAGAAGAAACAATAAGTTTTTAATTTTGTTCTGCTTACTATAGTTAAAAAAAAATCTTAAACTGAGTTGCTCTGAACTCCTGCTGTCTGTATCCAATAAAAAGACAATAGTTGAGGGGCTGGGAGATACAAACAAGTGTAGGTCCAGGGGCCCATGAATCCAGATTAAACTATCCAAGCTACATATGACGATACTATGCTTGTGGGTTTCAGTGAAATTTGTCATCTAGCTTCCTCATCAGTGTTCAGACTCAGTTTACTCTCAGTCACAATCATCTACTTGCAAATATACATATAGCTGCACCTGTGTTTACTAATTAGCAAGTGATAGCGTGTTATCATGCTAAATACATACTGTGAACATGATAAACATTGTACCCTATAGTAAACTTCAGCGATTAAATGCTATTACTCTCAACATGTTGCCTTGTTGGCATTAGCACTTAGCTCAAAGTGCTCCTCTGCCTGTGGTATACCTTTACAGAGTTGCTAGCATGGCTGTTAATATGCAGATGCATATTATAAAAAAAAAAAAAAAGCTCAACAAACAACAATAATGAATACATTAACCAGTAGTGAATAAAAGGTTTATAGACAAGTAGCTCCACATGTTTGGTTTAGCTTCCTGAAGCATCCACCAAGGCATTTGTGTCTCTTCCCAGCCCTCACCCAGTATAAACCACAAAACTACAGAGCCGGTGAAGGCTTTATCAACAGCAATGCTGATAAATTCATATATATATCATATAGCTGATGTCTGCTGTGTTGTAAGCTACTCACACTGTCCTCCTGCCACCCACTTGATGCCAATCCACCAGAGCGTGAACATGGAGCAATGATGGTAGACGTGCAGGAAGGTGACCTGGTTAAATTTTTTCCTCAGGATGAAAAACACAGTGTCCAGATACTCAATGCCTTTGGAGATGAAATACCTCCACAGAGCTCCTGCCACCTGACTCCCGCAGAAATAAAGAAGGGGAAGAAAAAGACTGTTAACATATGAACATATATGATCAAGAGCTACATGTGTGTGAACTCTGATTTTGGAAATCCTAACCTCGACCCGAGACTGACTCACTTGTGGTTTCTGTTTCAAACTACGTCATAGAGCAACAGGAAGGAAGGTGAAACTGAACACCATTCAACTCCGGCTTGTACTTTTTTCTGATAACAGGCCCGTGCTCTAAATGTATGGATGCCTCTCATGTTTCTAAAAGCTCTCTGAGTGACGTGTCCCTGGCAGGCTGACTGTAATTTTCTGAACCATGGGTACAGTGGAGAATTATTAACAGGTAGGGATCTGGTTCCAAGGAAACTAATTATTGTAGACACAAAAGTCTTAAGATAGTAAGTTACATAAACAGCTGAAGTCCCACTACTATATTCAGAGTTTATCTATGCAAGCGTGTGTGTGTGTGTGTGTGTGTGTGTGTGTGTGTGTGTGTGTGTGTGTGTGTGTGCAGTCGGGAGAGTTGGGGTATCCAATTTCCTTTTTTTGAATGCCTTCTTGTGAACGCCGTCTGTTTTCCACATTCTGCAACGGTAAAATACGACTTAGAGGCGGATATTTGTTTTACCTTATGGGCAACAGTTGTCTGGCTTTGTTCTTGCTGTTGACAAAACTCGCCTCATGGTTGACTCTGAGAAAAAAACTCTTTCCCACAGAGGGGAATAAACTTATTCGAATATGAGCTTTTTTTCCACTAAGACTTGTTTTATGGTGAGATGTACGAAATTATTTACCGGGTTACAAGCAATGATAATATCGGATGTTGACTCCTCAGCGTCATCATTTTCTATCTATTGAGAAAACTTATTGTTAAAGTATTGAAGAAAAAAAACTCCTCCTTGCCCCGCGGGGTGTGTGTGTGTGTGTGTGTGTGTGTGTGTGTGTGTGTGTGTGTGTGTGTGTGTGTGTGTGTGTGTGCCTTCTTGCGAACGCTGTCTGTTTTCCGCATTCTGCAACGGTAAAATACGACTTTGAGACGGATATTTGTTTTACCAAATGGACAATTGCTGTTGACAAAACTCGCCTCATGGTTGACTCTTTCCCACAGAGGGGGGTGCTTTAATAAACTTATTCGAATATGAGCTTTTTTTCCTCGCTAAGACTTGTTTTATGGGGAGATGTAAGAAATTATTTACCGGGTTACAAGCAATGATAATATCGGATGTTGACTCCTCAGCGGATCAACATTTTCTATCTATTGAGAAAACCCATTGTAAAAGTACCCGCGGTGTGTGTGTGTGTGTGTGTGTGTGTGTGTGTGTGTGTGTGTGTGTGTGTGTGTGTGTGTGTGAGTGAAACAAGATCGCCTGTCGCTGGTTTGTTTTTCAGTCTCTCAAAAGGAAAAGTAGTATTCACTAAGGGATAGTTATCCATTTTTTTTACACATAGGCAGCCTGTAGGTTACAAGCGGATAGAAAGTTCTTCTTTTCATCACAAGCTATGGTGTATCTTAAAGGTTTTTTACAGCGTCTGTATTATAGGAAAATAAAATACTATTGAAATCTCTACAGGAAGTCACTCTTTATTTCCATTACAAACGCCGGTGCAGCTTAAGAAAGTAAAATTACATCCGCTCTGTCTCTCTATACATCACAGAATCATCTGCTGCATCACCGCTGTGCTTAGGGAACATGACGCAACAGGTCTGAAAATGACTAGACACTTCCGGAGTATTTCCGGTAGGGTCATAAGGTCCGGATCGAGATTGAATATGTCATATTCAAAGCCTTCTTCTTTGGGAGAGCAGATCTCATCGGACACAGGAACGCTGCGGGGCTGCAGAAGGAAATCCATCTTGCGTCTGGGCCTTAGAAATTGTGACGGACTCCACCTCTCTGCTTTTTTATTCCCCTCCAACAGATGGCGCGCTTCCGGAGGTTTCCCCCTCCCTCTAAAAACTTTTTTTTCCCAACAACAGATGACGCGCTTCCGTGGTTCACCCCCCCTTCTCCGGATGCGATTCGTCACGCTCATTACACGCTTCCGGGGGGGGAGGGGCGGGAGGTCAAAAGGTCGTGATTAGGGCCATCAATCACTTCGGATCAAATTTTGTCATAAGCTGTATGGTATTAACTCTCTGCAGCGGCTTCCACTCGTTTGAGCAGTTTGTTGCGTGACCTCCTGTCTCTCACTGAACTAAAATGCCTCCAAACAACAGCAAAATAGATGGCACTCACTCCAACGTCTTGCAGCAAAAACATTAAGTGATGGGAAGAACAGGTGATGGATGAGCTGCAGATGTAACCGGTGTAATTCTGCGTTGTGTCTGATAAAAAAGGTAAAAGAAAGAAAGACCTCCCAGTAAATAATTTGCCCACTCCAGCTCCTACGACCAAATACAAACAGTGGGGAAGAGGGTTAGTTCAACCCACCACAGCTCCCAAGCTAGCAAGGAGTATATATTCATGCTAGCATTTATGGCGCCTAAAACACATTTATGATACACACATACTACACACTTATAACATCTAACAAAAACAGGCTTAATAATGACAATAATCGAACTAAAATTGCAACCAGAAACATCCAGGTGGCTAAATATGCATTATATGTGTGTTTTAAAGTGTTGGAAAGAAATGACACCCACCTCTCCCACAGGGGGATTGTAGAAAAGGGGAGAGGCAAAAGGGGTACACTGTATTTATAGGATTGCACCGAAGAAGAAGAAAAGAACGAGGAGGGGCTCTAACTGATAATGAACACAACTACAGGCTTGGAGGTCCTAAAAGTCAGGTATAAAAGGAGCAGTTTGGGGGTTTAGAACACATTATAACAATGTGATTTATGACCCTGTTACACAGAGCCAGCAGAATGAGCTGCTGCCACCACCACAATCAATGGTGACGCCAATTTAGAAAGAGCCCCAGTTGATTCCACTCTTGCCAGATGCTGAATACACATCGTCTAAAAGTGTGTGCCATTGACCAAAGGAGGAGTGGGCTGTTCACACATGCCTGTGTTCTTATGGAGCAGTCTTTGAGGATGGCGAGTCCAGAGCTGGAGGTTTAGATCTAAGAGAGTGATCCAAAGTCAGGAGAGGATTACACCCAACCTTCAGAGATCTTCCTATAAGCCAGAACTGGAAGCAGAGCCACCTTTGGCTATGATATCTTTACTGGACCCAGTAAGTCCAGTCAAGGTCAAAAACGTGGTCAGTCCCCCATTTAGTGCCATAGATCTGAAACATAGTAAACAAAATGCTAGTAAAAAGTTACAAACATGTTCAAGTTACATGTCTACAACTCCACAACAGACATACTTTGCTACTGGTGCCAAACAGTACTGCAGTCTGTAGCTTTCCAGCCATCCTTTGAACGTCTTTGAGTTTAATGTAGCCAAAACTGGATTCAGTAATCAGTGTTTATTTACAGAAGCCGTAGAGTATGGCTGCCACATGTGAACATCAGTGACGGCTCATTTAAACTGTAGGAACGATTAACCCAACATCAGAAAAATACTTCATTTGACATTAATGTGACAAATTAACACTGCTGGGACTTTTCTGGTCCTACACTGTTCATGTCCAAGTCAACACATTGTAAGATTTACACGTGGAAGGTCATCTAAGCTGCTTATGTGGAGATTACCTTTCCTTTAACAACGACCAGTTTCTTCTTTTCAGTTTTCAGTTTTATTTGTCATATGCAAGTTAGCACAGGGTCAACATTGCAATGAAATGTGTTTGACGAGCAGCAGTCACTCGGCAGCTTGATACAGTAGGAGAAAATATAATAAAATAAAATAATAAAGAAAATAGAAAAATAGTAAGGAGCAAATATTAGAGAGACATGGTAAAAGAGAAAAGATGACTAAATATATTTGTATCTATAAATATATGTACACTAGTGATTAAATAAGAAAATCTTGAAGAGAAATATGACGGGAGGGCAGATGGGACATTGCACAGGAATGAGCAGCAGAAAATTTCAGTATTGCACTTTTAAATATAAATATCAATGACAATAAAGTGGAGTGACCAGTGCAGATTAAACAGAGTACTTGTGAAGCTGCAGGTAGCTTCTGAGTGCTGTGTTGTGTGTGTTTAAGTGTTGTGGTTGAGGTGTCGTACGGCTTGGTGGTAGAAACAGTTTTTGAGTCTTGTAGTCCGAGCAGACAGACTCCTGTAACGATGGTAACAAGGAGAACAGCTGATGTGCTGGGTGGCTGTGGTCCTTGATGATGCTGTGTGCTTTACGGAGGCACCGCTGGAGATAAATGTCCTGAATGGCAGGAAGCCTCGTGCCAGTGATGTGCTCTGCTGCCTTCACCCTCTGTAGTGATTTACGGCTGCTGGCAGAGCAGCTTCGTACCAAACTGTGATGCAGCTCGTCAGCAAGCTCTCGACTGCACACCTGTAGAAATTTGAGGTGATGTTGGCGTTCATGCCAAACTTCCTCAGCCTCCTCAGGAAGTAAAGCCGCTGGCGAGCTTTCCTGATTGTTCTCACCTCAAACACATTATTTACCCATCCAGGTGGAACATGTAGCTGTGCTCGGTTTGACAGCTTTCATCCTGGCAGCAGCGTCAGCTGAAGCATACAAGGCACACATAGATGTCACTGAGCTGGAGCTCTGGGAGAGACGTCGCCACTTTCAGGCCTTTAAACAAAGCTGTT
The DNA here is from genome assembly GCF_057382095.1 of Aulonocara sp. 'chitande type north' Nkhata Bay. NCBI lineage: Eukaryota > Metazoa > Chordata > Actinopteri > Cichliformes > Cichlidae > Aulonocara > Aulonocara sp. 'chitande type north' Nkhata Bay. The sequence continues at coordinate 77,565,552 of NC_141346.1, read as the reverse complement.
GGAGCACAAGTCCCAAAGATTTATAGTTTCTCTTCATGTCTTCATTGTTCCTCCATGGAGAGATGTTCCAAGTAGCCTTGGCTCGAGACAGGCGTCCTGCAGGACTACCTACCAACTGTCCACTGTTTGCAGTCGTGGTAGAGTAATGTTGCCCACCAGTGACTGAAAACCATGGATTGGAGAAGAATGACAGAATTCAGTGACCTTGTGGGGCCATAACAGAGAAATGACAGCAGTGTAGTGGATCAAATAAAGAGTGATGATGTTATATTTGTGACTGTAGCAGGACCAAGGCTCAAAAGGTTGCAGGCGTTGTTAATTGAGCAGAAGATGGACGGCATGAAGCCCTCTCCTCGACAGCTACAGGATCACAGTCTGCAGGTTCAGTTATGCAACGTTTTAGCATCGATGCGTGAAGTTAAGAGCAGACAGGGAGGTTATTTTTGCACTGGGCTGGAATGACTCAGTTTACCTGTCAAAGGCTATCACGGCTGGGAGAAAACCCTCAGCATTAGTAAAGAAGGACCACGGTGGCCTCTGGGTAGAAACACTGCAGAGTTCATGTGGATACGCTGCTGCATTAGGTCAGATAGAAATATCATAAAGCATCATTAAGTAAAAACGTTTATTAAGAACAAATGTTTAAATATTGTTAACGTGTTTCCCAGAAACATCTGTAGAGACAAAGAGCTTTCTGTTGTTGCTTCGAGGAAACAAGCTCTTCTTTTTAGTTTTGTCCTGGTATTTATTCCAGGACGGACTCATCCACTGAGCAGTGTTTGGGTTTCTTCGTTTTCCTCGTTCTGGATGCAAACTATTACAACTTGGGCTTTATTTCAGTGACAATGGCCTTAAGCTGCAATACAACAGGAAGTTACTCATATATAGTAATTTCCCAGACCATATTAAAAATCCATTAACAGGAAATACAAATGATGGGACAATGCCACAGCATGGACATTAGAACAGTTGGGAAAATTTACCTGGAAAAAGGTGAAAATGAGGCTTCATTGAACTGGAATTACAAAGACCAGGAATGTGAGATCCACCAGCCACGACTGAGGGTTTTTACACGTCATATCCTCAAAGTAGAACCACAGTGATCAAAAGAATCGACTTTAATGTTATTCTTTCTTTCTTTATGTCAGATTTAACCCCCCAAAAAGCTTTAATCTTTAACTAGTCTTTGGACGTAGCTACAGCACGGTCAGGTTGACAGTTTATGGGTAACATGTGGCCACCAGGCACTGCGACACACTTCCATGTTATATTACCTTGGCATCCCGTAGGAATACAGGAGAATCATGTGAGGAATCTAAGAGTTGTTTCTTAATTCAATTCAGTTTTATTTACACAGCACCAAATCACAACAGCAGTCGTCTCAAGGTGCTTTATACTGTAAGGTAGCTCGTACAATAATACATACAGAGACAAACCCAACAGTCATATGACCCCCTGTGAGCAGCACTTTGGCGACAGTGGGAAGAAAAAACTCCCTTTTAACAGGAAGAAACCTCCGGCAGAACCAGGCTCAGGGAGGGGCGGGGCCATCTGCTGTGATTGGTTGAGGTGAGAGAAGGAAGACAGGATAAAGACATGCTGTGGAAGAGAGACAGATGAACCGCTGAGTGTTGTCCCGTCGAGGTGGCTCTTCTATGTTGTGCATTTATGGCACCAAACCACAAATGCAAAGGAAGAAAGGGTCGAGGCACAGCACCCAGCTGCCTGACAATATTCAGGCAACCAGGGCTGTGCAGAGAGGTTTAAAGGGGCGGGTGCTCAAAGTTAGAAAGGGGCACATTGAACCAGGCTGAATAACAACAACACACATTCATCAAGAATCTAATATGGGCAACAAGGCAAAGCAAACGTAGCCGATGCTTTACCTGATGGGTACAATGTTGCTGTTGAGGGGTTGCTGTGGATAGTGCTGGAGGGCAGGGCTGTGTTGGTCTGAGACTGTAGACAGTAAAAAGTCCACAGGAGAGATGGTAGCTGATTAAACAAGTGTCATGAGATAATAACAAAATGCAAAGATTGGTGACAGCGCTTGGAACCATAAGGCAACAAAAAACTGTGAGAAATAATTTAGGCTCTGCCTGTGAATCACTCTTTGCTTCTCTTCTTCCTTCCATCCCATCATTTCATATATCACTCTGCACTTGCTGTCTATCTGAGAACAAGGCACAACTTGCTATTGCAATAAACTATAATCTAATTATCCACACCTAACAACTCCAGCACTTAATCTATAATAAAATGATGACAGAAAAATGTTATAGCCCTGCCTTTAGTAGCCTCACACAGCTCCTGCTGTTTCCTCCTCATGTCCTTACCAGCCATGTCTGCACAATGTTATATCATGAGTAATATTTTTTTTAAAAATCCATCTAAATAAAACACACACATGCACGCACACACAGTGACACTTTAGACCTTCTTCAGAATACTGTATATACTATGGGCATCATGGTGCTGATCCAGAATCCTTACATTATTATTTATTACTAGAGCTACAATAATAAAGCAATGAGGAGGGGGAAGTAATAAATATGAAATAATGTATTTATGATGATTCCATTTGTTTCACTATCCACTCTGTGCAGGGCAAAGCTTATTACATGTTTAAACTGTAGAGATACAATCATTTTACTGCTGTAACATCCAAATGTTGTCTTATTTAAAATATAAATCTAATATAATCTGCTTCTTAATGTATGTTCTTTAAAATACAGCGTGTGTGTTTAATATATTATAATTATAATAATTATTATGTGGACATGCATATTAGATCGTTTTTAGTGAAATATAATCCCTCCAGAAAGGCAGGAAAAGCCCGGAAACTTACTTTAAAACTAAATATGTTCCCTAAAACGGTGACAGAGCTACAGACCCATGACAGCCTTACACAGGTAGCCAGCAGCTGTGACCAGCACTACTTGTGCAGTTAATAAAAGGACAGGTAATGTTTGTCGCGCTGTTGCACACACAGCACGCTCGTTTGTTTCAGTTCGTCAGTAGCAACAAGACAGCTTACCAACGTGTACGTAATAAGCTAATACTCCTGGGTGCTACACACTACAGTGTGCGCTGTACACCTACTTACTGGTTGTGTCGCATCAGTCTGTGTCTCTGAGTTAAGTTGTGTTTCTCCTACAGCTCCGGACCGCTAAAAATGCGCGTGCTCTTTGTGAGCTCGTTCCCGGCTCGTAACCAGCGCGTTCTGCCGTCGAGGGCGATCATTGGTTAAATGTGATCATGTGACTGATGCAAGCCAGATCCTTTTATTTAGCAAAACTGTGATTAATAGTTAAATATTATTGTTGAGGGGCACAGACAGGACTCCGCACACACACACATAAAAAAATAATAATCTTTTTTTTTTTTTAAAGTTGCCTCAACAAAAGGGCACCTTGGGCACCCATCAGGAAAGGGGCGGGTGCTCAAGCCCCTCTAGCCCCCCCTCTGCACGTGCCTGCAGGCAACGTCCAAAGCCCCACAAAGGACCTACCAGCCCCCACACCCCACTGGCCCCGCCCAGATCAAGGAGCTGTCACAGCAGACAAAAATGTGAAGTCCGCACATAGTCGCCATGGCACCCACCAACCCACCACACCATCCCCCATGGAGCTACCAGGAGAGGCATACTGGCCCACTGAGGATCACAGAGGAGCAGACCCAGGGGGGCTGACAGCACAGCCCCCACCCACCAGTCCTGCAGCTTATTTTATCTTGTCAGCGTGAGCCCCACCTAAAGGGGACAGAGGGATTAGTGAGTTGCATTAGTGGGGCAGGAGAGAGTGAAGCAGGGGAGCCAATGTCACTGCGATACGACTCCTCAACACCATCCAGCCTGCCCCACCACTCATAATGAGTCCTGCTGTGCTCTGTAGCAATGATGCATTTTATGTGTGTGTGACAGGTTAGTGCTGTGGATTCAAAGGAGCACAGTTCCACTAAACAGGAGATCAGGATAAACCCCAGTAACCAACCCTGCCCCCGCCATCACATATTCTCAATCCCAACAGAGGCCAGCCCCACAATGACATGCCACACGTGATACACAGCCAACATTACTGTTATAATTACATGTTTCCTTTATTACTTTCCTTTCAACCTCTTTATTTTGCACCTTAAACTTTCTTTGGTTGCTACAAGCCACAAAGTCCTTTATGGTTTGTCTCTGTTGTGTGGAGGGCTGTTTTTAAGAGCTCAAAAATGGGTGTATCAGAGTCAAACAGGCAGCACAGTGGAAAAGTGGTTGGCACTGTTTCCTGACAGCAAGAAGGTTCTGGGTTCAAATCCAACATCTAAGCTGTTTGCATGCTCTCCCCATGTCTGGGTCCTCTCTGGGTTCTCTGGCTCCCACAGTCCAAAGACGAGCAGTTAGTGGGGTTAGGTTGATTGGTGTATGTGCCCATGAGTATGAGTGTACACGGGTGTTTCTCTGTGTTAGTGACAGTCTGACAGAAGGCTGCATCCCTCAGCCTCATGTGGGCTGTGTAGCCCCTTTACAACTGCAGTGAGAGCTCAGACCTGTTTCTGGTGGGTGGTGGACTCCTCCAGGGCTTCCCCTGATTCCCCTTCTGCCACAGAAGACTGTGGCCTCAGAAACTCATATCTGCTTTTTGCAAATGAAGCGAACCTGTTGGCTTCATCAGCAGGGGCGGATCTAGAAGGGTGGCATGGGGTGGCAAGTGCCACCCTAAAATGATCCCTTGCCACCCCAAGTGCCACCCCAGTTTTGCATATGACAGTGTTGTTTATTAAAATAAGTTTAACAGTTTGAGCGTAGTTACAGTCAGCAGTGAATATAAATGCTAGAACTGGATATATTCCATAGTGTCCCCCCCTCCACATTAACAAATGGTTCAGCCCATAGCAGGACGGCTTTTTTCTTGTTTTCAGCAGCAAGCGATGCTTATGATTGTGCCAGAGCACATTTTGAACAACACCATGGGAATTTCTGATTTTACACAGGTGGGTGGATGTTACACTGTGGAAATGAAGGAAGGTGAGTGCTATTTTAAATGGTTGTAGAAAATGAAAAAACAGCAGGTGTATTGGCTGCATTTTTAGATAAATAGTTGTATCTGTTTACAAAATGTACAATTTATATTTGCATTTCAAGTTATAAACATTTACCCAACACGTCTGTGGTTTTTTTACAGTAAAAAATACTGCTAGGATTTTAGGTTCTTTGTGTGATTTCAGATCAGTAATAGTTACATTAATAGTAATAGTAATACTAATGCAGTATGTCAGTGAAAAAACAACTAAATTCAGTTGAGCTGAAAAGATACCAAACAAAGCAAGAGGAGGAAAAAATAAAATGAAACAATCTGAGGGTGAAACACAAACGTAAACTCAAAGGAGTCACAAATGTCCGGTTGTATTTCAGACCTCAGAGGGTGAATCCAACAAATCATGAAAAATGAGGTTTACATGTTTGTTCATGACAGTGCAGATTTCTGACATTTTGTGTAATTTAAGCTGTAACAATGTGACAGTTTTCTAACAAAAACAGTGAAACTTAAGTTAGACTTGTGTTTGTAAATGAAGCGCCCCATGTTGTGTAGCTTTCTGGAGTTTATACTTATTGGGCTACATATGTATTTAATATACAGGCTGTACAGTACATAACATCAAAACTCACATGTTTCATGTAACTAAAGTGTGTAATCATGTGGGTACAGACAATAATTAAGTTATAGACTATATTTATATGAAAAACATGCATACTTACTGCATTTGAATCATTTTAACCACATGTAACCACCTGCATATGTGTTTGGGGGGAAAAGGCTTTGATTTTGCCACCCTAAGAAAATTTCTCTAGAGCCGCCCCTGACCATTTCACAGGATTTGCATTTAAAGATGCAACAAGACTAAAATGGTTAGGGTCAGGAGGTCAAAGGTCAGAGCTCCTGTGGGTCTGAGGGCGGCCTCACGCTGGAGAAGGATGAAGGAGTCTGACCTGAGCCAGTGTTTGACATGAACACATCAGCACTGCTGTCAGTGAGCCTAACGACAGCCGTTAGCATCATTTCAGTGTTTCAGTCATAAAAACACTTCCTGTCTCTGTGGTGGTTACAGTGACATCATGCAGTTTGTGCTTTGACCTCCAGAGGGCGACAAATCAGCACAGACAGAGAGCTCCATTCAAACTTTGCTGCCATCAGGAATAATTCTTCAAATATAATCATCAGTGTTTGAGCAGTTATGATATCAGGGACAATCTAGACATGTGTGACAATACTGAACATGTCACATGACACACCTCAAACATCATGTGATCCACTCTCAGTCTGCACTTTCATTCATGACTTCAACAGGTTGAAATGAGCTTTGAAGAAACATTCAGTGAAATAAATCTTTCATGGATTCATGTGAGCAGCAGATGAACTTTGTACCAACAACATCTTCAATAACAGAGTCTGAATGAAGCTCAGGTGTTGATGCTGCTCCCTGATTGGACGCTTGGTTTCAGCTCTGCTCTCAGTCTTTACTGCACAGGTGAAGGTAGAAAGTGTGACTGGATCTATAGACTGGAAACAGAGAAACATGCTGAACATTTGAAGCTTTGCAGCAGAAATGTTCATGTTACAAATACAGCAGAGCTGATCTGGGATCAGTGTGTTCACACCTGCAGCTACAACAAGGTTTCATGTCTCCACACGTCAGCATGTGAACTTTACTCTGACTCAGTCTGAGCAGTCAGACGGCATATTTTTAAAGTTAACACATCAGCACACACAGAGCTGAGCCCCTCCCACCTGTGCTGAGTTTCAGGTGGAGCCCCGCCTCCTTCCAGGAAGCAGCTCACCTGTGTGTCCGTGTTTAGTGTCCAGGTGTGGAGTGGAGCTTGTTGTTGGTGTGTGAAGAAACTGTAAGTTTGCTTTGTTTCCTCCTTTAACAGTTTGTCTTTAGGAACTTTACTGTTTGTTCAGCTCGTGTTTGATTTCTTCACACAACAAACTGTGTGTGTTTGTATTTCCGGTCTCTCCATTAAAGTCAGTGTGTAATGTTTCCTGGCTAACATCAGCTGTGTGCAGCTTAGTTCAGCACAAATCTGCCGCTCCATAGTTCACGGTAACGGACTCACAGCTGGACCAACGAGGCCGAGTGTGTCCGCCACTCTGAGCTACGTTCGTGTTTGTGTACTTGTAGTTTGTACTTTGAGTTCACTCAGAGCCCACAGAGGACGCAGCGTACGTGATGACGTCACAGCCCTTTACCTCCTTTACTGTCACTGTGATTAATATTTACACACGAGACACCTGCAGAGCTCTGACGCTAAGCTAGCACACAGCATGCTAACACTAAGCTAAAGCTAGGCTAGCCAAGAACCCAGAGTGACGTAAAGCTGAGTAAACACTGACCCCAGACCAGCACCGTGATAAAGTGAGCTGCTGCTGCTGAACTTGAACAGGTAACAAAGTGATGAGCAGTCAGGCTGCAGGTTTCTACCTGTTCATGTTTCTACAGTAGAATCACTTTGAAGTGTCTTTGTGCTGTTTCATCTTTGATTTGTGTTCATAAACACTCAGAGAAACATCACGTGACCTCATCAGGATCTGTGTTGGTGTGTGGGGCTGTACCTCAGCTTTATGTTGTTACATGCTCATTTGTTCATTTTACACAGTAACATCAAAGTAATGTTATGAGGAGTAATGAAGTAACGTACTCCATTACTTTTAATTAAAGTGTTCTGTGTAATATGTGTAATAATGACTGTTTTGAGTAATGACCAACACTGATCACAACAAAGAGGAAATGCCTCCAACATGCACAAACATTTGAGCCACAACATGCAGTTAATGTGCACAAATGTCTTTGATATGCTGCTCAGTGATGGTGGTGACTGTCAGAGCAGAGCTACTGAGAATCAATAAGTAATATCAATGATGGGATCAGAATCACTAAATTCTTCTCATCCCTGTCAGTATCATACATGTGCTGTATAATGTGATAAATGTAGAGGTGCTGGCTGTTCTCTCACTCTGCTGTTTAGCTGTAAAGGACGCCTCCCTGCCTTTGTCTCATTCATGACCTTTAATAGTCTCTTCTAACATGCAGAGATCTGTATGATCTGTTTCATAGAGTCTAACCAGCCTGTACAGGTAACAACAACAGTCACTGCATCACTGACACACAAACGTCATCTCTGTCAATAACAACATTCATACATGGAATAAAAACACATCAGTGGATCATTGCTGGAGCTGATGTTTGTGCTCCTGGTGCAAAGGCTCTCAGTTTCCTCCTTGAAATAACATCAGTGGTGGGTCAGCGACATGCTTTCTTTCCCTCTCAGGTTTAAATATCTGGGACTCTCCACCGTTTGGTTTTAGAGCTGAAGAAGCTTCTCAGATGAAACGTCTTCCAGAAACTTAAAGACGTCTCTTTTCTCTCCAAGCTCCTTAGATCACATGACCTGGATGACTGAACCTACAGACACATTGACCTGGTTTCATGGTCACATGACAGGTCAGAGGTCAGCGACTGTAACTCAGTTCCTCCTGTTAATGTGAACTCACTGAGTGTTTGTGGTTTACCTCTCAGACTGACTGAAGATGATGATGGAGGAAGAGGAGGACAGAGCAGAGTCTGCAGGGTCCAGCTGTCCGTCTGTGAGGAGTGACCGGTCCAAAGATCGAAATCCAAACTTCAGTGGTGAACCTGGAGCAACGAGGTCAGAGAGCTGAACTCACTGAGTAACAGAAATAATTCTGCACTGACATTATAATCAGTGTTGACTCTGGTTGATTGTCTGACTGTGTTTGTGAGCTGAGAGGAAATGAAAATGAGTTTGTAACAAAAATCAGTTTTGTCCAGTTTTCCTGTAAAAAGCTGAACTCTAATCTAAGAGGATGTTACTGACAGGAAACAGCTGCATTATCTGCAGTCTGTGTGATCACAGCTGCTTCAATCATGTTTGTGTCTGCAGAGGTCAGAGGTCACAGTCTGCAGGGTCCAGCTGTCCGTCTGTGAGGAGTGACGGGTCCAAACCTCTAAATCCTTCAGGCTTCAGTGGTGAACCTGGAGCAACGAGGTCAGAGAGCTGTGATGACTCCTTTACATGTTTGTGTTTCCTGGATAAATATGACCTGAAACATCCTCAGATTGTTACAAAGATTCATTAAAAAGAAAACAATGAAAGAGAAAAGATCCAAATGTTCGACTTGGTCATTTGCTGTTTGAGGACAGTGATGCTCATATCTGTGGGGAAAGTGTGACCTGAGTGGGTTCATGTTTGTCTTTAAAGAACAGAGCTGCTCTGATTCTCTTTGTGTCTGATCTGTTAAACAGTCTGAGAGGTCACACAGAGACCCAGCAGCTAAAGCCTGGATCATACTGGCTGCTGTTACTCCATCAGGACAACACTGAACCACAGTGGTGTGGATGTAGTGGATAAATCCCACCATACTGATGCTCAGAGTTAACCACAGGGAACAAAACCAGATGTTACCTTCAGATTGTGACCTTTGGAGTGGACGATGCAGATTTCAATAGAGAATAAATGTTGTTGTTTTTCAGCTGTGAAGAAAGAATCTAATTTTCTGAACTGAAGAATTTATGATGCTGGAAACAACATGGAGACTATAACACAACATTTCCACTGTGTTCATAGAATGAATGTAAAACTGTCAGACATTCATTAAATATGCAAAATGTCTACAGAAGCATCAGAGGGTCAGACGTGAAGCACTCAGTGATTTTGATCAAATGACTCATCAGTTATTGATCTGTACTACACTGATCTACCACGTTAGTAAAGCTGGTGTTCTGGTGGTGGAGGGAGACTCGGATCATGTTCTGGTTTTGGAGCAGTGATCTGCTGATGGTTCAGTTTGATGAGCTTCTTCAAAATCATCCCTGACATCACCACTGAAAGGACGTCCATGAAAACAGACTGAAAATTACTGATATGTTCACAATCTGAGAGTTTAAAACTTGACAGACTTGATTCAGATGAAGTTATTTGAGCAGAAACTCCTGGATCTTTATCCTGTGTTGATCTAATCCTTCATGGTTCCTCCACAGAGTGGAGCAGCAGAGCTCAGAGGTTCCCAGTGGTCAGTCTGCCCAGCAGCATCAAACACAGCTGGACTCCATATTTATGGTCTGTACATGTACAACAACTACTGTTACATCTGTTCTGTTCACAGTCATCTCCATGCTGCTCTTTGTAGACCAGTGGATCGTCAGTGTCTCCAACATGGATCTGATGTTTGGCTCCATGATTTCAGTCTGATTGGCTCATTCATAAATATTCTGTTCCAGCTGCTGGAGGACAACATCATCACTTTTGTGAAGAACGAGCTGAAGAAGATCCAGAAGGTTCTGAGTCCAGATTACCCAGAATACTTTGAGAGTCAGAGGAGCAGCAGCAGAGAGGCATTTGTGAAGATCACAGTGGACTTCCTGAGGAGAATGAAGCAGGAGGAGCTGGCTGACCGTCTGCAGAGCAGTAAGAGGATTTATCTAAAGATTTAAGCTGCTGGATAAATGAACATTTTCCAGAGATGGAAGATGGAGCAACATGTTTTAAAGATTAGTTCTTTTTGGAATTGAGTGTTTATTTTTCTTCTCATTCAGAACTTCAAGCTGCAGTTTTTCACCGTAACCTTAAATCCACCCTGAAGAAGAAGTTCCAGTGTGTGTTTGAGGGCATCGCTAAAGCAGGAAACCCAACCCCCCTGAATCAGATCTACACAGAGCTCTACATCACAGAGGGAGGGACTGCAGAGGTCAATGATGAACATGAGGTCAGACAGATTGAAACAGCATCCAGGAAACCAGACAGACCAGAAACAACCATCAGACAAGAAGACATCTTTAAAGCCTCACCTGGAAGAGACGAACCAATCAGAACAGTGCTGACAAAGGGAGTGGCTGGCATTGGGAAAACAGTCTTAACACAGAAATACAGCCTGGACTGGGCTGAAGACAAAGCCAACCAGGACATCCAGTTCATATTTCCATTCACTTTCAGAGAGCTGAATGTGCTGAAAGAGGAAAAGTTCAGCTTGGTGGGACTTGTTCATCACTTCTTTACTGAAACCAAAGAAGCAGGAATCTGCAGCTTTGAAGACTTCCAGGTTGTGTTCATCTTTGATGGTCTGGATGAGTGTCGACTTCCTCTGGACTTCCACAAAACTACAATCCTAACTGACCCTAGAAAGTCCACCTCAGTGGATGTGCTGCTGATAAACCTCATCAGGGGGAAACTGCTTCCCTCTGCTCGCCTCTGGATAACCACACGACCTGCAGCAGCCAATCAGATCCCTCTTGACTGTGTTGGCATGGTGACAGAGGTCAGAGGGTTCACTGACCCACAGAAGGAGGAGTACTTCAGGAAGAGATTCAGAGATGAGGAGCAGGCCAGCAGGATCATCTCCCACATCAAGACATCACGAAGCCTCCACATCATGTGTCACATCCCAGTCTTCTGCTGGATCACTGCTACAGTTCTGGAGGATGTGCTGGAAACCAGAGAGGGAGGACAGCTGCCCAACACCCTGACTGAGATGTACATCCACTTCCTGGTGGTTCAGGCCAAAGTGAAGAAGGTCAAGTATGATGGAGGAGCTGAGACAGATCCACACTGGAGTCCAGAGAGCAGGAAGATGATGGAGTCTCTGGGAAAACTGGCTTTTGATCAGCTGCAGAAAGGAAACCTGATCTTCTATGAATCAGACCTGACAGAGTGTGGCATCGATATCAGAGCAGCCTCAGTGTACTCAGGAGTGTTCACACAGATCTTTAAAGAGGAGAGAGGACTGTACCAGGACAAGGTGTTCTGCTTCATCCATCTGAGTGTTCAGGAGTTTCTGGCTGCTCTTCATGTCCATCGGACCTTCAGCAACTCTGGACTCAATCTGCTGGAAGAACAACAAACAACCTCCAAGAAATCTAAATTATTTAACAAACCAAAACTTCAATCTCTCCACCAGAGTGCTGTGGATAAGGCCTTACAGAGTCCAAATGGACACCTGGACTTGTTCCTCCGCTTCCTCCTGGGTCTTTCACTGCAGACCAATCAGACTCTCCTACGAGGTCTGCTGACACAGACAGGAAGTAGCTCACAGACCAATCAGGAAACAGTCCAGTACATCAAGGAGAAGCTCAGTGAGAATCTGTCTGCAGAGAAAAGCATCAATCTGTTCCACTGTCTGAATGAACTTAATGATCGTTCTCTAGTGGAGGGGATCCAACAGTCCCTGAGATCAGGAAGTCTCTCCACAGATGAACTCTCTCCTGCTCAGTGGTCAGCTCTGGTCTTCATCTTACTGTCATCAGAAGAAGATCTGGATGTGTTTGACCTGAAGAAATACTCTGCTTCAGAGGAGGCTCTTCTGAGAATGCTGCCAGTGGTCAAAGCCTCCAACAAAGCTCTGTGAGTACATTTGTACTCATGTCTTTACTTTTAACATAAACAGTGTAATGTGTGATGGACCCTTAAAAACTTAAACATATTTATTTGACTGGTCATCAGCACTAAATACAGTATATTAGAGTTAATGTTTGATAGCAGCAGTAAATGTCAGTGTCTTAGACATATATGGACTTCAGCTTTAATCAAAGTCATATCCAGAATCATCCTGTAAGTAAACTTTATTTATACAGCAGCTTTCACAGGTGAAAAACCACAAAGTGCTTTACAATAGAAACAGGCAATAAAAACACAGAAGATAAAAACATTAAACAGCAAACACTGAACATCATACAGCCTAAAACTAGTTAAAGGCCACTCTGAATACTATCAATCAATCAATCAATCTTTATTTATAAAGCACTTTTCATACAGAGAAAATGTAGCACAAAGTGCTTTACATAGTTAAAAGCAGCCCACCCCACCCTCCAACTCACTCCCCACACTCTCAATACACATATATCCCCCCACCCCCACCCACACACACATACACACACGCGCACACTTAAAGAGTAAAAATTGGGCTGGGCTCGCATGAGCCAAGTGAGGAAACATTATAACAGAGAGCCGTCTGCACCGGGAGCCGGTCACAGACCGCAGCCTCCAGGCTGGGCACACAGCAGGAGGGAGGCAAAGGAGCCCCCCAGCCAGGCTGAGAGGACCCCAGAGACCCAGCAGCCACGGTCAATAACAGCCCCGGTGCAGAGAGCGCCCTCCGAGGAAACACTGGAGATATGACGCAATACAATATATATAGGGTAAAATGATAAAATAAATAAGAACAGGATACAATATAAATATAAATAGAATAAGAAGATTAAAAAACGAATAAGAATAAAATCAAACAAATATTAGGTAAATCCTAAATTAATAATAGAATAACAGGATAGAATAAATAAGCATAAAATAAATAAATGCTAAGTAAAAGCTAAATTAAAAAGGTGGGTCTTGAGCCTGTTCTTGAAAACATGTACGTTCTCTGCGGCCCTGAGCTCCTCCGGCAGGCTGTTCCACAGACGAGGACCATACCACTGAAACGCTGCCTCTCCGTGAGTATGTGTCCTGACTTTAGGGACAATCAAAAGGCCAGTACCAGAGGACCTCAGGGTCCGCGAGGGTTCGTATGGTAAAAGCAGATCTGAGAGATAGGAAGGCCCAAGACCATTAAGACATTTAAAAACCAATAAAAGAACTTTAAAATCGATCCTGAAACACACGGGGAGCCAGTGCAGCGATTCTAAAACCGGTGTAATGTGGGCCCGCCCTCTGGTCTCCGTCAGCACACGAGCTGCAGAGTTTTGTAAAAGTTGTAAAGTTGAAATATTCTTCTTAGGAAGACCAGAGAGCAGGGCATTACAGTAATCAATGCGACTGGTAATAAAAGCATGCATCAGCATCTCCGTGTTGGCCCGAGAGAGAATAGGGCGGACTCTGGCTATATTTTTTAGATGATAAAATCCAATTTTAGTTACATGTTTAATATGTGGGATAAAACCAAGCTCAAAGTCAAAAATAACACCCAGGTTTTTCACTTGTAGCGAAGGACATAGTGAAAATGCCTCTAATTTAGACAAGAGTTTCTCTCTCTGAGCCTCAGGACCGACAATTAAAACTAGAGTCTGAATAAATGAGTTAGTGGGACCAGTAACAGCCTTTAACTGGAAGATCTCAGATGTGAGAAGAGCTGTAGGATTGTAGAAAGTCAGAAATATAGACTGGGACTTAAAGTAAGGACTAAAACTTTAAATAAAGCCTAAAATGAACTGGTTACCAATGTGAAGAGATTAAACTGGAGTAATGTCCAGTCTGTTTCATGTGCTGGTTAAAAGCCTCGCAGCATCATTCTGTACTGACTGAAGACGTTCAAAGACTGTGATGGAGCCATAGGTGATCAACTCCCTCATTCCTCCTCTGGTCTTATTGCTCAGCTGAAGAGGAGTTCACTTCTATATGTTACAATCAGCATCACCAGTACAGCTCCAAGGATCTGCAGCTGCTGGCAGATTCAGTCATGCATGCTTGATTGTTTTTCAGTCTCTCAGGTCAGATGAAGTCATATTCTTTATGAATCAGCATAAGAAGTCAATAAAAATTCAAAGCAAATCAAGATGAGCGTTTATTCTTGTTTTAACAAATATATGAGCGAGAGGGACCTTTTTGGTCTAAAGTTATAATCATCTGCCACATTTCTAATCTCTTTACTACGTGGACTTTTAAAATATTTTCTGTTCCCCCAGACTGAGTCTCTGTAACTGGTCAGAGAGTTCATTTAACTTGTCATTTGATAACAGTTTGTTATCAAATTACAGTTTTTCAAATTGTGTTTTTATTTTGTTTTTTAGCCTGAGTGTCCCTGATCTCTCAGACAGAGGCTGTGAAGCTCTGTCCTCAGTTCTCAGCTCCCAGTCTTCTACACTGAGACAGCTGGACTTAAGTAACAACAACCTGCAGGATCCAGCAGTGAAGTTTCTTTCTGCAGGACTGAGAAGTCCACACTGTAAACTGAATACTCTGAGGTGAGATCAAGATATGTTGGGCTTTTCATCAATTGACAGAATTAACCAATAAGAATCCACTAAATGGGAAAAAAGTCAGTTAAACTTCTGTAATAGTTTTATGATAATTTAATGAGCAGAGAGTTATTGATCAATATGTCAGCTACTTTGGTGCTAATGCACTGCCCGGCACATGGAGCCCAATTGGCATTTGCAATAGAATACCAGAATTGATTGACCATTGTCAGTTAACAAATGTCAGCGTCATCCATTTGTTGACTCTCAGTAAAAACACAGGATTAATTGCTAAATCTAATAACTCTTTAGTGCACCCTCATTGCAACTTAACAACAGTGTTTGTTTAATGTTTATCTGTCATTTTTCAGACTGAGTCACTGTAAGCTCTCAGAGAGAGGCTATGAAGCTCTGTCCTCAGCTCTCAGCTCCCAGTCCTCTAGTCTGAGACAGCTGGACCTGAGTAACTCTGACCTGCAGGATTCAGGAGTGAAGCTTCTGTCTGCTGGAGTGAAGAGTCCACACTGTAAAATGGAAACTCTCAGGTCAGGATTAAAAATTTTCCAATGATGATCACGTTAAACCTGATTTCTATTACTGCATAAACAGTAAATTGATTTTTAAAAAAGTCTTAATGTAGAAATTAGCGTCTGGGGTTTTTAGTGATATTTGTTCACTTTCTCTTTTTCATTTGCAATGAAATGTCCCATCTGCTCCTCTGAGTCCAAAATCTTTATTTTAGCAGTGCTTCATCCACCAAACCTTCTAGTTCGATTCCTGTATGCTGAAGGTTTTTACAGAGCTGTTTGTTCAGATATCAGAATTTGATTTTCAGAAACATTTAGTAATAAAAATATGATCAATTGATTATTTCTGACTGAAAAGATGAAATATATATTTGGTCATAGTGATATGACTCATTACCTCACTTAAACATAAAATGTAAACAAAAATTCAAAACAATAGATTAATACAAAACAGAGTTTGACTGTTGAGCTTAAAGTGAGCTTCAATGTTATCCACTTCCTGTTTTATTTTGGTAGTTATCGTCTCTGATTTTTACCCCAACATTGTCTACATTAGTTTCAGCTGTAGAAGGTTTTATTGACTGTTTGATTTGTCACTTTATTTAACTATAATTGTTGACTTATAAACTATTGCTTAAAATTTATTTTCATTAAAATACCAAATAATTTATTACTTTATCATCTAATTAGATTATAATTCTGTAAATAAGAGTGATAGTGTGTCTTCAGGTTCTCTGCTTCCTCCCACAGTCCAAGAACATGCATGCTGGGTTAACTGGAGATGTGTGATTGTGAGCATAAATGTTTGTCTGTCTAGCTCTGTTTCTACCTGGCTACATCACCGTTACTGATGCTGAACCAATAACCTGGTCTGGATCAGGTTATGTTCAGTGTTTTTGTTTAAAATCAGCTGAAGCGCCTCATTTTCACTGATTCTTTCATTTACAGAAAGCTTTAAGTGAGATATAGATTCAGTCATATGTTACTAATATTACTTTTAACCTGAGTAGCGAAAGTCCGCGGTGATCTGAAAATGATGTGCCGGGAGTTGTGCCGTTCTCTGCGGCTTCAGTGACCCTCGAGCTCTCGACTAGCTGGGTAACAGACGTCGCTGAAAACGTCGAAGCACTTTTGCACTTTTGCAAATATGCGATATCTTGATAAACCGAGCAGATATTTGAAGTTTACACACCCACATTCTCCCCTGAAAATATGTTAAAAGTTTATTTTGTGACCCAGGAAGATTAATAAGAGTAATTTTAAAACTTAGTAGCGGTCGCCATTACTGGAAGCTGGAGTTTGGCTGGGCCGCACTATGAATTCTGGGATATGGTGGGCCACGAAGGACACACCCGACCCATCCTTCAAATTCGGGGAAAGGAGGACGCATTTGTCGGCTGCATTCGGAGGAATTTGGACAGCCTTCGGTGCGTCGCTGTGACGTAATCTGTCTACAAATGTGTCCTCAGGAGGATGCAGCCCATGAATTTGTACACACCGAGCCTGCGTGCTGGTAGCACCTTAGCCACAGCTCGGGTGAAAGAAGCTGAAAAAGAAGGTTTTCTAGTTTGTAAGGAGGAAAAAACTGAGAGGACTAAGTGAAAGAGAGGCTGGAGAGTAACACAGAGCAGCAATGAATGCTGCTCACACAGTTTAGACAGTTTAGCATCAAATGTTCGAGTGAGTTAGCTCCCAGCTAACTAGCAGAGCAGCTAACTAGCAAACCAGCTAACTGCACCCACAAGCTGCGACTGCGTCTTTCTAACAAGAGCGTCAGACACTCAGACCGGTTTTCTTTGTGGATGATGATGTATTCTCACACTGATCCTTCATGATGATGCTGTCATCCACCCACTGCTCCTGGTGTTGCCAATTCCTCAGTAAGGAAAATCGCTATTGGCTGTCCTAAAAGTCGCTGGAAGTCGCTAAATGATGTCATCGCCTAATTTGGATAAATGGTCATGCTAATGTAATTGTAACGTACGTTGTAGGAGAGAAAAATAACATCGTGGAAGAGACATAACGTGAGTAAAAAAATGTCCTTGAATGCATTTAAATAAATAAATCATAGTTCTGTCTGTAACTATTACAACACTCTCACCACATTTGTTAACAATTCTCTCAACAAATGTGTTTTTCCTCGTTCTTTGTTATCCAGCTGCGACTTTGGTTATAAATGTGTCATAAACAGGATAAAGCAGTGCAGGTTCAATGTAATCAAACCTCAGACTGAGTTCAAAATCATCACCTGTCCCAGATACCACATCAGCACCAGAACCATGATGTGTTTACTCACATTTAAAAAGGTGGAGGGCAGTGTGAATGGACTGTTGTCATTGGTCTGAATGTGCCTCTATAAACATGTGCTCTTCATTATTGATGTTTTCCTAATGAAGAGAAAATGAGACTTAACAAAATCCTTCTGACTGTTGTTGGAGCAGGTTGGGTCCTGGGTTTGAGTCCCCCACTGAACCACAGGGGCTTTTAGCTTTGTTTCACAGTGTATAGAACAACAAATAAAACCAAATCACAAAAAAACGCATCAAACTTTGAGGGTTGAACCAAGGATGAGGAAGCAGACTCGGCCCCAAACATCTGGATATATGGATGGTTACCAGAGCAACCACAGCAGTGTGCTCTCAGTATATTTAGTTGTATAAAGGTGTTTGTGGTGTGTTGCAGCTGAAGCATTTATGTTGACACAGGGAGAAAATAGTGTGAGGACACTGTTCACAGCAGTCACAGCTCGCTGCCTTCAACGGTATCTTCCTTCCTTGTTTGGATGTCACTGATATCATCTTCTGCTCTCACACTGACCACCTGTTGGAGCTAACATGCTAACATGGAAGCAGCAGGTATGCCACCTGTGGCAGCTGAGGTCACGTGACCTGAGTGTTTGAACCACACGTTGGAGCAGCGTTTCCAAACATCTGCACTTCAGAAGCTCCAAAGTGTGGAAATGTCACTGTGGAGCGTCTCGTCGCTATCTAAGAGATTTTCTTACCTCTGCAAAGCGAAGCTTGCAAACAGCACCATAGTTTGTCAATCCCAACCAATCAGAGCGCTCCTTATGTCACGTCACATGACTCGTGTGTTTTCCTCTTTGATTAGCACCCAAAGAACTAAAGAAAGGCTAAAAGGACGTTCAGCCAATCAAATCCCTCCTAGCAACAAAAAGTCTAGAGAGGAAATGGAGCAGAGAAGGAGAATCACCAGTTTAAATGTCTGAGTTTTAAACTGGTGACCCTCTAAAGAGGCTTTTATTGACTCTTTCTGTTTTCTTTACAGCTTTTTTCACCATTTAAACTGTTTAATATCAGATTTAGAAATAACTTTTGGACAGTTTTTCTACATTTGCACTAAAATGTGACATAAATAATGACTTTCTGACTTTACGTGGGACTAATCTAACGACTCAGCCTGGCTATGTTGGACTGGGTGTGGCAGCAGCTCCCAGTTTGAGTTCAGGAGACAGACACTCTCTCTACTTTGAAGATCAGCTTCAAACTTTCCTTTTTGATAAAGCTTATAGTTCGAGCTGGATCAGGTGACCCTGAACCATCCCTTAGTTATGCTGCTATAGGCTCAGGCTGTTGGTGGACGTCCCATGATGCTCTGCTTTCTTCTCCCCTCTTTTCACCCCTGATGCTTTTATATGTCACTACTGCATGTCCTTAACTTTTGTCTCTCTGTTTTGTTCTTGTCTCTCTGAGCTCATCTCTTCTCTTTCCCCTCACCCTGCAACCAGTCATGGTAGATGCTCCTCCTGGAGCCTGTTTTCACTGGGAGGATCTTTGTGTCAAAGGGAGTTCTTCTTCCCACCATCACCAAGTGCTGCTCACAGTGGATTGTGTCGTGAAATCTATCAATGTAGAGCAGTGAGACAAACCACGGAGGCCCCAGAGAAGTGCAATCAAACGATGAGTTTATTAACACACAGGAGAAAACATCAGCCTATGTCTTCTGACAAAAATACATGTTGTGGACACTTACAAAGCAGTGGGGTATACGCCCCCCCTTGGCGTCAATAAAAATAGTCAGAGTAAAATATGTTCCAGACATTAGTCACAGTTAATGGTACATCTTGTACATGTTTAATGGCTATAAACAGACACAGAACTTCTCTTTTCTGTAACACCTTCCATACAAGGTAATAAACTTCAAGCCCTCAGGGTCTCTGGGGCTAATTATTGACTCTGGTCATCTGTTGCCAAGTAGAGTAAAATATAGTGAGACACCAAATGAGTTAAGGCCTCAGGCCTGACACATTCCTAGATTATATGTGTTATATGTATTGTAAGCATCCATGCAATCATCCTGTTCTAGTTTCCCTCAGCATGGATCACCTGGACAGTCACGCCAGTGAAGCTTAAGACCCTTAATGAACCGAACATCAACTCGACATAAGCACAAATATGCAATGTGTATGAAATACTTCTGACCGTACTTGTAATAAAAGTTAACATAATGGAAGGATCCTCAAATGAACATGTTCAATAGACAACTTTAATGCAATATCAATACTGTGAGAAATATTATTAGATGGAATAATGCTGTAAAGAACATTATTAATGCAGTTATAATGATGCAGATTATATGGCAGCAATAAAAGAATTTCTGTATCTCCACAATTGTCTGATGGTTGGGGCTTTCTCTCTAATATTGGAGGCTGTTACCTTACACTGTTAAACAGCTTCAGATGACTGTTGTTGTCTGTTGGGTATTGTCACTTTTAAATAAAGTTACATTGAATGGATGTAAATGGATAGATGTTATTGTGACAAAGAGAAAACGATTGTTGACAGATTGATTGTTGTTTTGTGTGTCTGCAGTCTGTCAGGCTGTCTGATCACAGAGGAAGGCTGTACTTCTCTGGCCTCAGCTCTGAGCTCCAACCCCTCCCATCTGAGAGAGCTGGACCTGAGCTACAATCATCCAGGTCCCTCAGGAATTAAGCTGCTGTCGGCTGGACTGAAGGATCCAGGCTGGAGACTGGACACTCTCAGGTATGGAGAGAATGTCTGATAGAGGAGGAAGAGCTGGAAACATTTCCTGTGTCCTTCACTCACTTCCTGTTTGTTTCCTGCAGATGAGACATGAACAATCACACATGCAGGAATATTTTCAGGGACAGACACACTAGTCTAGCTGGATAGTTCATGGATATTTATGTAGGGGTCTCCAAGGAGTCTGTTTGCAGGAACATTTAGGTCACAGGTGTACCTGATATAGATACCAGTGTACCTAATAAAGTGTCAGCTAACATTTGGAAATGGAAGCTAAAATAATGACAAACTCTACATTCACAGCTGAATTCACAATAAATTTGTTCTCAAGTGCACATTTTTCTGTTATTGTTCTCAAACAACAGCATGAGAATGAAATATTGATTCTAACAGGGCCCATAAACTTTACTAACTAAACATTACTGTGAGCAGCTCCTCCATCACTTCAAAACTGTCATCAACACCACGGACATACATTGGGAGCTGGGCAGTGTCGGTGATGTCTGTGGTCTCATCAAGAGCGACTGAGTATACACTGAAACATTTGGCTTTCTCACACAGTTGGTCATAAATGTCACTTGACAGGTCAGAAATGCGATCTGCTGCGGTGTTGGCAGAAAGGCTGATGTTGCTAAACTGACCTTTCTTTCCCGGACAGACTATATTTGCAGCCTGCAATATGCACTTTTAGACAAATGCACCTTCTGTGAATGGCTTCCCTGCTTTAGCAATCATCTCACTAACCACGTGGCTCCGACTGCTGCATTATTCTCTTTGGTTGCTTTCTTGGAGAAATCTTGCTGCCTCAGTAGATCTGTTTTAAGACTGGCAACCCGGTTCTCTCTCTCGTCTCCCTGGTATTTTGCATCCAGCTCAGCATGTCTAGTTGTGTAATGACGTTTCAAATTGTATTCCTTGTGCAGCGCAACTTTCTCTGTGCAAATAAGACAGGTCGGGGTGCCCCTGTGCTCAACAAAGAAATATTGCATTTCCCACTTTTCCTGAAATTGTCGGTGCTCATCACCAACCTTTCTCTTCACCGCAGGCTTTGAAAAAGACATGTTTGGGGCTATGTGACATTTATAATTCTACTTGGTGTCACTGTCGCATTGAAGGTTCAATCAAGCGTTTAGCCGACGGACGGGGAACGTCTCAACGCGTAGAGAACGTCATTTCTGCTTCTTTTTCTTGCAACCGTAGCACGGCGATCGGCAGATAAAAAGCCGGTAGCAGTCTCCTTTGTTTTTACGCTCGATGTTCATGTCTTTCATGACGACACGAACACCGTGGCGTTTGCAGATGGTAGAAAGTGCAGGGATAGCGAGCGCAAAAAAGGCGACTGCTCACGGCGCCGGGCTGTTGTTACAGGAGAAAGAAGCGGAAATGACACCGTGACATATAACAAATAACATCAGCTGTTTCTGATGTTAGTTGTTTTGACTGCTTTTACATTATATTGAAATATATGTAATGTTCATGTTTGCTGCAATGCAAACGCAGTGATGCAAATAAAAACATGGAGCCACAAATTACGGTGCGACCCTATAATTAGTCCGGGTTACCGGGGACTGTTGTTGCCGATGAACAGGTGTCGCTATGTGACTGCAGACTAAATTGGGCTGCATTGAGTTCATGACTTTTCTTTTATCCCGCCGCCTACGCATCACTGTGAGAGTTAATATGAGATCTCTCTCTGTGGAAAAATAACTTTAAATCCCACTGACGTGTGTATAAATCTATATACGTATAATGTCTCGCTGGGCAGCAACTTAAAAAAACAACTTTTTTTGAAGTGTTGTGAACGCAGCGCGCTGGGGCGAATGTCGGCGTTTGCCCAATAGAAAGGAGGAAGCCAGCCAGGCACAGGAAAGAAAGAAACACTCCAGGGCAACGCTGCTGGAACTTTGACTCATTGAGAAATGTTTCCCTGCTTGCATCAAGCCCGGCTGGTGTCCCCTGAGATCCATATCCCACCCTGATTGGTGGGTTAATTCAGCTCTGCCCACAACACTGTAAAGTGTCATACATTATCAAACTAACATTACATTTTCATATTAAGGTGGGGCCAAAAACTATCGTCCTGCGGGCCGCAATTGGCCCGCGTGCCGCGAGTTTGAGACCCCTGGTGTAGGAGGACACCTACTCTGTGTCTGGTTAAGTATAAGAGCCCTTTGTTAGGGGGACCGCTGGACTCTTAGCACCAGCTTTGGGGTCACAGGGTCACATCTGGAACACACACACACACACACACACACACAGACACACACACACACACACAGACACACAGACACACACACAGACACACACACAGACACACACAGACACACACACATACACACACATACACACACACACGCACGCACACACACACAGACACACACACACAGACACACGCACACAGACACACGCACACACACACAGACACAGACACACACAGACACACACACACACTATGCACAGACACACACACACACACAGACACACACACACAGACACACACACAGACACAGACACACACACACGCACACACACACACACACACACACACACAGACAGACACACAGACACACAGACACACACACACACACACACACACAGACACACACACACACACACACACTATGCACAGACTGGTACTCTTTGTTCATACCTGTGTAAGACGTCATAATGAACTTGTGCATATTCATGTAAGCTCAATAAAGAGCAGTGTTACGAGGGAGCAGACGAGAGCGACTGAGGTCAAGTGAAGGAACGGCGCTGTCACAGTTCTCTCCCTCATCAATTGTCTGGTTCCAGCGGTGGGTCTGTGCTAGACGACCCATCACCAGCTTTTTCCACTGGTTACCAGTACGTGGTAGAATCCACTTCCAGATCTGGTTGTCTTTAAATCTGTGAATGGATTGGCTCCATCTTATCTCTCTTTAACAAAAGAATCCAAGTGGAGCCCTCAGGTCTGCAGATAAGCAGCTTCTGACCAGAACTAGACGTAAAAACAGAGGTGAGCTTTATCGATGGCTGCAGCCAAACTCTGGAACAGTCGCCCTTCACATCAGGTCGTCACCAACACTGGACATTTTTAAAAGCCGGTTGGAAACACATTTGTACTCTGTAGCTTTCAATCCTGACCAGTCTTTATAGTCATTACTGTGTATGTTTCCTATTTTCTCTCTACTCTGTGCAGCACTTTGGCTCAAGCTGTTTTTAAATGTGCTGATAAATAAATGTAGATTTCTTTGAATAAAACAGTGGAGCCGAGCTTTGAGCTCAGTGTGTAACAGTGTGTGTGTGAGAGCCATGTAATGTCCATGTGTGCATGCTGACTGTGCTGCTCTGACCCCCCTCCTCCTTTCAGGGTGGAGCCTGCTGGAGTCCGATGGTTGAGACCAGGTCTGAGGAAGTGTAAGTGTGTTTTTAATGGGATTCATGAAAACAAAGCAGCACACATTCAACCATCTTCATCATGTCAGGAGTCATCATCAAAGTGTCAATCAATGAACAGATGATGGATCAATAACTGCAGCTGGATTGTGTTTGTTCTCTCCATCAGATTCCTGTCAACTCACAATCGACACAAACACAGTGCACACAAAGCTCCAACTGTCTGACAACAACAGGAAGGTGACACATGTGGAGGAGGTTCAGTCATATCCTGATCATCCAGACAGATTTGATGTTTTTTATCAGCTGCTGTGTAGAAATGGTCTGACTGGTCGCTGTTACTGGGAGGTCGAGTGGAGAGGAGACGTTTTTATATCAGTGAGTTACAGAAGCATCAGAAGGAAAGGAGGCAGTGCTGACTCTGTGTTTGGAGGAAATGATCAGTCCTGGAGTCTGAGCTGCTCTGATGATGGTCCTCAGTCTGTCTGTCACAATAACATACAAACATCCATCTCCTCCTCCTCCTCCTCCTCCTCCTCCTCTGTCTCTAACAGAGCAGCAGTGTATGTGGACTGTCCTGCTGGCACTCTGTCCTTCTACAGAGTCTCCTCTGACACTCTGATCCACCTCCACACCTTCAACACCACATTCACTCAAACTCTTTATCCTGGGTTTATGGTCTGGTCTGGTGGCTCAGCGTCCCTGTGCTGAGTGGAGTGTAAAGAGTGTCTCCTGTTACAGAAACACTCTGACTGTTGAACAGATAGTTCAGTCTGTACATGTCTGTCTCTTTCACTCACAAACACGTTTTCAGATTCATGGATTCAATCAGTTGATGTTTGAAACTCTTCTAAATGATTCCTTGTAAACTTCTTCCTCTTCAGTCACAAACAAACAGGAAGTGATGTCACATGTGTTCCTGTCCACACAGCAGAATGAGTCTATTGCTGACAGTGATGTACAAACAGAGTGAGCATTTCTGAGGCCCAAAATAAACTGAGTAGTTCACTGAATGAACAATGGACTGTGAGCTCAGTTCCTTCATCATTAGTATGGATTATATATGTATATGTATTATATTAGTATCATATATATCAGGTGCTGCTGCTTTCAGTCATTGTGCAAATGTGCTGTTTGTAAGCTTGTAAAGCTGCAGTCAGCTGAGACTGAAGAAGTCACCTGATCAAGATTCTATCCAAGATGGCGCCGCGTATGGATGCCCTGGTGCTTCAGTGCGTTACTTTTGTCTTGTTTTTGTGCATTTCTTCTGTGTCTGGGCACTCCTCTGGATATTCTTACACCAGAGAAGAGCTCCTTAACTGCAGGACTACAACGCCTGTGGATTTATTTCCAATATTTGTCGCATCTGCGGCAGATTTACTGCTGACTCTGATCAGGAAAGTGAGACGTCGAAAGAGAGGTAAGCGAGCCGGCGTACTCGTGCGTTTGAGGAGACGCGGACTGAGAACGGCCCTTCCTGGGATCTTCCTTTCTAATGTACGCTCACTCTGGAATAAGATAGACGAACTGGCCCTGATGAGAAGCATGAACAGAGACTTTGCCTCCTCCTGTGTCTTATGTTTTACGGAGTCGTGGCTCAGTGAGAACATCCCGGACTGCGCGCTCAAGCTGGAGGGCTTCCATCTGCTGCGCGCGGACCGGCAGGCCGCTCTCTCCGGTAAAACCAAAGGTGGAGGTGTCTGCTTCTACATCAATAGTGGCTGGTGCACAGATGTAACAGTGATTGCTCAGCACTGCTCTTCCTCTCTGGAATACCTTTTTATTCACTGCAAACCGTTTTATTCTCCGCGGGAGTTTGCTTCATTCATCCTGGCCGCTGTTTACATCCCGCCAGACGCGGATGCACAGGCAGCTCAGTGCGCACTCGCGGAGCAGATTCTCCACACGGAGCGGACATACCCGGACTCTCTCATCATTGCTCTTGGGGACTTTAACAAAGCCAATCTGAGCCATGAGCTTCCGAAATACAAGCAGTATATTAAATGCCCGACCAGAGAGGAGAGGACATTGGACCACTGCTACAGCACGATCAGCGGGGCCTATCGCGCGGTGCCGCGCGCTTCACTCGGACTTTCTGACCACGTCATGATCCACCTAATCCCCGCGTACAGACAGAGGCTGAAGCTCTCCAAACCTGTCGTGAGGACCAAAAAACTGTGGAGCAACGAGGCTGTGGAGGAGCTTCGCACGTGTTTGGAGACCACAGACTGGGACACAATGAAGGCTGCTTCTAACAGCTTGGACGAGTTTACGGACACTGTCACCTCCTATATCCACTTCTGTGAGGACAGCATTGTGCCATCACGCACCAGGGTGAGTTATAACAATGACAAACCCTGGTTTACTCCTAAACTCAAAAAGCTGTGGCTGGAAAAGAGAAAGGCGTTCAGAAGCGGAGACAGGGACTGCTACAGAGAGGCCAAGTACAGGTTCACTAAAGAAGTGGACATTGCTAAACATCAGCACTCTGAGAAGATGCAGCAGCAGATCTCAGAGAATGACTCGGCCTCTGTGTGGAAAGGTTTTAGGAATATTACAAACTACAAGCCTAAAACCCCTCACTCCACTGATGACTTGCTCTTAGCCAACACCCTTAACGACTTTTACTGCCGTTTTGACGAGCCATCAGGCAGCCTTCACACCTCCAACGACCCCAACAATAGAGACACTTTGGACACTAATTCCCCCACCTCCCCCCCCTCCATAGAGCCATCACCACCATCAAACTGTTCACCTACAACACCCCCCTCCTCACCCCACACAAAAGAGGATTTCACACCACCTCCTCCGACCACAACTCTTCATATTCATGAAGCAGATGTGAGGAAGCAGTTTAAGAGTCTGAATGCTCGGAAAGCTCCCGGCCCAGACGGTGTGTCTCCTGCCACCCTCAGACACTGTGCAAACGAGCTGGCCCCAGTGTTTTCTGGCATCTTCAACTCCTCACTGCAGGCATGTCATGTGCCTGCCTGCTTCAAGTCCTCTACCATAATCCCTGTCCCCAAGAAACCTAGGATCACTGGACTAAATGACTACAGACCCGTGGCTCTGACATCTGTGGTCATGAAGTCATTTGAGCGCCTAGTTCTCTCCCATCTCAAGACCCTCACGGCCCCCCTCCTGGACCCCCTGCAGTTTGCATATAGAGCCAACAGGTCCGTAGACGACGCCATCAACATGGCCCTACACTTCATCCTGCAGCATCTGGACTCCCCAGGAACCTACGCCAGGATCCTGTTTGTGGACTTCAGCTCTGCCTTCAACACCATCCTTCCAGACCATCTCCGAGGCAAGCTTTCCCAGATGAATGTGCCTGATCCCATCTGCCGGTGGATCACTGACTTCCTGACGGACAGGAAGCAGCATGTGAGGCTGGGGAAGAATGTCTCGGACTCCCGGACCATCAGCACCGGCTCCCCTCAGGGCTGTGTTCTTTCTCCTCTGCTCTTCTCCCTGTACACCAACTGCTGCACCTCCACCCACCAGTCTGTCAAGCTAATCAAGTTTGCAGATGACACCACCGTTATTGGGCTCATCTCGGACGGGGATGAGTCTGCCTACAGGAGGGAGGTTGAACGTCTGGTGTCCTGGTGCAGCCACAACAACCTGGTGCTGAATGCCCAGAAGACAGTGGAGATTATTGTGGACTTCAGGAAGCACACAGCTCCACTCCCCCCCCATCATCCTGTCTGACACCCCCATCACCTCTGTGGACTCATTCCGCTTCCTGGGTACCACCATCACCCAGGACCTGAAGTGGGAGCCCACCATCACCTCCGTCATCAAGAAAGCCCAGCAGAGGATGTACTTCCTGAGGCAGCTGAAGAAATTCAACCTGCCAACACGGACGATGATGCAATTCTACACTGCAATCATCGAGTCCATCCTCACCTCCTCCATCACCGTGTGGTACGCTGGAGCCACTATCAGGGACAAACAGAGACTGCAGCGTGTTGTGCGCTCTGCTGAGAAGGTGATTGGCTGCAGACTCCCATCTCTGCAGGACCTGTACACCTCCAGGACATTGCGGCGTGCAGCTCGGATCTCAGCTGACCCTTCTCACCCTGGACACAGTCTGTTTGACCTGCTCCCCTCAGGAGGAGGCTCCGGTCCATTTGCACCAGAACCTCTCGCCACAAGAACAGTTTCTTCCCCTCTGCTGTTGGACACATGAACAATAACCACATGATTGTCCCCGCCACTAACACATGACCCTACGCTGTGTCACTGCATCATTCCATGTTTGGCACTGATCACCACCTGCACTCATGTATATATCTTTCTACGTAGCACTCTTAATTCTTATTCTTACTTTTATTTATTTATTTATTTATTTTCATGTCTATTTAAGTGCAATTTTTTTATGACAGTATGTTTGCACTGAAGCACCGCAGCAATTTCCTAATGTTGTAAACCTGCTCAACATTTGGTAATAAAACCCTTTCTGATTCTGATTCTGATCTAGCAGGGTGACAGAAAAACCCAGGGTAACTTCTAAGGACCTCAACGTCTCTCTCACATTGTGTTTTTTAAACATGCTTCCATTTGTCACTTCAGTCTTTACTCTGAAATACAGGAAGAGAAATCATGGCTGAAACAATTTCTCATGAAACCAGGGGTGTGGTCCAACAGTCAGTTTGGTGAGGAAGGTTCCTAACTGAGAGAAGTGACCCAGAAGTATCTGTGTAGCAGCCACAATGAATCCAGATCATGAGCTTTATTAACTGATCAAAGTCTCTTCTTTCATCTTCTGTATCATTCAGTTTGCATTGGTAATGCCCATTATTGTAATGCTTTTTTAAGACAAGCAAAACTTTATTTCACTTTGGGTTAGCTGGGATAAGTGATGGATGGAGGGAATTTTACTTCAGCCACAGAAATCCTCAACAGGAAGGAGGAGCAGAGTTACAGTGGATCACTATCCAGCAGGGAAACAAGGTTTATTTCAATTTCTTGGCCATGAGTGAGATTTACTGAGTGGGCAAATTAGGGAGACGACACCATCAGATCCCGAGCCCTCCATGTGTTAATCAAGAGACGGCTGCTGTGCTACATCCATAAATAATGAATAAATTAGGAGCTAAAGCTGAAAGGACAGTTTATTTGTACCATCAGTGAAGATATTTTACATTTGAATTTTTTATTTAACATTTGCAAGATTCAATAACATAAAGAACCTGAACAAGAAAACATTTATGTGGATCAAAATACATTAAAACAAAAACTTTATAATAGGAAACAGAGTTTTCAACCAACTGATGAAAAGAAAGCTAACCACTTGACATGAACACTACAGTAGGACAGTTTTGAAAGCTTAAAATGGAACTAGGGGAAGAGTTTGATTCACAGCTGCCTCATCAGATTTTTACAGGAGATTCTATCTGAACTCTGTGGAGCCTGATCTCAAGCTTTTTGAGTCTGACACAGAAACCAGAGGATCTTTCTGTGTCTTCAGATTCACTGTGATCCAGTGATGGGAGTGATTTCAGCCCTGAGTGATCGCGCTGATGTTTGCACAGAGCAGACAATGAGGTGAATGTTTGGGCACATTGGTAACAGTGAAACAGTTTATTAGTAACGTGGGATCGTTTGTGTGCAGAGTATGAACTGAGATTCCTGAAGCTCTTGTCACACTGGTCACAGCTGTAGTTTCCTTCCATGTGTGCACGTTCATGAATGTTACGACTACCTGAATGTGAGAAGCTTCTCTCACAGTGTCTGCACTTGTGTGGTTTCTCTCCTGTGTGGACTCGTTTGTGTGTTTTAAGCTGACCTGCAGTGGTGAAGGATGACCCACACTGATCACAGAGGTGCTTTTTAACCCCACTGTGAATCAGTTCATGTTGTTTTAAGTGATTTGTTTTGGTGAAGCTTCTCCCACATTCTTTGCAGTATTTCAGTTTGTCTCCAGTGTGTCTACGTTGATGTACTTTTAGGGTCTTTTGCTGACTGAAAGTTTTTCCACAGAGGTCACAATGAAAGTCTTTCCCACCACCACAGTGATGACAGGGTTGAGAACTGGATCCATCTGTGTCGCTCTGCTTCTAAACAAAGACACAAAGACAGTGTAAGTCAGTCCTTCAACATTTGTATCCTGATTTCGCCTGAAATAAAGAGCATCTCTGCAGACGTCCAACTACATTTGACTGTTTCAGTTAACACACTCAGTTTACTGGGCTGCAATAACTACAATACTACCACCATAATACTACAGTAATACTAAAATCATAACTGAAAGGAAAATCTGAATAATCACTCAGAGCTGCTTTTCCATGCAGTAGAATTGCTAACATGCTAACACAGTTTAATGAGCAGAGTTGTTCCAAACAGTCAGGCTAAAATGACAAGATAACAATATAAATACATACCTCACAGTAGCTGCACTTGTAGAGTCTCTTTCTGGTGTGGATCTGTTGGTGTCGTCTCAGGTGATGTGGAGTTTTAAAAGTCTTCTCACACAGGTCACATTGATAAGGTCTCTCCTCAGTGTGGGTAAACATGTGTCGTTGTAAGTGTGCGTCTGTTGTAAAGTATTTGCCACACTGTTCACAGCAGTACACATCATGTCTGGTGTGAATGCGTAGGTGTGTATTTCGGTACCCTCTCTGGCTGAAGGTTTTTCCACAGATGTCACAGCTGTATGCCTTAATTCCAGAGTGGGTAACTAGATGACTCTGTAAGTGGCTACTTTGAGTAAAAGCTCTGCCACACTGATCACAGCTGTACGCTTTAACTCCACTGTGGATGAGTTGGTGTGTTTTTAGGTAACCCTTCAAGGAAAAAGACTTTCCACACTCGTCACAGCTGAACGGTCTCTCTCCAGTGTGGATGACCTGATGCTGTTTTAGTGAAGCCGTCACAGTAAAACCCTTCCCACAGTCGTCACAGCTGTATGGCTTAATTTCAGAGTGGGTAACTAGATGACTCTGTAAGCTTCTACTGCGAGTAAAAGCTCTGCCACACTGATCACAGCTGTACGCTTTAACTCCACTGTGGATGAGTTGGTGTTCTTTTAGGTGACCCTTCAAGGAAAAAGACTTTCCACACTCGTCACAGCTGTATGCCTTAATTCCAGAGTGGGTAACTAGATGACTCTGTAAGTGGCTACTGTGAGTAAAAGCTCTGCCACACTGATCACAGCTGTACGCTTTAACTCCACTGTGGATGAGTTGGTGTGTTTTTAGGTAACCCTTCCTGGAAAAAGACTTTCCACACAAGTCACAGCTGAACGGTCTCTCTCCAGTGTGGATGACCTGATGCCGTTTTAGTGAAGCCTTCAGAGTAAACTCCATCCCACACTCGTCACAGGTGTGTTTTTTCTCTCCCTTTCTTCTGTGAGGTTTGTCGGCCTCCTGAGAGCGCTGACTTCTGGCTCCATGTTGGTCCTGCAGTGACAGAGATACAAACAGAGGCAGTGAGTGAAATGCAGTCGTGGAACAAACTCAACCTTCAAACTCCATTAACACTAGTTTTAAACCTGAAGGTGGAGCGTGGCACCAAACACCTTAAAGGTCTCTTATCCCCACCTGCTGGTAGTTCTAACACATTACATCCAACCTGCTGTTAAAGATAATTCATGACTGTTCAAACACTAAAATCATGCACGCACACACACACACACACACACACACACACACACACACACACACACACACTATTTTATAATTTAGATTATTTTGTTGTTTCCTATTACATATTTCTATAATTTGTATAGATTTATACAGAATTATTCAGTGATAATAAATCCTATGTTTGTTTATTCTAAAGGAACCCCGTTAGCTTCCACAACAGATGTTGCTCGTCTTCCGTCAAATACTCACATAAAATATTACACAATAAAGTGGATTCAAGATATCCACATAATTTCACTCTTACATCCACAGTGAGGTTTCACAATTGTTCAAATATAAGCAATCAATAATAATAATATCAATAACATTGAGGCACATTACACAAATTTCAAAAACAAATCATGTCTTACAATATTTACAACAACTAAAAGCTCTGTAAATCGGCTTTTAAGTCTTCATTGAAGTTTTGAATAATTCTCTAATTTTTTAAGGCAACTTATTCCACTTAAAAGTTGCTCTAAATGTAACAGTTTTACAAAACGTTACTTTTAACTCGAGCATTTACTAAATTGCAGTTTGTTGAAAACTGTGTAATATGATGATGTATTTCATCTGGATACTGCAGCTGAGCAGAATAAATGTGGTGTGTTTAACAGAATTGCTTTCTTTAGAACTACAAGTAAGCCATAGAATATTTTAGCCTGTACAGGAAGCCAAGAAAGGTTATTATGCATTTTATCAATATTAGTATAGTATGAACATCTTCACACTAATCTGGACGCCTTATTCTGGACTAACTGAAGTCTGTTAAGATCTGTCTTATTAGCTGCTGACCAAATGATTGAACAATACTCCAGATGAGACATTACTAGTGCATTAATGACATCTTTCATAATGAAGAAGTGATACACAAAGAGCATTTCATAGCCATAGCTATGCCTTGTCGGCAGAGTTATGTGACATTAGTGATGTTTGTACTTTCAGCGTTAACTTGGTTTTAAAGCCTTTAAAATATACGCCGTTCAATAGTCGACCTTCATCTGACAGAGAATGTGATGATTTTGTGGATAATTAAAGTCAGTCATATATCCACAAACACAACAAGCTGAAAGTCAGTGATGCTGCTCGGTTTGCAGTCCTGAACATCACGGCACAAGCAGGATTTACTGCACTGTTAATGTGAGCTGTGTTATATTGCTGCCTCTGTTCGGTGGTGTCGAGCCAAACGCACTTTAACGTGTGTTTGAACGAGCTGACGGTTCACTCGTTAAGCTGAAAGAAAGATGCTTTAATCACAGCAGTCACACATGTGTCCACTGCACCATCTGGAACTCTTCTTGTTTACACTCGTAATAACACAAACACTAAATCCTGCTTCTCTGGTGCTGTTGTGTAGCAGTGTGTACACCTGAGACTGTCACCTGTCTGTCTGTCCTGCACTCTCTCTCTGTTTCTTTCTCTCTGATTGTGGAATAAAAGTATGAACATGTGTTTATAAGTTACACTTGTGTCTGAATCCTGCAGCTTATCACACATTTGATTTCCATGTGTGACGACTGCAAGTGTCCAGAGTGAGGACAGACTGAGGGAGCCACTGCTGCACATCATCTGTGAGGCTTTGCAGCCCTGATGATCCACCAGGACAAACTCAGCAGTGTGTGAGGAAGAGGAGGAGGAAGAGCCAGCAGCAGCTGACAGATGGAGAGAATAGACAGACTGTTCCCTGTTTGTGAAGGACTGCTAGGAAAGTTTAACATAACTGTCTGTGCTGAATCAGTCTTATTAGGTAATGTTCAAATAATGTGATCATCCCAGTGTTTTCAGTGTGGGAGAAAGTACTCAGGGCCTTCAAGTTACACACTATGAAAGGCAGCAACAAGTTTAATGTTCAGAAACCTAAAGTCTGTATCAGCAGCAGAATGGAATTAAAAATAAATGTTGGTTTCAGTTCTATGAAGCTTTGAGTATTTTGGATCAGTAGCTGCTGTGTTTGTTGCATCATATTGCTGTAATTGTTTATATGCTTTATGTATATTTCAGTAAAATCATAATTCACGTCGGCAGTAATGACACCCGGTTACGCCAATCGGAGGTCACTATAATCAATATTGAATCTGTGTGAAACGTTGCCAAAACAATGTCGGACTCTGTAGTTTTCTCTGGTCCCCTCCCCAATCAGACCAGGAGTGACATGTTTAGCCGCATGTTCTCCTTAAATTGCTGGCTGTCTGATTGGTGTCCCAGAAACGATGTGGGCTTCATAGATAATTGGCAAACCTTCTGGAGGAAACCTGGTCTTGTTTGGAGAGACGGCATCCATCCCACTTTGGATGGAGCAGCTCTCATTTCTAGAAATATGGACAAATTTATTAAACCCCCCAAAATATGACTATCCAGAGTTGGGACCAGGAAGCAGAGTTGCAGTCTTACACGGCTCTCTGCAGCTTCTCTCCTCCTGCTACCCCCCAAAAACCCATCTCCATAGAGACTGTGTCAGCTCCCAAAAAGACAAAAAACAAACTAAAAACCAGCAACAAACAACTTAAACATAAACAATTACAAAGAAAGAACAATACAGTATCCACACCTGAACCAAAGAGTAAAACAGTGAAATGTGGATTATTAAACATTAGGTCTCTCTCCTCCAAGTCTCTGTTAGTACATGACTTAATAATTGATCAACAAATTGATTTAACTTCCATGTAGATGCTAAAAATGACAGCCTCAACATGGCATTTAATCTGTTATTAGACTCAATTGGTTTCTCTCAAAATGTAAAAGAACCCACCCACCACTTTAATCACACTCTAGATCTTGTTTTAACATATGGCATCGAACCTGAACATTTAACAGTGTTTCCTGAAAACCCTCTCCTGTCTGATCATTTCCTGATAACATTTACTTTTACAATAATTGATTACACAGCGGTGAAGAGTAGACTTTTTCAAAGTAGATGTCTTTCTGAAAGCGCTGTAACTAAGTTTAAGAATATAATCCACCCACTGTTATCATCTCCAATGCCCTGTACCAACACAGAGCAGAGCAGCTATCTGAACGCTACCCCAACAGAGGTCGATTTTCTTGTTAATAATTTCACCTCCTCACTACGTACGACTCTGGATACTGTAGCTCCTGTGAAAACTAAGGTCTCTAATCAGAAGTACGTGACTCCGTGGTATAATTCTCAAACACTTACCCTAAAGCAGATGACTCGTAAGCTGGAGAGGAAATGGCGTGTCACAAATTTAGAGGATCATCATTTAGCCTGGAGAAATAGTTTGTTGCTTTATAAGAAAGCCCTCCACAAAGCCAGAACATCTTACTATTCATCACTGATTGAAGAAAATAAGAACAACCCCAGGTTTCTCTTCAGCTCTGTAGCCAGGCTGACAAAAAGTCAGAGCTCTTTTGAGCCAACCATCCCTTTAACGTTAACTAGTAATGACTTCATGAACTTCTTCACAAATAAAATTTTTATCATTAGAGAAAAAATGACCAATAATCATCCCACAGATGTAATATTATCTACAGCTACTCTTAGTACCATTGATGTTAAGTTAGACTCTTTTTCTCCAATTGATCTTTCTGAGTTAACTTCAATAATTACTTCCTCCAAACCATCAACGTGTCTTTTAGACCCCATTCCTACAAAACTGCTCAAAGAAGTCCTGCCATTAATTAATTCTTCGATCTTAAATATGATCAACCTATCTCTAATGATCGGCTATGTACCACAGGCCTTCAAGCTGGCTGTAGTTAAACCTTTACTCAAAAAGCCATCTCTAGACCCAGCAGTCTTAGCTAATTATAGGCCAATCTCCAACCTTCCTTTCATATCAAATAGGGCTGGGCGATATGACCCAAAATTCATATCTCGATATTTTTTAGCTTGTTGGCGATATAAGATATATATCTATATATAGAGCAGATGTACATAAAATTTACTCAAAAATAAATTATGAGCATTTATTAAATAATAATGCTCCATAAATAAAAGAAAACAATGTTGTTTTTGTGCATAACAAAAAGCTCACAATTGTGCAGTCAAAATGTAAACTAAAAGACGCTGAGCACAATAACAAAGACAGATTTCACAGCTGCTCAGTTCCCAACTTGTACTGCGTGACTGACAGCCTGGAGTTTGAAATCCGCTTCGCAACCACGTCTCTTAACAGGTGCCATTTATGGTCCTTATACACAGTAGGGTAATATTGTAATATTGTGTTGAAGCACAGTACGTATCACTCCGCGAGGCTCAGCCGTAATGCTCTGACAATCCATCAAGCGGTGCAGCTCCGTAGCTTACCAAAGTCGTACTAAAACATTTTTTGACAGATTGCTGAGCGCTGTGTACCACATAAAATCGGTTCGCAGCCATCAAGCACAACCAGAATTCATACATAAGGCGCGCTGTCAACTTTTGAGAAAATGAAAGGATTTTAGTCCGTGCACCACCTCTGGGCTGCATGCCGTTAGCGTGGTTAGCTCGTTAGCGTGGTTAGCTAGCTAACACGTTGACGGCGTCCAGCCCCACACACGGGTCGATGCGCAGTAACTCGTTAATGGAGATTTGCCGTGTCCATCTTGTCGCTTCCTGCAGGTGAAGCAATGGGGGAGGAGGGGGAGTTGTGTTCAGTGAAGGAGAGGCGAGGCCGAGTAACGTTGTGAAGACGAAAGTGGACGAAAGAGAGGCAAACTTGCGGCTCCACAGGTATAATTATAATGTAACATAGACTATATCGATATAAAGGATATTGTCACATCTTATATCTCGTATAAAAATATATCGATATTTTTTAAAAACTCGATATATCGCCCAGCTCTAATATCAAACATCCTTGAAAGAGTAGTTGTCAAACAGCTAACAGATCATCTGCAGAGGAATGGTTTATTTGAAGAGTTTCAGTCAGGTTTCAGAGCTCAGCACAGCACAGAAACAGCTTTAGTGAAGGTTACAAATGATCTTCTTATGGCCTCTGACAGTGGACTCATCTCTGTGCTTGTCCTGCTAGACCAGGGGTGTCAAACTCAAATACACAGTGGGCCAAAATTCAAAACTGGAACAAAGTCGCGGGCCAACGTTAATATTTATTGAAAAAAATCTTCCTCCAAATATAACAAGGAACCTTTTCTTACAGACTCAAATAAGTTTTGCTGAAAAACTGAATATGGAATAAGAAACGCTTAATACTGAACGATATATAACTTATATAAACATATATAACTTAATATTGCACACATGCAAAATTGAAATTCCAATTAAATAACATATCACTGGAATGCATTTCTTAAGTAAAAATTGTATTTGCAGCCTTCTGATTTAAATTTTAGCAGTAAACTTTTTCCCCAGGCTAATAATAAATGTAAAAATAAAATAACAATAATAAACCACTTAACTAATAAAAATATCATTAAACGTGAAACCATTCAAGCCCATGTCTGGGAGTAGCAAGACAAATTGCACAAAGAAAATGGTAATTATAGCTAAGTTTGCTACACACTGATCTACTCTGATGCGTCCAAGCCAGACACCTGGCATCTCTTCTTGGATGCTAGTTCCTCAATGTCTGGGCTCAGGCTCTGAGCTGAGGAAATCCTCAGGATCGAGTGAAGGTGTTCATCGGTCAGACGTCTCCTGTGAGATGTTTTGGCCATCTTCATTGAGGAGAATAGTTGCTCACATAGGTAAGTGCTGCCGAACATGGAGAGCATCTGAGCAGCGTGGGTGCGGCGCCCAGGCATTGTGTCAGGGATGAAATGTGGAAATTGTGAAGCGCCCACAGCATCATACTTTGATTTCAGCGTGTCACTACACTGGAGTTCAATCAGCTCCATTTGGAGGTTTGTTGGTGCTTTTGCCACGTCAACTGCAAAAGGATTACTGAGCAGTTCAAATCGACATTTCTGGGCGTCAAAGTCGGCAAACCGCCAGGTAAACTCAGTACTGAGTACACAGAGTTTTTCAGCAAACTGTGCACATGGGAACACAGCAGTAGAGATTTGCATGTTCATCGTTTGGCAGCAGGGAAAATGGCCCAGGTTTCCTTGTAGCATCTGATTCTGCCACAAGCACAATTTCGTTTTAAAAGCCCTCACTGCAGTGTACATATCTGTGATGATACGCCCCCGTCCCTGAAGCTGCAGGTTCAGCGCATCGAGATGGCTCGTGATATCACACATAAAGGCCAGCTCACACAGAAACTCTTGCTCCCTGAGCTCAGCTGTGTCTTGCCCTTTGCTTTCCAGAAACTGAAATATTTCCTCGCGTAGCTCGAAACATCTGTTCAGTACTTTCCCTCGGCTTAACCACCTCACCTCCGTGTGATACGGCACGTCTCCGTATTCCGAACCACACTCCTCAAGAAAAGATTTGAATTGGCGGTGATTCAGACCTTTGGCTCTTATAAAGTTAACTACTCGTGTTACTGCGGTCATAACATGTTCCATCTTTAGGGCTTTGCCACAAAGTGATTTTTGATGTATGATGCAGTGATAAACAGTCAGCTCACCTGCACAGTTCTCCGCTCGCATCTTCTCCCGTACCCTGCCCACCAGTCCGCTCCTTTGACCACACATCGCTGGTGCACCATCTGTCGTTAACCCCACAAGTTTTTCCCATGGCAACTTCATTTCAGTTAGACATTTGGAAACCTCTTCAAATATTTCCTTCCCTGTGGTTGTTCCATGCATTGATTTTAATCCTAAAAGTTCTTCCGTAACACAGAGAGTTGAGTCCACACCGCGGATGAAGACTGAAAGCTGGGCAGTATCAGAGGCGTCGCTGCTCTCATCCATAGCGAGGGAGAATGCAACGAAACTGTTTCCCTTCTCCATCAGCTGGTTATTTAGATTGTTGGCAAGTTCACGTGTGCGATCAGCTACTGTGTTTCTGCTCAGGCTAACATTTGAAAATACTTGCTTTTTCTCTGGGCACACTTTCATCATACAACTTTTCACAAACTCTCCCTCACTGAAGGGCCGGGCTGATTTTGCGATCTCTGCTGCCACAACAAAACTAGCCTTTACAGCAGCCTCACTTTGTGATATGGCTTTTTTGAACATAGTCTGTTGTGAAACAAAACTTCTTTTCATCTCTTCTGCTTTCCGGCGCCTTTGAGTCATGTCCAGGTCCTTGTACTTCTCTTGGTGTTTCATTTCATAGTGTCGTCTAATGTTGTACTCCTTGGTTAAAGCCACATGAGCTCCACATACAAGACAAACAGGTCTGTCTTTTACATAGGTAAACAGATATTCTGTCTCCCACCTGTCCAGGAAGCTCCTGTTTTCGTTCTTTCTTTTCGCCATTTTGGGAGAGGTAGCGCGGCAGTATTCATGCGGTTGCTATGACTACAGTAAACAGAGGAGAGGGCGTTAATGGGTCCTGTCCTGACTGACGCGCCAAAACGCCAACAGAGCATTCTGGGAGTTGTAGTATTAGCAGTACATGCGCTGCATAAGACCGGCGGGCCAGCTCTAATAGTAATTTGGTATGGCCTCGCGGGCCAAATGTAATTAGGCTGCGGGCCAAATTTTGAGTTTGACACCTATGTGCTAGACCTTAGTTCAGCGTTCGATACTGTCGACCATAATATCCTATTAGAGCGATCAGAACATGCTGTAGGTATTACAGGTACTGCGCTGCAGTGGTTTGTATCATATCTATCTAATAGACTCCAATTTGTGCATGTAAATGGAGAGTCCTCTTCACACACTGAGGTTAATTATGGAGTTCCACAGGGTTCAGTGCTAGGACCAATTCTGTTTACATTATACATGCTTCCCTTAGGCAGCATCATTAGAAGACATAGCATACATTTACACTGCTATGCTGATGACACCAAGCTCTATCTGTCCATGAAGCCAGATAACACACACCAATGAGTTAAACTGCAAGAATGTCTTAAAGACATAAAGACCTGGATGGCCGCTAACTTTCTGCTTCTTAATTCAGATAAAACAGGTTATTGTACTCGGCCCTGAAAATCTTAGAAATATGGTATCTAAGCAGATTCTTACTCTGGATGGCATTACCTTGGCCTCCAGTAACGTTGTGAGAAACCTTGGAGTCATTTTTGACCAGGACATGTCCTTCAACGCACATATTAAACAAATATGTAAGACTGCTTTCTTCCGTTTGCGCAACATCTCTAAAATTAGAAATATCCTGTCTCAGAGTGACGCTGAAAAACTAGTTCATGCATTTATTACTTCCAGGCTGGACGACTGTAATTCATTATTATCAGGATGTCCAAAAAACTCGCTGAAAAGCCTTCAGCTGATCCAAAATGCTGCAGCAAGAGTCCTGACAGGGACTAGAAAGAGAGAGCATATTTCTCCTGTTTTGGCTTCCCATCATTGGCTTCCTGTTAAATCCAGGATTCAAAATCCTGCTCCTCACATACAAGGTCTTAAATAATCAGGCCCATCTTATCTTAATGACCTTGTAGTACCATATCACCCTATTAGAGCACTTCGCTCTCGCTCTGCAGGCCTACTTGTTGTTCCTAGAGTATTTAAAAGTAGAATGGGAGGCAGAGCCTTCAGTTTTCAGGCCCCTCTTCTGTGGAACCAGCTTCCAGTTTGGATTCAGGAGACAGACACCATCTCTACTTTTAAGATTAGGCTTAAATCTTTCCTTTTTGCTAAAGCATATAGTTAGGGCTGGACCAGGTGACCCTGAATCCTCCCTTAGTTATGCTGCAATAGACGTAGGCTGCCGGGGGATTCCCATGATGCATTGAGTTTTTCCTTTCCAGTCACCTTTCTCACTCACTATGTATTAATAGACCTCTCTGCATTGAATCATATCTGTTATTAACCTCTGTCTCTCTTCCACAGCATGTCTTTATCCTGTCTTCCTTCTCTCACCCCAACCGGTCACAGCAGATGGCCGCCCCTCCCTGAGCCTGGTTCTGCCGGAGGTTTCTTCCTGTTAAAAGGGAGTTTTTCCTTCCCACTGTTGCCAAAGTGCTGCTCATAGGGGGTCATATGATTGTTGGGTTTTTCTCTGTATCTATGAAGCGCCTTGAGGCGACTTTTGTTGTGATTTAGCGCTATATAAATAAAATTGAATTTAATATATTCTGAGCTAAGTTGATCTATAGTGTTACATCATATTCTATAAGGATGTTATGTGTTTGTAGACTTTCTGCCCAGTTTGACCCATTTAGCAGAAGTCAGCCTGTTTAAGGCTCTGATGTCTATTCTGTGTGACTTAAAGCAGTTATGACATGGTCCGATTTTCTCACCCAATAAAGGAATATTTCATATATCAGTCTACTCTTCATTCTATCAGACACAGTTATCACACCTCCTACATTTGCTTTTACACATATATGTAAGCATTGAGCCAAATGTAATAATGCCAACATACTGAAGGAACAAAATTTGTCTCTTATATATGAGACATCTGTATACACACTGTCACAGATACTTGTCTGTGAGTGAAGTGATTAATATGATAACTATAATATTGGCCATATCATATTTACACTGACTTTAGTCTCATGAACAACATCAGCTAATTGTTATTTACAGCTAATCTTAAACGACTGTTCAGCACAGAAATGAAGCCCAACAATCATGTTTTACAGTCCTGTGGTCTCAGCCTCAGATACTCATCAGATCACACAGAGCTCATGTAGAAACAAATGAACTAAATATGTTCTCCTTCATTTCTGTCAAACAAAGCTGTATGAAACGTTTCCAGCTGTTAGTATCATGGTTGCTAGGCAACCTGGGCAGCGCGACGGAGGCTAGACGTCCCATTTCACGAGCCTACGAGCCTCGCACTTCGGCCTTAGCGGTCTTTGAGTACGCGGCCCTTGAGGACTTTAAAGCTGCAGAACCTGAATCGGGATACAGCCATGATGATCTCCAGCCTCGTGCTCGCCAACATTCTCACCTGAGTTAAGAAGACGATCACTGAAATGGTCTCAGCAGGTCCTTTGATGACAGCAATGAAATGCAGTGGTAAGGCTTTTTGGGGATTAAGTTCGTTTTCATGGCAAAGAAGGACGATGCAGTTCATCTGATCACTCCTCATAACATTCTGGAGTGCAGGCAAAATGCTATTATAAAAACTTAAGCAGCAACTTCTCCAGGTTCCAATATTTATGCAATTCTCAAACCTTTTGGCCACGACTGTATAACCTCTTCTGAAGTTTAGTGGATATTATACATGGTTATGCTCAGGATGTGTCGGCCAGTTTCCACTGGAAACGCCTTTTGGTTAAACTGTCAGCGAGGAATTTGCATTTGCACTGTTACATTTTTATATAACTTTAATGCACATAAACAACAGCTGCTTGTTTCAGTGAAAATACATTGATGGGTTTTTAATAAAGTTGTGCAGCTGTAAAGTATTTTGTCTGGTGTCAATTCTATCGTCAGCTACATCGTTATGGCAAATGTTCAAATGTATATGGTGATAAATATCTTTGGTCATATGGTCCTGCTCTGTCTGTCACCTTCTGTGTTGAGCTCATTGTTTCCTCTGTAGTGGCTGAGCTGAGTCCAAGTAGCTGAAAATGTTCCTCTGCTGCTCCGTCAGACTCTCCTCCTCCTGCTGATCAGCTGGGACACAAAACAGATCTTTGTTAGGCTCCACACTGCACTGAAGAGTCAAAGTGTCTCATATGTTCATCTGACAAGTAAAAGAACACATTTTTGTTTCCCGAGGTGGGCAACTTGTTGGAAACAAACACAAAAGGTTTGAGCACTGATACCTGCCATTGCTGGCATTGAAAGATGCAACGCCAGCAATGTGGATTGTCAAGACTCAAACCAATCATCAAGCAAAGACAACAGGGATCATTTGTTTCTGTTTATTTAGCATTCACAGCATTTGTAGTTGCCTTCTGTGCAGGGGAAGTCCACGCACACTGTGTGGTACCGCCATCCGCAGAAGGTGCATTCAACCTCTGTAAGAGAAACGAGATTGTCTGAGACTGAAATGATATTCACTAAAGAAGTGGTGATTTGTAAAACTTCACATTTTGATCCGGGACGTACTCTGCATGAAAACAAGCGCTCACTCTTCCTGCTCAACAAATGACAAGGGCGGAGCCTTATACCACGTGATACAGAAGCTGTGCCGTGTGATGCTAAAATTAGCAGGGAAACAACAACGGAGAGCACGTCAGGGATGACGAGAAAGTGACAGGAGAAAATCCGTCCCGGTCAACCACCCAAACATCAATAACGGGAACCTTATACAGCGCTTCCCTATACACGTCGAACTCCCGCAGGCACAAAGACATCACGGAGGCTATCACTTATCACCTGACCAAAGATATGGCTCCATCAACACTGTGCAAAACGAGGGATTTAGGAAAACGATCAACACCCTAGACAAACGCTACACAGTGCCGTCCCGCAACTATTTTTCTATTGTTGCACTACCTGCTCTGTACACGCAGCGTCGAGCAACGGTGGAGACGGAATTTCAAGCAGGACAACATTTTGCTGCAACAACAAAACGTGAGACATTTGTTGTTTTATGTTTATTTATTGTTATGAGAGAATCATGATCTCAATTCTAAGCCAAAACATCGTGATTCTCATTTTATGCAAAATCGTGCAGCCCTAACATTAACACAAAACTATTGTTTCACCAGAGAAACACACATGAAGAGAGAGAGAGAGACAATAACAGCTACCAAACAGTCGTCATAATTCGTCACACAATGAGAAAAGGACAAATCAACAAGTAACAATGACTAATTAATATTAAAATCTGTAACATAATGTATTGTTTGGCGTTTAGTCTGATTGGTTCAGGATGACCTGCCATTATCCAATCACACGTCTGCTTACCTGCATCTTTTCTCTTTTTTCTAACCTGAGCACCTGATGGCTTTGAACTTTTGTTGTCCATCTTCCATTGGTTTGAATTTTGCGCTCCAGTACAAACACAAATCCCCCAACCCGAGGATCAGCACAATTAACCTAACAGCAGGCACGTGCAGAGGGGGGGGCTAGAGGGGCTTGAGCACCCGCCCCTTTCCTGATGGGTGCCCAAGGTGCCCTTTTGTTGAGGCAACTTTTTTTTTAAAAATTATTATTTTATTTTTTTTAATGTGTGTGTGCGTGCGGAGTCCTGTCTGTGCCCCTCAACAATAATATTTAACTATTAATCACAGTTTTGCTAAATAAAAGGATCTGGCTTGCATCAGTCACATGATCACATTTAACCAATGATCGCCCTTGACGGCAGAACGCGCTGGTTACGAGCCGGGAACGAGCTCACAAAGAGCACGCGCATTTTTAGCAATCCGGAGCTGTAGGAGAAACACAAGTTAACTCAGAGACACAGACTGATGCGACAAAACCAGTAAGTAGGTGTACAGCGCACACTGTAGTGTGTAGCACACAGGAGTATTAGCTTATTACGTACACGTTGGTAAGCTGTCTTGTTGCTACTGACGAACTGAAACAAACGAGCGTGCTGTGTGTGCAACAGCGCGACAAACATTACCTGTCCTTTTATTAACTGCACAAGTAGTGCTGGTCACAGCTGCTGGCTACCTGTGTAAGGCTGTCATGGGTCTGTAGCTCTGTCACCGTTTTAGGGAACATATTTAGTTTTAAAGTAAGTTTCCGGGCTTTTCCTGCCTTTCTGGAGGGATTATATTTCACTAAAAAACGATCTAATATGCATGTCCACATAATTATGCATTATTATAATTATAATATATTAAAAACACACGCTGTATTTTAAAGAACATACATTAAGAAGCAGATTATATTAGATTTATATTTTAAATAAGACAAAAGTTGGATGTTACAGCAGTAAAATGATTGTATCTCTACAGTTTAAAAATGTAATAAGCTTTGCCCTGCACAGAGTGGATAGTGAAACAAATGGAATCATCATAAATACATTATTTCATATTTATTACTTCCCCCTCCTCTTTGCTTTATTATTGTAGCTCTAGTAATAAATAATAATGTAAGGATTCTGGATCAGCACCATGATGCCCATAGTATATACAGTATTCTGAAGAAGGTCTAAAATGTCACTGTGTGTGCGTGCATGTGTGTGTTTTATTTAGATGGATTTTTAAAAAAAATATTACTCATGATATAACATTGTGCAGACATGGCTGGTAAGGACATGAGGAGGAAACAGCAGGAGCTGTGTGAGGCTACTAAAGGCAGGGCTATAACATTTTTCTGTCATCATTTTATTATAGATTAAGTGCAAGAGTTGTTAGGTGTGGATAATTAGATTAT
Organism: Aulonocara sp. 'chitande type north' Nkhata Bay; assembly: GCF_057382095.1. Classification (NCBI taxonomy): domain Eukaryota; kingdom Metazoa; phylum Chordata; class Actinopteri; order Cichliformes; family Cichlidae; genus Aulonocara; species Aulonocara sp. 'chitande type north' Nkhata Bay. The sequence continues at coordinate 77,520,864 of NC_141346.1, read as the reverse complement.
AGTTTATTGCAATAGCAAGTTGTGCCTTGTTCTCACATAGACAGCAAGTGCAGAGTGATATATGAAATGATGGGATGGAAGGAAGAAGAGAAGCAAAGAGTGATTCACAGGCAGAGCCTAAATTATTTCTCACAGTTTTTTGTTGCCTTATGGTTCCAAGCGCTGTCACCAATCTTTGCACTTTGTTATTATCTCATGACACTTGTTTAATCAGCTACCATCTCTCCTGTGGACTTTTTACTGTCTACAGTCTCAGACCAACACAGCCCTGCCCTCATAGCTGGACTGGCCATCGGGCATACCGGGCATTTGCCCGGTGGGCCGCTGGCGATTTTTTGTTTTTTTTTGGGGAAGGGTATAAACAATGAAAGGTGTTGGATTGGCCAATTGGTCATGATCGACTCTGGGCTGGACCAATTACAGCCGAGGAGGTCGGATGCACCCTCCCCCTTGTTTAGCAATCTTATAGACGAACTAAAGAAAATGGAGAACAAAAAAAGGAAAGGAGGTGCCGAAAAAATTAGGGCCAAAAAGAAACAAGCCCTTCAGGCAGACGCTGCCAAATGTGTGAAAATTACTGAATTGTTTGGTGGTAGCTATGGCATAGCTTCCATAGATTTAGCAAGATCAGCAAGTGGTGGAGGCCAGCAGGTGGATGAAGGAAAGGGGAGGCAAGAGAGAGAGAGATGGAAGAGCAAGAGAGAGAGATGGAAGAGCAAGAGAGAGAGCTGGAAGAGCAAGAGAGAGAGATGGAAGAGCAAGAGAGAGAGATGGAAGAGCAGGAGAGAGAGATGGAAGAGCAGGAGAGAGAGATGGAAGAGCAGGGGAGAGAGATGGAAGAGCAAGAGAGAGAGATGGAAGAGCAGGGGAGAGAGATGGAAGAGCAAGAGAGAGAGAGCCAGGGCATCGATTACTTTGCTCGCCCTGAACCTGCCATATTACAGGCCTTCTTAGATTACCACCCACAGCAGAACAGTAGCAGTGCAGTTGTGATGAGGGTGTTCAGCTGTAAAGATGGCACCAACAGGAAGTGGCTTACTTATTGCAAAGAACGCCATTTATTGTTCTGCTTTGTGTGTCTGGCATTTGCAAGGCTGACTGACACCAGCACATTTATAACAGGCATGAGTGACTGGCGACATATACGTCTGCGCACAGAGGAGCATGAAAAGAGCAATACACACCAGACCTGTGCTGAAGCTTTTTTCTTAAGGTGCTCAAAAGGCAACATCAGGAGCTTGTTTGCTGGCAGTCAGTTGTCAGCTCACAGAGCACAAGTGAAAAAGAGACGGCAAGTTTTAGAGCGTATAGTGGATGTGATCAAAGTACTTGGGAAGAGGGGACTCAGCTATAGGCATGTGGAGAATGAGGCTGCATACACTTTAGGTGATAACACCATCGATCATGGTAACTTTCTGGAACTGATTGTGTTATTAGGCAAGTATGATATGTGCCTTGGAGAACATTTGAATGACTGCATTGAAAAAAGCAAGAAGTTGCATCAGACCAGTGGATCAAGAGGTAGAGGATCTCTCATCACCCTACTCTCCAAAACAACTGTCAACTCAGTGATTGATGCACTTGGCCATCTCCTTCAAGAGAGCATCGCCAGTGATGTCCAGAAAGCTGGGATGTTTTCTGTTCAGCTAGACACAACCCAAGACATCACAGGTTATGATCAGTGTTCAGTAATCATCAGGTATGTTACTGAGTCTGTGCAGGAGAGGCTTGTCTCCATAGTGAGGTGCGAAGCATCCACGGGGCAGTACTTTGTAAACTTGCTTTCCGGAGTTTTAGAGCATCTGAATCTAGACAAGGCCATGTGCATTGGGAATGCATTGCATGCCGGGAACTCCTGGCAAAACAATCCAAGTACCGCATCAAATACAAGCATTTGCAATTGCAGCACCGCAAAACGTTCATTCTCCGGTTCCAATACCTTCTTGTCTTTTCTTTGCCGCACAAAAAAGGTATGTACAAAACGACGGAGAACAATGCCGGTCCGTACAAAGACAGACTCGACGAAAAGACAAAGAAAAGATACGAGGAAAAATCAAAGGAGTGAAAGGGTCAGACCCTTACGAGCACACAGAGGGACAAAAGACGTTAGCGTGCTGCCCAACTTTCACCACGCTCAGATTTATAATTATACGGTTCTTGGAGTGAGTGCATACACTCATGAAGTTTAGTAACTTCAGGTCACTGCAACAAGCCCAGGTACAGTTTACCGACGGATGGGTAGAGGACCTTGAAATGCACCGAAAGACCATCGTACGAACAAAGGTAAGTTTACCTTTGTTCGTCTCACAAATCGTCGTCATAAATACACATTCGTTAACCGTGTATTAATATAACCTTTGAGCTCAACGGTAATTAATTAGTAGTGGAAAAATAATTGTAATATTTGAGCCATTTCTGCTGTCCAACTACTTCTTACAAAATACATTTTTAATGTTAATTAGATTTTTTTTTACGGCAGAAATAAAGGTTATATAAAAGTCACTGCCACAGACTACCTTGTTACACTAATGTTGTTTGTAGCTCAGTATGACTTTGTGTCATCCATGAGGGATGCATTTGACATATGTTTCACATATTATAGCCCAACAAGTTATTTATAGCAATTGAAATACGAGCAATCAGTTTCTTTGCAAATACCGGAAATCAGTTTTTGGCAGACAATCACTTTTTGGCACAACACCGGCTATTGCAGTTAATAATACAGCAGCTTCTTGCCATTTTTTGTGTTTCTTTTTATCGCTGTGTAACTGAGTTCAATTGAAAGCCTGCAAGTACCTCTTGCCAAAAGTTCCCAGAATCCTTTGCGGTTTTATCCATGAATGACGTCACATTTTTGGTGGGTTGGTCTCCAGTCAAAATGCCCGGGCCGATTTTTTGTCCCAGTCCAGCCCTGCCTGCCCTCCAGCACTATCCACAGCAACCCCTCAACAGCAACATTGTACCCATCAGGTAAAGCATCGGCTACGTTTGCTTTGTCTTGTTGCCCATATTAGATTCTTGATGAAAGTGTGTTGTTGTTATTCAGCCTGGTTCAATGTGCCCCTTTTTAACTTTGAGCACCCGCCCCTTTAAACCTCTCTGCACAGCCCTGCCTAACAGACCTACACCTTAGTTCACAGATTCACTTTGTCTAAGGTTGATTTCTGGGATTTCACACAACCCAGGATTCAGATCGTGAATCCATGATGGGCTTGGATTTACATCATTATCAATGAAATGTGCTCTACTTGGAAGCAGCCGGCCCCGCCCCTTTTGACGGGTTGTGTGAGACTTTAAATCATCAAACTGTAAATTATAAATTTAAATTGTTATTGATCCTTTACCCCGAGTCCTAAAGTGTAGATTTATTTTCTTACTCTTCTTATATTTATTGTTTGTTTACTTGCACCGCTGTAACTGCAGCCTCGTCGTCTCGTCTCTCTATATGCTGGACTGTCTGTAGCGGAGATGACAATAAAGTTTACTTTGACTTCAGCAGCGCGCAGGCGCACCGAGGGCTCTCGCGCTCACTTTATAGAATTTAGAAAAAACATGGGTGCAGATTATAAGTCTGTATCATAATATCTGTTTGTTGTTTTTATTTTGTTTTGCGAGTTGGTTATTAGATGCCGCTCCAGCCAGCCAGAGACTCCCCGCCGCCCCGCCCTCTCCTCCCTGTGCCGCCAGCAGCAGGCGCACCTCGCAAACGGAGGGCGCCCTTACTCCCAGCAAATGGCTGATAGAAAACCGATCGGTGCCTACGAATTTCCCAATATGCGCTGGCATGACGTCGGGGAAGCATGGGTACGACCGATTATTTTATTTTTTTCTTGCCCGTGATGCCCCCCCCCCCCCACCACGATGCATTCTATTGGTTTGCACACTTACACACACCCAGCTGTGGTTTCCTGTTTTGCTGGACTCTGGAGAGCCCCGCCTTTAACGCTCTTCTCTCACAGAGAGCAACAGAAAACTTGGAAAAACTCCAGATTGACTGAACTCAGTTCAAAGTTACCTTGACACCTTTAGATGTGAGACGTAGTGATGGTCCGCTTGAAGCTGACGCTCCGGTGCGTGTGTCAGAAAGATCAGCGCGCTGCTTCAGAAGCACCGTGTCGAGGCTTGATTCGTTTGGCCAGAGTCACGTGATCAGTGACGTCTGAAGCTTCGTTTAGAACGTACCTCTTTTTAAATCGAACTTTATTGAAACACAATGAGTATACAACATACAAACAGATGAAGTTTACAAAAGAACAGAACATGAACATACAGAACCAGGAGTAAAAAAATGATGATATGAGTAGGCGAAAAAAATCAACATATAAATATTGTTCTGAGAGGCTTTTTGTTGGTTGAGTCTGAAATTGATTGTATGTACAATTCATATCCTTATAAAACGGCAGAAATATGGTGTTTTATTAATAAACTTACATTTATGGATATAAAATAGCTAAAAGTATTAACAATTTTTTTGTAAAAAACATTTATCATTCTTCCTGGGGAACTTAAAGAAAAAGAATAAAACATTTTCCCATCGTAAAGAAAACTCCCTTAAAATATGGACAATAACAAAACTGCTAAATTCTTCCAGAATCTCTGTGTAGAGGAACCAAAAGAGATGTGCCACAGTTTCTGGATGATCCCCACAGAAAGTTCAATTAGTATTTATGTCTCTTTTAAATGTTACCATATAGTGACTGGCTGGGTCACATTTATGAAGAATTTTATATGAGATTTCCTTCACCTTGTTCACAATTAGATATTTATGGGATCATCCAGACTGTCTTCCAGGTGATATCCTGGAACATGTCGGTTCCAGTAAGTGTCGGTTCCTGCCCACTCACAGGTCTGGAGCATAAAGGAGCATTTCACATGCATCTCCAAAGACGCGTCTTTTCTTTTCTTTGAGCAATTAAAAAATTAACAGCGACCTTGAAAATCCCTTTAAGAAGTGAATCTAAAGAGGACCAGTTGGAGACATCCTCAAGCAAGAATTGTTGATATCTCTCCGTTGATTAATATGGCGGATGTAGCAGGTGGTGGTGCAGACGTAGCTCCGACTTTCAAACGGTCACGATTAAAACCAGAGATATATAAAACAACTGATGGAAGGGTAATTGTAGAGGATGAACTACTTAATTTCCTTGCTGTAAAAATCAAAACTTTAAGTCAGGATGAAATTGTGTTGTTGGCCACGAACACATTTGAATCCGAGGGGATTGAAGCCTCCAAGAAAGTTTTGTTTGAGCTCTGCCCCACTACCTCACAGCGGTGCGTTGGATATAAAGGACAGCATAAAGACGCCAACAATATTAAACTCTGTCTTAAAGTGCTGAATGAGTGTGGGGAGAATATCCCAAGATTTGTCTCTCATCACCTGGATGATTTGCCGCCTGTTACATACTCCAGCATGGATGTGTGTTGTCTACTACGGCGAATGGACCAGCTGTGTGCTGAGGTGGGTGCTTTAAAACATGTAGTTAAACTACAGGCGGATGTCTGCGAGCAAGTTATGACCAATGCTGTGGAGGTCGACCAACGTGTGACTGTTCTTGAGTGTCAGCCTGAGGTACCGGCTGTGCCTGTTATGCTGAATACTCAGGGGTCGGGGACCGCTTCCCACTTTCCCCTGGGGAAACACGCAGAGGAGCGGTGGGGGAATCGAAGTAAAGGCGGCCCGCGCGGAAGGCAGGGAGCCGGAGCTTTGGCTGCTTCAAGGACTGGGACAACAAGCACAGTGTCAGCGTTTTGTCCGGAGATGTTGCTATGTGGTCAAGATCGGGCTCCGACGACAGCCCGAGGCCGTAATATGGAAACTACAGCAACAACGGAGGATCCCGTTGAGACAGTGCTTTCTACATGCTCTCCACAATGGAGTAAAGTTGTGAAAAATGGCAAGCCTCGTCTCAAGCTGGAGAAGGTTCATTCAGGTTCAGGAATGCATGCTGCTACCACTGGACACAATAAGAGGCCTGGACCTGTATCGATTATCGGCACTGGAGCTGTGAGTACAATCAGAACTGTGAAAACTAAATTGGTGAGCGTGTTTGCCACTAAATTTGCCCTGGATGTAGATGCAGAAACTCTTGCTCTGTATTTGAGAGAGAAACTTAAAAGAGATGTGACCTGTCAAAAAATTGCTAGTAAACGTAGCAGGTTCAGCTCTTTCAAGGTTACTGCTGAATGTAATGATGTAGGTGAAATGTACAATCCTGAACTCTGGCCTGAAGGGGCTCTGGTCCGGCGTTTTTATGAACCTCGTAAGCCCGGTACGGTGGTGCCAAGCTCAGTGGATCCAGCAGGGGAGATAACTGCGCCTTTTGGTACCAACGTATCAACATGAAGATGTCTATCCGGGTATTATCTTACAACTGTCATGGTCTACGTTTGGGACAGAGTGCAGGGGACAAAGCTCGACGGATTGTTGTGGACAGTCTGCTTGCAGAATGTGACATTTTATGCTTGCAGGAGACATGGTTGTCCAAACAGGACCTGGGAAAACTTAACTGTCTAAATGCAAGTTTTTTGGGAGTGGGGGAATCAACAACTGATCTCAGCACAGCTATAGTCAGAGGCAGAATACCTGGAGGGGTTGCTGTGCTTTGGGACAAAAAAATAGACCCCATGATAAAGCCCATTAGACTGGATGTAGACTGGTGTATTGGTATACAATATACACAGAACAATAGTAGTTTTATCATTCTTAATATTTATGCTCCCTATGAATCTTGTCAAAATGAGCAAGAATACCTCAGTAGGCTGGCTTTTATTAATGCATTTATTCAAGACAACGATACTTACAGCATATATGTTTTGGGTGATTTTAATGCTGATCTCACAGACAGCAGTTCTCAGTTTGCTGACCACTTAACTCATTTTTGTCAAGTTAATAATCTTATCCTGTCTACCAAAGTGTTACTGCCTGCAGATAGCTATACATACATAAGTGAAGCCTGGCATAGTACATCATGGCTGGACCACTGTATCTGTACAGCTGATGGACATGCAGCTTTAGCAAACATGACTATTAGGTATGCGGTAACTGTGTCAGATCATATACCTTTTGGTTTTACTGTGAATGTGGAACAAATGCCAGCATCAACTGGAAACAATATTGCTACCAGTGTAAAATTAGACTGGTCAGCTTGTAGTGAAGATGATTTCTTAGCTTATCATAGTAATACCGATATACATCTGAACAACATTTCTTTGCCCAAAGAAGCTATTTTGTGCAAGGATGTCAACTGTAAGAATGCTGTGCATAAACATTTACTCTGCTCCATGTATGATGATATAGTGACTGCTCTGCATGAAAGTGGTACACTGCTTGATAAACAATATAAGCATAAGAAACCTAACATCAGACCTGGCTGGAAAGAACATGTATCCATGTACCATGATGAAGCTCGCATAGCTTATAAATGTTGGGCCATGGCTGGAAGACCTAAACAAGGCCCAGAATTTGAACAGAAAAAATGTGCGAATGCCAGATATAAGTACGCTGTTCGCTTTATAACTAAAAATGAGCAAATGCTGAGAGCAGATTCTTTGGCCAGGAAAATGCTGTGTAATAATATGGCAGATTTTTGGAAAGAGGTGAAAGCTCTTAATAACTGTAAACCATCTCTACCATCAACTGCTGAAGGTGTTTCTGGGGCAGATAACATTGCAGCATTATGGACACAGCATTACAGTGCGTTGTTTAACTGTATAAAAAGTGATCCATATGAGGACAATCTTGACATGAGTAATGACACAATAAGTGTAAGGACACGTGAAGTTTATGAAGCCATTCATAGGTTGTCTGATAATAAATCCTCTGGTTTGGATCACATCACTGCAGAACATTTAAAACATGTAGCGCTCTGCTTCACTGGGTTTATGATTCATGGCATATTACCAGACTCAATGCTGTGTATTTTACTGGTACCAGTTATGAAGGACAAAGCTGCAAAAGTGAGCTGTTTGGATAATTACAGGCTGATTGCACTAGCCAGTATTTTATCTAAGGTGTTAGAAAGAATCCTGTTTGACAGAGTTAGTGTGTTCATCTCTTCTCTGGATAATCAGTTTGGCTTCAAAGCACGGCACTGACATGTGCATATATGCACTCAAGGAAATAGTCAGGTTGTATAGGGCTAAAAATTCATCTGTCCTCATGTGTTTCATTGATGCCTCTAAGGCTTTTGATCGAGTGAACCACAGAAAACTTTTTGATAAATTGAAGACACGGGGAGTTCCTCAATACATGGTGAGGATTCTCTCTTACTGGTACGCTCATCAGAACATGCAGGTTAAATGGGGAAGCAGTATTTCTGCCCCCTTTGGTGTCAGCAATGGTGTCAGACAGGGTGGGATTTTGTCTCCAATTTTATTTAATTTATATGTTGATGATTTGTCCATACAACTGAGAGCCTGTAACACTGGGTGTATATTAGGTGAAGCACTGATAAATCATCTTATGTATGCAGATGACCTGGTTGTTTTTAGTCCAAGCAGTGCTGGGTTACAGGATCTTCTTAATGTCTGTACTGAATATGGTGTGCAATATGACATTGAGTACAATGCTGCTAAAAGTGCTGTTCTGATATGTAGAACCAAGCAGGATAAACAGCTAAATTTCCCTTTGTTTAAACTGGCACAAAAAACTCTTGAAGTTCATAATAAGGTGAAATACCTCGGTCACTTTATTACTGAGCAAATGAATGATGATGATGACATATACAGACAACGGTGTAAGCTCTATGTGCAGGCAAATACTGTTGCACGCAAATTCAGCTTTTGTTCACTTCCAGTTAAAGTGGCTTTGTTTAAAGCGTATTGCACACCGCTATATACTGCCCCCTTGTGGTCATCCTACAAACAATGTAGCATGCAGAAGCTGCATGTTGCATATAATGATGCGATGAGAATCCTTTGCAGGATACCTAGAAGTGGTAGTGCCAGCCAGGTGTTTGTAGCTGTGGGTGTCTGGACTTTTAAAGCACTTTTAAGAAAGTTAATGTTCAACTTTAGAGAACGACTGGATGGTTCGAGTAACAGTATAATTTTAGCACTTACAGATCCGACAGTGAGTGGTTCCCGTTACTCATCCAGTCTCAGAAAGCACTGGTTAAAGTGTTTGTGTATTTATTGATTTATTTTAAGTAATTGTGTTTTATTGTGTTTTATGTATATTATGGTTTTATATTTTTACAAATGCTTTATATACTTATTTATATACATATATATATTTAATGGTTTATACCTTGTGTTGTGTGTGTGTGTGTGTGTGTGGGGGGGGGGGGGGGGAGTTGTGTGTGTGTGTGTGTTTCTTGTCTTGTTTTTATGGACATGTAGTCTGCCAATAAAGATTGAATTGAATTGAATTGAATTGAATATTCTATATATGGGAGAGACATGATATCTTCTTGGAATAAACTACGTATTCTCTTATTGCTGTTACCAAGTTCCTGTGAAAAGCAGATTTTTCCCACTGCTGACTCAGCTGGATCAGGGAGAGTGACTGAGGCAGATATTGAGCTGTCAGTGTTTTTATATAACATTAAAGTCCCTGAGGGTATGGCACCAAGCACCATTGAGAATTCCCCAACACTGACGGGAAAATTATATAGTGTAAGGAATTCATTGTAAGTAAGTAGTACTCCCTCGTTAAATTTTAAAACTTAGTAGCGGCCGCCATTGTTGGCAGCTGAAATTTGGCTGGGCCGCGCTATGAATTCTGGGATATGGTGGGCCACGAAGGACACACCCGACCCATCCTTCAAACTCGGGGGAAGGAAGGACGCATTTGAAGGAGTCGAGGAATCGGGACAGCCTTCGTCGCCTGGCTGTGACGTCATTGGCCTTCAAATGCGGCCTCCGGAGGATGCAGCCGACGTTTTGGGACACAGCTTGTGTGTCTTTGTTGGTCATGTGACCTCCCAGGGACTACACATGGAAACGAGCAGTTTAGCTCAAATCTGGCAGGTTTCCATCGTCTGTTTTTGTCCTGATGTCCATGAACATGAACACTGTCCCTGTCAAACACGTCCAGATAATCTGATCCAGTGTTGTTCTTCTTCTGTGGTGTTTGTGATGGAGCTGCTGATCCTGATGTCCTCCACCAAGGGGGCAGCAAATTCAGCTGACTGTCATCATTTATTAAAAAGATGTAACAATGTGACATAATGCAATATAATAGTGTCAGTTACACATTGTGGGTTGCACTGTGGCCAGAATGGACATTACCTCCTGCCTAATGGAAGCTGTCAGCCATCCTGCAACCATGAATTAGATAAGCAGAAGTGAAGGGATTGTTAACAACAATTTAATAATAAAATGTAATGTGATAGTTGCACTTTATTAGCTCCCCACAATCGTATGAATAATAACCATGAATGCACTGCATGCTCATAGCAAGTTCTTTAGGTTTAAAGTGAGATCCTGCTTTAAAGGGCGCTTCATCTGCTGGGAATGACATGTTTCTTCTAGTATGTAAGGCTCAGCCCATCTTACTGGGACTTACTTTTGTAGATCCACATGCTCTAAACCTGCTGCTCCATGATTGGTGCAGAAGCTTTAAGCTACTATTAACAAATAATAACCATGGACTTAGTTGTTACTACAATAACTTATCATTGAGCAACTTTTAATTTTACTTGTAAAACTATGCAAGTAGAATTGAATGGGGCACAGTGAGCTGAGCACAGGCCCACTCTGTGACACTCAGAGGTTTGTGGATATCATACTGAGAGTATTGGACACAGTGCAGCCAGCTTGCAGCCACTTTCCCACCACTTTAGCACAATGTTTACATGAGACTCAGCCACACTAATGTTCCTGGGCAGACATGTGGTGCAGCATGGCTGATGGCACTGTACCTGCAGCTGTCATGGACAAGAACCACTCAATACCTCACCCAAGCCAAGCCTGTGCTGATGTTGTGATCTGAGACCGAGACACTAACCCAGGATCATGATATGATGTTGTGAGAGTTTCACTAAGAATTAGCTCTGATTACAAGATTTCAATCTATCGTAACTCTAATTTGTATTTACTTCAGTTTGTTCATCTTGGAGCTGTGTGCAGCTGAGGACAGTCTTATTATTACCAGGTGAGGATATGTAACAGCCACAGTCTGTAGAGATGATGTCACCATGGAGTGGTGATGTCACTGGAGCTGCCAATATGTGCTCCAGCCAAAGCTACACCAGAGGGTTGTGCTGTGTAACAGGTTGGTGCAGGTGGTGTTATCTACATTTGAACATTAGGCAACAGTCTCATGAAGACACTTTCTATTGTTCACTAAAGACCAACAATAACAGAGACAAAGGGAGAGCAGCAGAACTAGTGCTAACAATTAGCACTGCTAGCCTGCCCACCAACACCAGCTAATGTTCTAAAAACGATGATCAATGATTTTGCTGTAACGGCTCCAGCTGTCTGTGTCAGGGACACGTTGGAGATGAAGTGAGTGATCCAGTGACAAAGGTTTGGAAAGCTGCAGTCAGCTGAGACTAAAGGAGTCACCTGACCGAGAGACCAAATGTTTCACTGAGAACGTCCAGATGAACAGAATCAACCTTTGGGATAATCTGTTCCACACATCCATGTTTCACTTACTGCATTATATTTCCTCATTGCTGTGCACACAGGCCTGTGGCTTATAACCAACTCCAAGTTCAGACTCAGAGGCTGCTGAAGCTGTTTTCTGGAACAGAGACGTGTTGGATATAAAAGCAACTCTTCTTTATGTGTCAGCACTGAGGAAAGGAGCAGCTTCGTTTCTAAGTGTATGAAGGACTGTAGCAGTGTGTGTGTGAGCTTTATTTCACAGACAGAACCATGTCAAAAACACAACTTCAGGTAAAAACAATACAAAATCAAAGAGTCTGATCAGAAGGATTAAACAGAGGAGTGTGGGACTGTTTTTAACAGACAGCAGGTTAAGCCAGGCTGGAGGAGTAAACTGAGCCTCGGTGTGAGCAGCAGTGTGTTTGACAGGAAGCTGAGATAAACAGTCTGGAGCCCATTTAGTGCTTCATATGAAAGTGTGAGGATTTGAAAGCAAATCTAAAATCAAGCAGGAGTCAGTGTGAGAATGATTTGTGCTTTTCCTCAGTCAGATGCTGGGAGTTTCAGTTCATCCATGTTCAGCGTGCTGTGCTTTGTGTAACAGGAGAATATGACAGTATAAATCAAGTCTTCATGTCACTGAAAGCCTCCACAGTCTGCTATGGAGGTGCATCAGTTTGGATTTACAAGAAGAACATTTCTTAAACCTGCCACAAGATGGCGCTCCAACAGAAGGGATGTCCACAGTGTAACACAGACACACACATACTGTGTGATTGTGTGAGTGAATGGGCTTTCAACACAAGGCTTCTGCTGCTACCTTTAATGACATAATTAGCTAACAAGAACAAACTGTTAATTACCACCAAAGAACGGCTCCAGATTTTAGCTGCTGACCATTTTGTGAAACGTTGATTACATCAGCTTATTGTTGATTTTTCAACCTTAATATCAGCTGCTTTAAAGGAGCCTCGTTCTCTCGCAGTAACACTTTTCTTCACTAGATGCAGTGCAGGCACAGTCTGTGTTTCTAAACTACACACTAATGTTCATTGTTGTGCAGCTAAATCCTCCCTCTGGATGGGAAGAATCCCTGTCAGGCTTCAAACACCTGGCTTGGTGTTCTGGAGCTAATGTGTCACCTGTGAGGACTCTGAGATGAACACACAGCAGACACTTCAGTTCTCCGTCTGTGTGTCCTCAGTTTCCCAGCATGCCTTGGCTGTGGTGGTGGAGGTGAATGAGGGGGAACATGCTGCTCTGTCAGCACTCAGGTTTCATACCTGGTGATCTCAGAGGACAAAGCGGCGTTACAGCAGCGCACGTTGATGAGACCTGATGCTCTGAACAGTTCAGACTTCAGCCTCACTCTGAGAAAACAAACGACTGACTGTCAGCAGCAACTACACCTGCTCCATCAGTGACGGAGAGAAGAACTGAGACTGAGAGACATACAGCTGCAGGTCAAAGGTCAGAAACGCCCGCTCTTTGTACGGGTCAGGAGTTAGTACTGCAGAGGTCAGAGGTCAGCTTGCTGACAAACCATTTGAAACAGTTTGGAGCTAAAAGCACAACAGCAGAGGAAAGAAGAGACACTGCAGAGATGATGCAAAATATTGTGTTTTGTTCTCAGCTGTCAAAAAGTGTAACACACGTGTTCCAGCACAGCCTTTGTGTACTTTCACTTCTCCATACTGTCCATTGGAAATCCTGTTTGTTACTTTTTGATTTCAGTCCATGTGTCCAAAGCAAACTTCTGTCCCACACTTTCTCTGCTGACTCTTCACCGATGCTCAGATGATCTCAGATGATTTCACCAGAACTCATCAAAATTCGGGCTCCACAGAAACCCAGACGTCACTAAACAAGCGTAACAAGCAAAGTGAAAACTGGTCGTTCAGCTTTATTGACCAAAGATAAGCTCACATGTCACCTCATGACACAGACACTTATTTCCACAGCATGCACGAGGACTGACAATAAGTGTCTATAAAGCCACTTCTATCTGCCACACCTGTGCTTCTGTCATGGTTGCTCTCCTCTCACTCTGTCATTTATCCACAGTCTGCCTCCCTCTGCTCCGTCAGCTGACGTCCTCTCTACACCACCTGCTGTGTTTTATCCTGCAAAAACACATTTAAGAAGCGTTGCACCGAGTAACGGGAGGAACTGCTATAAAATCCATTTAAAGGAGGTGGTGCTGAGTGCTGTGACTGGGGTCCCACCACTGACATCACGGGTGGAGGACATGTTGGAAAACTGCTACAAAGTGCTGTGCAGCCAGCAGAGCTTACAGTCTGTCCTGTGTGTCATACAGGCTCTCACACTTAGTGTTTCTGTGACACATTGAAGAGAAGTTTGTGTTGTTCACAGTTGTGCTTGTACTGAGTGACAGCTGACATGACCTAACAGGAATAATGTGTCTGTGCTGAATGAGAAGTAACACACAATGAAGTCTTGATGCATCTCAATCATCCAGGAAAGTGAGTCTGTTGCTTCTGTTCATCTGGACGCAGCGTTTTGTGGGAGAAACGTGTCGTCATCATCAGGTGACGTCTTCAGTCTCAGCTGCAGGTTTCAGTCTTACAAACAGGACATTTGCATAAAGACTGAAAGCAGCTGCAGGAACGATGGGCTGGGAGCTCCGTTCCTTCATCTTAATTATGCAGATTCTCAGGACCATTGATCAACAACCACTGATCCATGTCCATGAGTCCCATTCACAGAGATGTGGGAATGGCTGCAGTCACAGCATGTAAGATGGAAATAAATGAGAAGTATTTAGCTGAAGTGGATTTGATTTATGTTACTTCTTTTTTAACTTGTAGTTCTACATTGGAAGATTATTGTGATATTGAAATATAAAAATACATTTATATTCTATTATTTTCTCAAAATAAGCGTCACACTCGTGGAAGCCGGTGTAGCCGCCGAAACGCCTGCATTTATGGAGACTTTCAGCCCCAGGTAGGCCAGTTATGGATCTTGGATCCACATTATGTCAGCAGCTGTTCTCCACCGTGAACTGTGTTCAAACAAACACGCTCACGCCTCACAGACGACAGCTTACAGTCTGTAGAGATAAAGTGACTTCGTACAGCCCCGTCTTCAGTCTTGTGGAGATGATCTCGATGCTTTGGTGGATGTTACTAGCTCCTGTGCAGTATTTTGTAAAGACATGATTATACCCCGTAAGCGCGTTAAAATTTACGCTAACAATAAGCCATGGGTCACTAAAAGTGTCAAATCCTGTTTAAGGAAAAAGAGACAGGCCTTTAAAGAGGGGCTGTTACCGATTTTCAGACAGCTACCAAGGAAATGAAAATCGAGATCTTGAAAGCAAAACAGACAAAAACCTTCTTGAAAGCAAATTTGCTGCAAAAACTTTTGGGTCTGCCTGGACTTGTATGAAAACCATAGCAGGGTTTCAAAATCCCCAGAGCAGCAGTCAGGTCATTTTAGATGTTTTAATTCAGACAGAGATTTTCAAATGCTTTAAACATGTTTTCTGCTCGTTTTAGTTCTTCTGATTTCAGCGAGGATATTTGGGAACTGAAACAGAAACTGAGAGATACTCAGCACTTTATCATTGAACTCAGCGATGTTAAAAAGGCCTTTCATACAGTCAATGTGAACAAGAGCCAGGTCCTGATAATATTAGTGGCCGCCTAATTAAATCTTGTGCTGATGAACTCAGGCCTATATTTCAGGTTATTTTTAACAAATCCTTGCAAACACAACATGTGCCCTCTCTTTGCAAAGAAGCAGTCGTGGTTCCTGTCCCTAAATCTAAACGACTTCAGGCCTGTTGCCTCACTTCAGTTGTCATGAAAGTCTTTGAAAAAATCATCAGAAATGTGATTATGAAGAGACTGAAGGTCAGCTGGATCCAATGCAGTTTGCATACAGGCCCAACAGAGGAGTGGAGGACGCACTTTTGACTTTACTAAATCTGATTCTTAAACATGTAGAGAGTAAAGGGACTTTTGCAAGACTTCCTTTCATTGATTTTTCTTCGGCTTTTAATACAACACAGCCCCATATTTTAATTAAAAGACTTTTAGAAGAGTTTGAAATCAGGAAAAACCTGCTGGGCTGGATTTTAGATTTTCTAACTGACAGGTCACAAAGAGTGAGAATAAATGGGGTTCTGTCTGACCCAGTGTTCTCCTCCACAGGTTCTCCTCAAGGCTGCGTCCTATCGCCCTTATTATTCACTCTCTATACAAACATGTGTCAGGGCAGACATGAAAACAGGGTCATTATTAAATATGCAGATGACTCTGTTATTGTCAGCTTACTGAAAGAGGGTGAAACTAACCACGGCCCAGTCATTGATGACTTTGTTCAGTGGTGGGAGGAGTCTTATCTCCAGCTGAACATATCTAAAACAAAAGACATGGTTGTTGATTTTAGGAAACAACAAAATGGGCACGGAGTCACTTTAATTAAAGGTCAGAAAATAGAGCAAGTGCAATCATATAAATATCTTGGGACCATAATCAATGAAAAACTGAACTTTGATCAAAATTGCAAATCAGTTTGTAAAAAGGGTCACCAGCACCTTTATTGCCTTAGGAAACTTGTTCATTTCCACATTGACCAAAAAATGTTAACTTTGTTTTATCGTTCTTTTATTGAGTCTGTTTTATCCTTTTGTTTGGTGGCATGGTTCGGTCAGACCTCTGTCACAGAGAAAAACTCTCTGAATCAGATAGTGAGATGGTCCAGTCGTCTGATAGCTGAGCCACAGTCTTGTTTAGCCTCCCTGTACTCTGAGCAGGTACAGAGGATGGCTTTATCAATCCTTAAAAATGCTTCCCATCCTCTAAGGGGTGAATTTCAGCTTCTTCCCTCAGGACGGAGGTTTCTATTTCCGAGATGCAGGACAAAGCGTTATAAAAACAGCTTTGTCCCCGTTGCTGTCACTGAATTAAATAAGAACTGTTTTTGATTCGAAATATTAAAGTATGTGTCACAGTGAGCTTTATATATTTACTAGGTATGTGTGTTTTTAAAGGGATGTCAAATGCTGTCATTTTTCTGTAAAGCAAATTTACCTTGCCTTTGGGTATAAATAAAGTTACCTTACCTGCAGACGCTGTGCGCAGAGGTTCAGGAGCAGAAGTCCCGTTGTAAACATATCACGGCAGACCCGACGATGTTTGCATGAACGCGCTTTTTTTAAAAGTCAGGTCAAGGCTCCAAAAGCCCAAAGGCGATATAACAGTTTGTGTTTGCTACATGGATCATTGTAGTTCAGCTTTCCTTTGTTATATTTCTTTAAGAGCTCAAAATGTGTTCATTACATAAATCAAATGTAATTTTCTCTGTAGCACTTCATGGATTTCATAAGCAACACACTGTAGTTGTTCACACAAAGCATAAAGGTAAAAACAATATACACAGTGTTATCTTCATTTTAGATGTCACAAAGTATTTGCGGCTCCCAGTGTTTTCCCGAACCCTGACCCTTTGCGTGGAAACCGGGTCCAAAAGTCTCTTTGGGTGTTAAAGGTTGCTGACCCCTGCACTAGGCCCAACTGACACATATATTTGATTCCAAATACAAAAAATAATGTGTAACCTGCTGGAAGAATGTAGGAGGTTGAGACAGGATCTCAACACTTGGTGTCTGCAACAAAAGACAACAATATGTGGGCCGATCGTGGCTCAAGAGTTGGCAGCTCGTCTTGTAATCGGAAGGTTGCCGGTTCGAGCCCCGGCTTGGACAGTCTCGGTCGTTGTGTCCTTGGGCAAAAAAGCACTTTGGGGTCCTTAGGGACGAGTAAAGCGCTCTACAAATACAGGCCATGTAATGGCAGAAACATTCTCTAGTGTAAATCCTGACTAGTTCATTAACTACAGATCAGTTTCAGTGAACATTATTCACAGAGGGATCTGAGTTCCTTATACCAGACTCTACAGAAACTGTAACACTGTACAGCTCTGCGACTCAACAATATGACAACAATGTAACACACACTAGAATCATCAAATAAAGCCCCACTAACCACTAGAACTAGAACTAACTAACTAGCACTGGACACTTGCATATTAGAGATTTCTACCACCATAGGAGGCGAGATATCATCCTTGAACCAGAGCATCCAGCCCTCAATTTCGGACATAAAAAGCGACGTGGCCAGGCATGATAACACTTTGACTGAACTGCAGGACTGTGCCTCGAACCACTCTGACACCATCGCCACTCTCCAGGCCACTGTGGAGCGTTTGTCTGCGGAGGTAAAGAAGTTAGATGAGAGATGTGGAGCTCTTGAGGCACTCCAGGAGGAATCATTTAAGAACTGCAGGAATACCAGAAGGCACAGAGGGACCCAAGATGACTGAGTTGGTTCACACCTGTTGGCGGAGGCGCTATCTCTCGAGGAGAAGCCACTCATCGATCGAGCACATAGAGCGAATCGCCAGCGTCCCAAACAAAGTCATCTTCCTCGGCCCATCATCTTGAGATTGCACTACTACCACATTGGTGAGGAAATTCTGCTGAAAGCTGCAGAGAAGAAGAACCTGATGTATAAGGGTTTTTAAAATAAACATCCTCCAGATTTCCCTCCCTCTGTTGGAAACGCAGAGCCGTTAACTCTACAGAAACTTTTTTTTGGTGTTCTTTATTACATTTTTTACGGCGTCTTTGTCCGGAGAGCGCGTGGAGGTCCGACCTCCCATTGTTTCCCATTGTCTCCCATTGTCTCCCATTGCATAATTAATTACATAATTAATTATGCAATCATAATTAAATGGTTACATCCATCTTTAAACGTCCACACTGATGAAGCAACGACAGGTTTGAACCCTCTGTGTTTAACATCACTGGGGCTGCGCTGTGACCATGATCATATCCTATCGTCCTGCACACCTCTGTTGCTTGTGCAGCTCGCACACAAGAATTTCACCCACATGTGCTGTACCAGTGTACCTGCACATGTGATGTGACAACAAAAGTGATTTGATTTGATAAACATCTATATCACAACAATTTGACATTTTCTGTGACTTTTCTGAATCTCGGGCAGATGAACTTCCCTGAAGTGTTTCCAGCTGGGCGTCGAGTGTTTGACCGACGCATGAAATGACACGTTTGTGAGTATTTGTGAGTATTTATCACACGGCGTGCTGCGGGGAAAACCCTGAGAAATCCCAGAGAAGCTTCCTTCCTGCCAGTATACGAGCCCACCAACAGAGACAGGACCAGTTCATCCTCCATCACTTACTGTGTGCACACGTAGCAAATGTTAAAGTTCAAATGGTGGTTTTGTTTGCAGGGACTGTGAGTGGATGGAGATCCTGGTCCTCCTCAGCTGTGAGTTCTTCCTCTGTCATGAGAACCTCAGGGGGAGAACATGTGCTCACTCTCAGCTGCTTTAACAGGAAACAAGCTCTTTTAGATCAAAGCTGAGAAACTGTTTGTAACAGCGAACTCTGTCACCTTTCTCTCCTCAGCCTGCTGCTGGACAGGCCCATGAAGCTCTGCTGTAAAGGCTTCCATGTCCCAGGCTTCACCTTTACCTGCTGACCAACGGGAGGCGTGGCCAAAACAGCGATGGGGAGTGGAGCAGCAGGTAGCAGAGGTGAGCCTCTTGTATGCAGCCTGTTATCTGTGGGACCAGGGAGGACGTGACACAGATGTTGCTGATTCAACATCTGTGTGACAGCTGGAGCAGCACAGTCTGTAGGAAACATCTGTGCATGTAGGAGACACCAAGGTTTACATGGTGGAAGCAGACGACTGACTCAAGCAGCCTCACATCACAGGCTGCTGGCTACAAGCACATGACCACAGTGACTGGTTTCACTGGTGTCTGTCCCAGTCTGTGGCAGAGACACAGGAAGTCACAGACAGCCTGCACACAGCGTTTCCTCTGGAGTGTGTTTCACACCCTGTTTGTGTTTCTCACTAACATGTTGTAGTTCTTCCTGCACACAGCAGCACTTTGATCATTTCTCCTGCTTTTCTTCCTTTTCTAGCTTTTATACACTGACAGTAACACAAAACTCCAAAGTCATCATTTGAGGAGCTTCTTAAGAGTTTCTGTGAGTTTAGTGAAGTCAGCCTCTCAACAATAAGTGTGTGTGTGTTGATTATCTAATGTTCAGAGAGGACTGCACTGATGTAGCATCCAGGTGAGCAGCTTATGAGCCAACAGGGGAAATTTAGCTGTATTATTGTTGTTTAAATGTAATAATTTATGATTTCATGTTCCAATATTTCACTTTTCCCAACGTTTTGTTATCATTTGGTCTGAAAACCATGACAAACAGCAGTGTTACAGTTGTTAGCATTAGCTGCTATAGAGCACTCAGTCACTGTATTGGTGTTAGCGACATGAACATATCTGAGCTAACTGTGTGTTCCAGATGTGCAGCAAACCCAACTGTCCCTGTGTTTTCCTGCTGTAGACATTATCCCCATGATGCTGACGTCCTCTGGTGGGACGAGCTCACACGTTTATGGATTCAGATGCTAACTGGACCAGACTGGTGTCAACCTTTGTGCTATAGAAGCAAATCAAAGAAGAACCAGTTGAACCTGAGCTGTCTGTAGTGGTGACACCAACACCATGTCACCTGCACATGCTGACCCAGGGTCAGTGTTGAACCTATAAGCTGTGTCCTCACAGTTCAATATGTCCTCACTGCACAGGTCAATGACATCAGAGCTGTAATGTTGTTCCCGTCTCACTAAAACTTCTGGCATAAGGTGACTTTTCTGGGTGATTCCTACTCCAGGGTCACCAGTTTGAATCCTTCTGTTACTGCTGGGAACGTGCTGCTAAAGTGCCCTTGAGCAAGGCCACGTCCAGCTTATGAAGCCAACCCTGGGCTCTGCTTGCTGGCAGTGACAGAGTAGATGAAACAGCTCAGTGGATGCTAACTCACAGCTAACAGCGCTCTGTCATGGATAAGTGAAATAAAGCTGACTGACCCACAGCTGCACACAAACACCTCCAACACCTACAGGTCAGCAGATCCACTGCTGTCTCTGATGGGCCCAAACTTTGCTTGTTCAGCGTTTGCTGCTGCTGACTTTGAAAATCACACCAAACATGGAATCAAATATATCGACTCAGCTTAGACTACAGAGAAGCTCGGCACTGCTCACAAAACTCAACACAAAAGGCTTTTTAAAGACAACAATCACTTTGACAGACACACAAACACGACTGAGTACAGAGCAGCTGCTGGTTTGAAGCCACAGAAATGTTCAAATGTTTAAACACACTGCAGCGTTGCAGCCGTGATGCATTTGTGCTGCTAAGGCCACACACATCAGCTGCCTTACATTTTAGTACCAGTTCATCTCTGACCATGGCAGCACAGTCTTTCCAGTGCAGTGATGTTGGTGGGGACAGTGGGGACTGATTGTTCATTGGCTGTAAGCCGGTCACATGGACGTTTAACTGGTGCTTTGATTGCTCTGTAGTCTGTTGTGCCTGTGAGCTGCTCCTAAAATGAGACAGATTATAATTGTCACCATTCTGTTAATGACTCTTATTATGTGCGCTCTCCTCCACTGTCACACTAAACACATTAAACCTTTATTTTTGTGTAAAGTCAGGATTTATTGGCTCTTCTTAAAAGCGTCATGAAGTGCAAAACTCAGCAAACATTATACAAAAGTAGATTTAGAAGCTGAACTGAAAACATTTAAAGTGACAGTCAGCACAAATCCAGCTGACATCTCCATCCAACCCAAGTCTTCATTTAAAGTCATTATAACTGTGACACACGTTTGTTACAGTATTAATCCTGCCTGATGCTGCAGGGCCAACATCATGAAACAGGCTCAGCATTTATTTCCATTATGAAACTTTATCATTAAAAACAAACCATTGTTCTGCAGTCGTCCCAGGACTGTCGGTCAAACGTTCTCTCCACATGTTTAAGGCTGAGCTCACTTTATCGTCTGCCTGAAGGAGGGAAGCAGATGTTACTAAACATCACAATAAAACATATGAAATGGGTGCACATGAGGAACGTCTGCACTGTTAAAGCCGTGCAAACATCTTCACACATGAAGCAGCAACACCTCTCAGTTTAGCAGCAGCTGGTAAAAGCCACAGTGATCCTGGAGCCTCCCTGAAGGACTCGTTCATCAGTAACTGTCAGGAGGACGATTAAACCTGCTGCACACGTCCTGTAGTTACACACTCGGGAGGAAAGACGACGTCCTCGCTCTGCAACATGATCTGTGTTTCATCCAGGACGCTCAAACACAGACTGGTTTCCAAATATTAGACGCACTGGTTCTTCATGTGTTTCTACCTGAGCACTCAGAGTCATTTCTACAACAGGCCTCCTTCACCTGCTGGTGCCTCTGTTTCTGTGTTTGGCTGTTTCCATCAGTGCCTGATGTTTGTGATCTTTGATCTGTTCTGAAGTCTCTCTTTGTAACACAAATGTTGTTTGGCTTCTTTTGCAAACAAGGCAAAAGAACTTTAATGGATTCATTTGCTGATCTTACTTTTCTGATGCAAAGCCGTCCTTTCAACGCTTTAGAAAGAAAACCAAACAATGTTTTTAAAACTTTCCCAAAATGTAAAAGCTATTAAAACCATAAACTTCTGCTCCTTGATCATGTGATTCTTCTTCTAGACTGTCTGTAATTGTTATTGCTGATTGTCAATAAAGTTGTTTTTTATAAGTTATGTTGTAAAGGAAGCTTGTGGCGAGGGAGGAGGGGCGACTAAAAGCAGGTTCATATAGTGGGAAAGTCCTCAGGTCATGTGAGGATATTTACTGATGCGTCAACACTGTCAGATAAAAGAACGGCTGCTGCATTTGTTCTCCCACAAATAAGTTTGGTGATGAGTAAAAGAATTACAGATGATGTGGCAGTTTATACTGGGAGCTGGTAGTGATGTTACTGGCTTGAACTGGGTGGAGGACGCACTAATATGGAGGTATGTGGTTTGCTGGGACTCTAGCAGCGTGCTAGTGAGCACAGGTGATATGTCTTCAGACTCTAGGCAACATATTGTTTTTGATATACTTCATTTACTGTATAGAATCAAACACAGAGGGATAGAAGTGGATTTCTTATGGCTCCCTGTGAATATCGGTGTTGATGCAATGAACAGGACGATAAGTTTAAAAAGGTGCAGCAAGAAGAAGTCGTGCAGGTTTGACTATAAAATACAGTGAAAGTGAGGTGAAGAGTATAATGAAGGTAAAGATGAAGGACGAGTGGCAGGCACACTGGGACAGAGACGGGAAAGGCAGATATTATTATACAGAAAACAGTCGTGTAGAAGAAGCTGCAGCAGAGACCAGGATGGAATCTGGAGAGTCAGAGTTGGTCACACAGGCTTGAATAGCACACTTAAAAAGGTAAACATGACACAGGAAGTGTGACTTCTGTGGACCAGAGGAGACGTTTGACGGGTTGTTAGCGTCGTCAGGATGCTGGATGGAAACGCTGTGCCTGATAGGATGATTACAGGCTGGACTTTGTCTTCCTGTTACAGATGGATCCAGGCCCTGGATGACTGCTGGACACACATGACCCACACTAGGCTGCCTTCATCCATCCTTTCCTCCTTCACTGAGACTCAGAGTCAGCATGTATGTATTTATCAGGGATTTGAATCCTTTCATTACAGAGTGAAGTTAAAGTAGATGTGTGAACACACTAATAAACACAAAGGGACACAACTACTACTCCATGATGGAAAGCTGAAGTATTACACAGCTTTATGAACCTCCTGTTATCCTGGTAGACGAGTACAGCAATAAATCTTTTACTTGAACATCTTCTGGCTGCAATAAGCTTTGAAATGTGACCATGAAGTTAGAGACACACTGACTGAAACCCACAGCTGTGACTGTGGATCACATCCACACACAGTGTAGCTGCTGTCTCTGTGTGAGCCTTTGCACTGCTGCTCGCAGCACCGTTATATCACTCAGCGCTCGCTGCTGTTATTGAATCCACTTTTTACTGTCCGTGCAATCAAGCTCCTCTGCAGAGCTAGAAAATATCTTCGAACCAGTTTATGTGTTAGGGGATCCTTTGCAGCTGTGACTGTTGCCTCTGTTTTTGTCCTTTGGTTCCTGGGAGCCTTTTACATTTCCATCAGCAACAAATATCTGAACAGGCTTTATTGTAGGAAATACAGGAGTAAATAGTTGTCATTATTTATTAGATGTTGTTAAAGATGATCAGATGCTTGTTTAGTTTAATGCTGTGGCTTCAGTCAGCATCACTGTGCTGTATAGTTTTATTTTTCTCATCCTTCTGTTAAAGTTGCTGAATAAAAGCTGGTTGGTCTGCACCTCACCTCTGCCTCGAGCCTCCTTCTTTAAAGCAGCAGAGGCTCTTCATTCAGGTATCACAGCTCGAGTTGTTCTGCAGGAGACCCAGAGTACTGTCCTTGGTCCATAATGACATTAACTTTGATTCATGTCAACACGAAGCCTGAACGTCTGTGATGAACACACTATCAGCATCACTGACATATTTCATCATTTAAAAACACTTCCTGTCACTGTGGTGGTTACAGTGACATCATGCAGTTTGTGCTTTGACCTCCAGAGGGCGACAAATCAGCACAGACAGAGAGCTCCATTCAAACTTTGCTGCCATCAGGAATAATTCTTCAAATATAATCATCAGTGTTTGAGCAGTTATGATATCAGGGACAATCTAGACATGTGTGACAATACTGAACATGTCACATGACACACCTCAAACATCATGTGATCCACTCTCAGTCTGCACTTTCAGTCATGACTTCATGAATTTATGATCAGTTTACTCCTGAAATATTCAAATGCTGCAGGGTGAAGAACAACAAAGTGCTGACACATGTTTGTGTTTCAAACAAGAAAACCAGCAGAAATAAATCATCTTTGGACAACATGACAGAGATTAGTGAGTTTCCAACTTGCACTTGAATGCAGCACAGACAGATTCTGATGTTCGTGGTTGTAAACGTGTCCTCAAACGCCGCTCTGACTCTTTCCTTCCTGCTCAAAGTTCCTCTTTTCTGAACTTGGTGTTTGTGCCTGACGCTGATCGTCTCCGTGTGGAGCTCCGTGTGAAGGTAACGTTAGCAGTGTGTAATGTTTCCTGGCTAACATCAGCTGTGTGCAGCTCAGTTCCAGCACAAATCTGCCGCTCCATAGTTCACGGTAACGGACTCATGAGGTCGACCGTTAAACGCTCTCCCGCCATTTTGTCTGTGTGCGCGGATGTGTACGTTTTTGTTACCACTGTCATCTCATCAATAGCCTATTTGTAAAAGATCTCTGTTCATAGTTTAGTTGGATTTTAAAACTCTGTAGTTGGACAGTTTTATTTTGGACTGATGCTAAAATTCTTGCTGATTGTTTCTGTCGAGGTTTTGTACTTGACATCCGCCATTTTGGATGTGATAAGCTGTAGAGAGTGCGTCCAAAAAGAGAAACCAGAAAGAGAACCTGTTTTATTAATAACCTCTTGCAAATAGAAGAATATGAAAAAAACAACAACAAATAGGATAAAACCTTTAAATTACTTGAATTTTTAAAATCACCATCATCTGTTAACACAAATTTGATCATTTCAAATTTGTGTTTTCATTTTCTCTTCCCAGTTACTTCTTTCTCATTCTCTTCATTCTCCTTGTCACCTTACGTCTCACTCCTTAACTGAAGTTATAGTTCTAACATAAGAAGTCCCACCAACGTCCTTTATTTAATCTCTGTGTTGTCACAGTTATTATCATCAGATCAGACATGAGACCCAGACAACAACATAAGTTTACAAGCTAACATCATGTCAGCTAACATTAGACGATAGCATCATAAACTTTAAATTACTTTGCCTCTGATCAACAGTTTGATTACATTCTCACATCACAGGTTTATTTGCTAAGTGTGAGTCCGCCCACATTAGATCCACTTTTCAGCAGGTGGAATAATTTGTAGTATATAGGTAATACATCAACAATGCTGCCGTGGTTAAGTTAAGAATATTTATAATGTCATTTCCAAAACTTGCATATGATCTGCAATTTGTAGCAGATCTACTGACTGTCACAGAGCAGCTGGAGCAGTCTCGAATGCAGGTCAGTCCACTGCTGCCCCCTGTGGCCAAGTGCCATAGCTACTGCTGGATGAACTCGTGACACATCTGCGCCTGTTTCTATGAACACATTGAGTCTGAGTGGCTGCACTTACACTGGTGCATTCAACATATTGAAAGATGGCAGCAATGTGGATTGTCAAGACTCAAACCAACCGTTGAGCAAAGACAGCAGGATCACTTGTTTCTGTTTGTTATACAGCCAGATTTACTCGTGACACACATGTGCAGCTGCTTTATCACCTATTCTGAATTTGTTTCAAGCACAATACATTTGTTACACATGTTGGGATATTGTGTTTGTTTTAAATGTTATATACCTGTGTGGTATGTGACTTGTGTTGCCATGACGCCAGGTCTCTCTTGGAAATGAGATCTTTAATCTCAATGAGATTTTTTTTTACCTGGATAAATAAAGGACTAATTTGTAACTTTCAGTGTTTTCCGGTCTTCCAAAGGAAAAAAAAACCTTCAACTACATGACATGCAGTTGTGTATTTGTTTTCACCTTATCATACACTTGAAGTTTTACAAATCACCACTTCTTTAGTTAATATCATTTCAGTCTCAGACAACCTCGTTTCTCTTACAGAGGTTGAATGCACCTTCTGCGGATGGCGGTACCACACAGTGTGCGTGGACTTCCCCTGCACAGAAGGCAACTACAAATGCTGTGAATGCTAAATAAACAGAAACAAATGATCCCTGTTGTCTTTGCTTGATGATTGGTTTGAGTCTTGACAATCCACATTGCTGGCGTTGCATCTTTCAATGCCAGCAATGGCAGGTATCAGTGCTCAAACCTTTTGTGTTTGTTTCCAACAAGTTGCCCACCTCGGGAAACAAAAATGTGTTCTTTTACTTGTCAGATGAACATATGAGACACTTTGACTCTTCAGTGCAGTGTGGAGCCTAACAAAGATCTGTTTTGTGTCCCAGCTGATCAGCAGGAGGAGGAGAGTCTGACGGAGCAGCAGAGGAACATTTTCAGCTACTTGGACTCAGCTCAGCCACTACAGAGGAAACAATGAGCTCAACACAGAAGGTGACAGACAGAGCAGGACCATATGACCAAAGATATTTATCACCATATACATCTGAACATTTGCCATAACGATGTAGCTGACGATAGAATTGACACCAGACAAAATACTTTACAGCTGCACAACTTTATTAAAAACCCATCAATGTATTTTCACTGAAACAAGCAGCTGTTGTTTATGTGCATTAAAGTTATATAAAAATGTAACAGTGCAAATGCAAATTCCTCGCTGACAGTTTAACCAAAAGGCGTTTCCAGTGGAAACTGGCCGACACATCCTGAGCATAACCATGTATAATATCCACTAAACTTCAGAAGAGGTTATACAGTCGTGGCCAAAAGGTTTGAGAATTGCATAAATATTGGAACCTGGAGAAGTTGCTGCTTAAGTTTTTATAATAGCATTTTGCCTGCACTCCAGAATGTTATGAGGAGTGATCAGATGAACTGCATCGTCCTTCTTTGCCATGAAAACGAACTTAATCCCCAAAAAGCCTTACCACTGCATTTCATTGCTGTCATCAAAGGACCTGCTGAGACCATTTCAGTGATCGTCTTCTTAACTCAGGTGAGAATGTTGGCGAGCACGAGGCTGGAGATCATCATGGCTGTATCCCGATTCAGGTTCTGCAGCTTTAAAGTCCTCAAGGGTACTCAAAGACCGCTAAGGCCGAAGTGCGAGGCTCGTAGGCTCGTGAAATGGGACGTCTAGCCTCCGTCGCGCTGCCCAGGTTGCCTAGCAACCATGATACTAACAGCTGGAAACGTTTCATACAGCTTTGTTTGACAGAAATGAAGGAGAACATATTTAGTTCATTTGTTTCTACATGAGCTCTGTGTGATTTGATGAGTATCTGAGGCTGAGACCACAGGACTGTGAAACATGATTGTTGGGCTTCATTTCTGTGCTGAACAGTCGTTTAAAATTAGCTGTAAATAACAATTAGCTGATGTTGTTCATGAGACTAAAGTCATCTCACTGTGGTAATGTAAATATGATATGGCCAATATTATAGTTATTATATTAATCACTTCACTCACAGACAAGTATCTGTGACAGTGTGTATACAGATGTATCATATATAAGAGACAAATATTGTTCTTTTAATATGTTGGTACTAAATTTGGCTCAGTGCTTACATATATGTGTAAAAAGCAAATGTAGGAGCTGTGATAACTGTGTCTGATAGAATGAAGAGTAGACTGATATATGAAATATTCCTTTATTGGGTGAGAAAATCAGACCATGTCATAACTGCTGTAAGTCACACAGAATAGACATCAGAGCCTTAAACAGGCTGACTTCTGCTAAATGGGTCAAACTGGGCAGAAAGTCTACAAACACATAACATCCTTATAGAATATGATGTAACACTATAGATCAACTTAGCTCAGAATATATAAAGCATATAAACAGTTACAGCAATATGATGCAACAAACACAGCAGCTACTGATCCAAAATACTCAAAGCTTCATAGAACTGAAACCAACATTTATTTTTAGCTCCATTCTGCTGCTGATACAGACTTTAGGTTTCTGAACATTAAACTTGTTGCTGCCTTTCATAGTGTGTAACTTGAAGGCCCTGAGTACTTTCTCCCACACTGAAAACACTGGGATGATCACATTATTTGAACATTACCTAATAAGACTGATTCAGCACAGACAGTTATGTTAAACTTTCCTAGCAGTCCTTCACAAACAGGGAACAGTCTGTCTATTCTCTCCATCTGTCAGCTGCTGCTGGCTCTTCCTCCTCCTCTTCCTCACACACTGCTGAGTTTGTCCTGGTGGATCATCAGGGCTGCAAAGCCTCACAGATGATGTGCAGCAGTGGCTCCCTCAGTCTGTCCTCACTCTGGACACTTGCAGTCGTCACACATGGAAATCAAATGTGTGATAAGCTGCAGGATTCAAACACAAGTGTAACTTATAAACACATGTTCATACTTTTATTCCA
The DNA here is from genome assembly GCF_057382095.1 of Aulonocara sp. 'chitande type north' Nkhata Bay. Taxonomy (NCBI): domain Eukaryota; kingdom Metazoa; phylum Chordata; class Actinopteri; order Cichliformes; family Cichlidae; genus Aulonocara; species Aulonocara sp. 'chitande type north' Nkhata Bay. Next base: position 77,492,216 of record NC_141346.1, on the reverse strand, counting down.
CAATCAGAGAGAAAGAAACAGAGAGAGAGTGCAGGACAGACAGACAGGTGACAGTCTCAGGTGTACACACTGCTACACAACAGCACCAGAGAAGCAGGATTTAGTGTTTGTGTTATTACGAGTGTAAACAAGAAGAGTTCCAGATGGTGCAGTGGACACATGTGTGACTGCTGTGATTAAAGCATCTTTCTTTCAGCTTAACGAGTGAACCGTCAGCTCGTTCAAACACACGTTAAAGTGCGTTTGGCTCGACACCACCGAACAGAGGCAGCAATATAACACAGCTAACATTAACAGTGCAGTGGATCCTGCTTGTGCCGTGATGTTCAGGACTGCAAACCGAGCAGCATCACTGACTTTCAGCTTGTTGTGTTTGTGGATATATGACTGACTTTAATTATCCACAAAATCATCACATTCTCTGTCAGATGAAGGTCGACTATTGAACGGCGTATATTTTAAAGGCTTTAAAACCAAGTTAACGCTGAAAGTACAAACATCACTAATGTCACATAACTCTGCCGACAAGGCATAGCTATGGCTATGAAATGCTCTTTGTGTATCACTTCTTCATTATGAAAGATGTCATTAATGCACTAGTAATGTCTCATCTGGAGTATTGTTCAATCATTTGGTCAGCAGCTAATAAGACAGATCTTAACAGACTTCAGTTAGTCCAGAATAAGGCGTCCAGATTAGTGTGAAGATGTTCATACTATACTAATATTGATCAAATGCATAATAACCTTTCTTGGCTTCCTGTACAGGCTAAAATATTCTATGGCTTACTTGTAGTTCTAAAGAAAGCAATTCTGTTAAACACACCACATTTATTCTGCTCAGCTGCAGTATCCAGATGAAATACATCATCATATTACACAGTTTTCAACAAGCTGCAATTTAGTAAATGCTCGAGTTAAAAGTAACGTTTTGTAAAACTGTTACATTTAGAGCAACTTTTAAGTGGAATAAGTTGCCTTAAAAAATTTGAGAATTATTCAAAACTTCAATGAAGACTTAAAAGCCGATTTACAGAGCTTTTAGTTGTTGTAAATATTGTAAGACATGATTTGTTTTTGAAATTTGTGTAATGTGCCTCAATGTTATTGATATTATTATTATTATTATTGATTGCTTATATTTGAACAATTGTGAAACCTCACTGTGGATGTAAGAGTGAAATTATGTGGATATCTTGAATCCACTTTATTGTGTAATATTTTATGTGAGTATTTGACGGAAGACGAGCAACATCTGTTGTGGAAGCTAACGGGGTTCCTTTAGAATAAACAAACATAGGATTTATTATCACTGAATAATTCTGTATAAATCTATACAAATTATAGAAATATGTAATAGGAAACAACAAAATAATCTAAATTATAAAATAATGTGTGTGTGTGTGTGTGTGTGTGTGTGTGTGTGTGTGTGTGTGTGTGTGTGTGTGTGTGTGTGTGTGTGTGTGTGTGCATGATTTTAGTGTTTGAACAGTCATGAATTATCTTTAACAGCAGGTTGGATGTTAGAACTACCAGCAGGTGGGGATAAGAGACCTTTAAGGTGTTTGGTGCCACGCTCCACCTTCAGGTTTAAAACTAGTGTTAATGGAGTTTGAAGGTTGAGTTTGTTCCACGACTGCATTTCACTCACTGCCTCTGTTTGTATCTCTGTCACTGCAGGACCAACATGGAGCCAGAAGTCAGCGCTCTCAGGAGGCCGACAAACCTCACAGAAGAAAGGGAGAGAAAAAACACACCTGTGACGAGTGTGGGAAGGGTTTTACTGTGAGGGCTAAACTAAAACAGCATCAGGTCATCCACACTGGAGAGAGACCGTTCAGCTGTGACTTGTGTGGAAAGTCTTTTTCCTTGAAGGGTCACCTAAAAACACACCAACTCATCCACAGTGGAGTTAAAGCGTACAGCTGTGATCAGTGTGGCAGAGCTTTTACTCAAAGTAGCAACTTACAGAGGCATCTAGTTACCCACTCTGGAATTAAGCCATACAGCTGTGACGAGTGTGGGAAGGGTTTTACTGTGAGGGCTAAACTAAAACAGCATCAGGTCATCCACACTGGAGAGAGACCGTTCAGCTGTGACTTGTGTGGAAAGTCTTTTTCCAGGAAGGGTTACCTAAAAAAACACCAACTCATCCACAGTGGAGTTAAAGCGTACAGCTGTGATCAGTGTGGCAGAGCTTTTACTCAAAGTAGCCACTTACAGAGTCATCTAGTTACCCACTCTGGAATTAAGGCATACAGCTGTGATCAGTGTGGGAGAGCTTTTACTCACAGTAGCCACTTACAGAGGCATCTAGTTACCCACTCTGGAATTAAGGCATACAGCTGTGACATCTGTGGAAAAACTTTCAGCCAGAGAGAGAGCCAAAATACACACCTACGCATTCACAACAGACATGATGTGTACTGCTGTGAACAGTGTGGCAAAGAGTTTATAACTCACACAGACTTACAACGACACATGTTTACCCACACTGAGGAGAGACCTTATCAATGTGACCTGTGTGAGAAGACTTTTAAATCTCCACGTCACCTGAGACGACACCAACAGATCCACACCAGAAAGAGACTCTACAAGTGCAGCTACTGTGAGGTATGTATTTATATTGTTATCTTGTCATTTTAGCCTGACTGTTTGGAACAACTCTGCTCATTAAACTGTGTTAGCATGTTAGCAATTCTACTGCATGGAAAAGCAGCTCTGAGTGATTATTCAGATTTTCCTTTCAGTTATGATTTTAGTATTACTGTAGTATTATGGTGGTAGTATTGTAGTTATTGCAGCCCAGTAAACTGAGTGTGTTAACTGAAACAGTCAAATGTAGTTGGACGTCTGCAGAGATGCTCTTTATTTCAGTCGACGTTCAGGATACAAATGTTGAAGGACTGACTTACACTGTCTTTGTGTCTTTGTTTAGAAGCAGAGCGACACAGATGGATCCAGTTCTCAACCCTGTCATCACTGTGGTGGTGGGAAAGACTTTCATTGTGACCTCTGTGGAAAAACTTTCAGTTGGCAAGCTGCCCTTAAAACACATCAACGTAGACACACTGGAGACAAACTGAAATACTGCAAAGAATGTGGGAGAAGCTTCACCACACCAAGTGATTTAAAACAACATGACCTGATTCACAGTGGGGTTAAAAAGCACCTCTGTGATCAGTGTGGGTCATCCTTCACCACTGCAAGGGACCTTAAATCACACAAACGAGTCCACACAGGAGAGAAACCACACAAGTGCAGACACTGTGAGAGAAGCTTCTCGCATTCAGGTCATCGTAACATTCATGAACGAACACACATAGAAGGAAACTACAGCTGTGACCAGTGTGACAAGAGCTTCAGGAATCTCAGTTCATACTCTGCACACAAACGATCCCACGTTACTAATAAACTGTTTCACTGTTACCAATGTGCCCAAACATTCACCTCATTGTCTGCTCTGTGCAAACATCAGCGCGATCACTCAGGGCTGAAATCACTCCCATGACTGGATCACAGTGAATCTGAAGACACAGAAAGATCCTCTGGTTTCTGTGTCAGACTCAAAAAGCTTGAGATCAGGCTCCACAGAGTTCAGATAGAATCATTTAAACTTGTGTTGAACTGAACTGGTTGCTGGGCTGAACTTCTACATAATACAGATCTACATGGGATCTTCTTTTCTGTTTTTTACTGAGTCAGTTTTGTCCTTTTTTCTCTGTCCTGGTTTTGCTCGTCTGTAAATGATTGAAACTCAGTCAAATAGTTCATTGTTCTCCAGCAAAACGTTTTGGAAACTCATGTTTAACCTTTAAAACTCTGACATGTTTTAGCACACAAGGCTTCATCGGGGAGTTCACTCATGATTGGACCATGAGAACAAAGGTTTTTAGTTCTTTCAAAGAGAGTCTTGGAGATGTTTGATGTTTCTGTTTTTTCTACATAAAGGAATAAACTATTTTTCTTGCTTCATGTAGTGTGGAAGTTTTTAATGTTTCTTCATCTGTGATGTTCTTGAATGTGTTCACGTGAAGATGATATAAATAAACTCTTGTCAGAGATTTACAGTTATCAAACAGGTGAATAAACAACACTGAGACACTTGGAGACGGTTAACGTGCTGCACGGGTGAGGGCTCAGAGAGGACTCACACCGAGCTGCAGTAGTCGTTTATTATTTATAGCAGGGTGAAACAAGCATAGCAGTTTCCTCTAATTTTGCATATATGTGTGTTTGTGTGTGTGTCTAAGTTCGTATAAATATCATAGGGTGAACTTCCTCTTTCTATAAACAGAGCGAGTAGTACATTTTGTTCTTTTCCTATTAAGAGTAAAATATGAACATATACTTTAATGCAACATAAAACTCATAAAAGCGTTTCTTCTTTAACATCCCCTCCTGATGTTAATATTTTTCACTTAATCATACTTTATTATCAGCCAACAATCACTTGCTTATAACATTTTCAATTGTAGCATCATTCAGTATGTGTGTGTGTTTCTATACTAAATCTTCTTCATCCGGTTCATCTTCTAGTGGCAGTCCAACATAGGTAATTACTGTGGCCTGTACCATTTTGTCAATCATGGATCTTATGCATGGTAGGATACATGTAGAAAACAAGCACAATAATAGAAGCAGAACTCCTATCAGTACGAGTCCTTTTATCACGAGGGTCTTCCAGCTGCCACTCAGCAGCCAGGTCAGCCAGTCCTCATTGTTCGTGACATAGTCTTGTTGCTGCGCATTACTCAGTTGTCGCAACTTGTCTAGGGCGGTGGTCATGGTCAAGGAGTGCACGTTGTCCGGGATATAGGTGCAACAAGTGGTGTTGAATAAGACACAGAGGCCCCCTCTCTCAGCGAGAATCATGTCCAGGGCGACCCTGTGTTGCATGACCACTATTCTGATCGCGTCGATTTCCTCATTCTGAGCCTTATTTATCTTTGTTGAGCTGTTCAGGAAAAGTCCAAATCGGTAGTCAAGAGTCTCAATTCTTAACGTGTTTTTTCCAGTTCCGACCCATGGGAACAGTGAGTGCTGGACCTTCTGTCTGGTGGTCCACAACTTGAACTCCGCTGGTACATCACTGCCCCAGATTGGGTCATGGGGTTGCACGTCATCAGTGTTCCTCTTGCGTCGTGGTTGGTTCTGATGGAATACTCTGAAGGTGTGGTCTGACACTAAAATTAGGGCGCAGAGTCCGGTACAAGAAAAGCTCACAACTAAGACAAAACTGCTCCTGCAAGGAAAGCTCACTGTTATGCATGCAAGTCATCAAGATGACATCATCAAGATGGCGCTGGAGTGACGGCAGCCTTTCCAAGTAGCTCTGCAACACCGCACCTTTTTGTTAACTTTAACTTTTTAGACTAGGCTTTTCAAACTTTTTTTTCACCTTCCTCTACTTATACCTCTTAGATATAGCGATACAAGATGGATAATGCACTTTTTAAAACTTCTGGAACCAGTTCCTTCATCTATTCGAGAGCGGAGCTGCTGGCACTAAAAACAAAGGGACAGACCGGCATGCGACACAACATCCCGGCCGAGCTAAAGAGGAGCTACAGAGGCTGCAAAGCTGGAGCGAGGAGAGCGGATCACCGGAGGCGATTCAAACCATCAATCCCGACAGTGATCATGGGCAACGTGAACTCGTTACAGAATAAGATTGACGAACTGTGCGCTCTGAACAACCACAGACTATACCGTGAGTGCAGCTTGTTTATCTTCACGGAGACGTGGCTAACCGAGCTAACGCCGCAGGCTAACGTAGACCTATGCGGTTTCACACCCGTGAGAGCCGATAGGGACACGCAGGCCAGCGGAAAAAGCAGAGGTGGGGGACTCATTGTCTACGTTAACAACAGATACTGTAACCCTGGACACGTCTCCGTTAAAGTTTCGGTATGCCGTCCGGACCTGGAGCTGCTAGCTGTTAGCTTGCGGCCATATTATCTACCTCGGGAGTTCAGTCATGTGATCTGTGTGTGTGTTTACATCCCTCCGAGGGCCGACGCAACAGCTGCCTGTGAGAAAATACACACAGTCACAGCAAGACTTCAGACACAAAACCCCGAGGCTTTCATTATTATATCTGGAGACTTTAACCATGCCACACTGGACTCTACTCTGGCTGCTTTTCACCAGTTTGTGAATTGTCCCACAAGGAGCAACAGGACAATTGACCTACTGTATGCTAATGTGAGAGATGCATACAGAGCCACCCCCCTCCCCCCACTAGGGAAGTCAGACCACAACCTGGTTTACCTACAGCCACAATACACACCCCTCGTCCAAAGGCAGCCTGTCACAACGCGCTCCATCCGGAGATGGACCCCAGAAAAGGAGGATGCTCTGAGAGACTGCTATGACACCACAGACTGGGATGTGCTCCTGAGCCCACATGGTGAGGACATAGAGGGGGCGACACACTGTCTTACAGACTACCTCAACTTTTGTGTGGACACGGTCGCCCCTGCTAAGACGGTACGGTGTTATCCTAATAACAAACCGTGGGTAACACAGGAAGTCAAAGCTGTCCTCAACATGAAGAAGAAGGCTTTCAGGAGCAAAGTGAAGGAGGAGATAAAGGCAGCACAGCGGGAGGTGAAACGCTGCCTGAGGGAAGCAAAGGACACCTACAGGAGGAAGGTGGAGCAGAAGTTGGAGAGGAACAATATGAGGGAGGTCTGGAATGGTGTGAAAACCATCACAGGCCACAACACCAAGAAAAGCACAGTGGGGGGGACTGTGGAGAAGGCAAACGAACTCAACAACTTCTTCAACAGGTTTGACCAGCCCACAACCCCCCCACCCTCACCTTCACTACAGAGTCCAATCCCCACTCTCCTACCTCCCTTGCTTCCCCCCCTTCCTGACACCATGACACCCCCCTCCTCCAATCCCTCTCTCAGCAGCAAGACATCTCCCCCCCTCCCCTCTTCCCAAACATCTCCCAGTGTCACAGTGGATCAGGTCAGGAGACAACTGAGGAAGCTTCGCCCCAGAAAGGCAGCAGGCCCAGACAAGGTGTGTCCTAGGATGCTAAAGGCGTGTGCTGCTGAACTTGGGGAGCCGCTACAACGAGTCTTCAACCTCAGTCTGCGACTGGGGAGAGTGCCCGCCCTATGGAAGACATCCTGCATCGTCCCGGTCCCCAAAAAGAACCGGCCCAATGAGCTGAATGACTTCCGACCGGTGGCACTGACGTCACATCTTATGAAGACTCTAGAGCGGCTCTTCCTCAACCTCCTCCGACCACAGGTACAACATGCCCAGGACCCACTACAGTTTGCATACAAGGCAGGTGTCGGAGTGGAGGATGCCATCCTGTACCTCCTACACAGAGCCCACTCACACCTGGATGGGGGAAAAGGAACGGTCAGGATCCTGTTTCTTGACTTTTCCAGTGCCTTTAATACCATCCGGCCCTGTATGCTTCAGGAAAAACTGAACAGGATGGAGGTGGACCCCTGCCTGGTGGCTTGGATCTCCGACTACCTCACCGACAGACCACAGTACGTCAGGCTGAAGGACATCACGTCTGACACAGTGGTCAGCAGCACAGGAGCACCACAGGGAACTGTGCTGTCCCCTCTTCTCTTCACCCTGTACACCTCTGACTTCTGCTACAACTCTGAATTATGCCACATTCAGAAGTTTGCAGACGACACAGCCATCATGGGGTGTATCTGGGATGATCAGGAAGAGGAGTACAGAAGTCTGGTGAGGAACTTTGTCGCATGGAGTCACACAAACCACCTGCAACTCAACACCTCAAAGACTAAGGAACTGGTTGTGGACTTCGGGAGGTCTAGAGCAGGTCCACTGCCGGTTCAGATAGAGGGGGAGGAGGTGGAGGTGGTCAACAAGTACAAGTACCTCGGGCTGTGGGTGGACAATAAACTGGACTGGTCATGCAACACAGAGCACCTGTATAAAAAAGCCCAAAGCCGACTGTACTTCCTCAGGAGGCTGAGGTCTTTTAACATCTGCAGGAAGCTCCTGAGGATGTTTTACCAGTCAGTGGTTGCTGGAGTACTTTTCTATGCTGTGGTGTGCTGGGGGAGCAGCACAGCAAAGAAGGACTCATCCAGGCTGGAGAAACTGATCAGGAGGGCTAGCTCTGTGGTCGGCATGAAGCTGGACACTCTGGTGACAGTGGCAGAGAAAAGGACATTAAAGAAACTGATGGACATTATGGACAATGCCAGGCATCCTCTGCACACGGCCATTAACAACCAGAAGAGTCTGTTCAGTGACAGGTTGCTTCTCCCAAAGACAAGAACTAACAGACTTAAAAACTCCTTTGTCCCACACGCCATCAAACTGTTTAACTCCTCTCTGGAGGGGAGAGGGAGGGGAAACAGGAGGACAAAGGAGGGAACAACTAAGCTGTAGTGCCTCTTCACCTCACTGTACAATACCTTGTGCAATACTTTTGTAAATAGTCAACGGTGCAATAGACTCAATACTTGAAATGTGCAATTCACTTGTATTTTTATTTTTATTCCTATTTATTCTATTTATCCCCTTCGTATATTTTATTTATATTGTCTCTGTATTTATATATATGTGTGTGTGTATAACTCTGTAACTTCTGTCGGTGCTGTGCTTTTTTGGAAATCGAATTTCCCAGAGGAACCCACCCGAGGGATTAATAAAGTTCTATCTTATCTTATCTTATCTTATCTTATCTTATCTTATCTTATCTTATCTTATCTTATCTTATCTTATCTTAAGTTGATCAGCTCTAGGTGAGAAGACATTTAAATCTCACACTTGTTCTGCTGCATTTTTGAAGCTGGAGGAACAGATCGCAGGGTTCATTTTTATATACACTGCAACTGCCATGAGGACAGGGCCATTTTTTTGTTGTTGTTTGTTTTTCCTTTTGCTCTGTGCAGCACTTTGGCAGCATTTTTAAATTTCTCTTTGTATTTTTTCTTTCTTTTACTAGTGAAGAGATGTAGAGTGAACAGTTATACAGTCTAAATATCCCATATGGGTCGTGTGAAATGGTGTTTTCAGTTTCATTCAGTTGAAGTAAAGAATGTTGAATATTTCTAAGTGTGCTGTTTTGAACCAACATGTCACAGTATGATCAGTGCTGTAATTTTTGACAGTCACTGTATCAATGTTATTTTTGCATCTCTTGAATAAAGGTTTTGACCTGCAAGTGCTAATTTCTTTAGTTATTGGGGTAAAATGGGTAATGTTAATAGGAAGGTGTTTGCCAATTCAGTAACCTAATTTAATGTTAATGGAAACTAACATTATCTCAAATTGTTTAGTTATAATTGTTGTTTAACTGAATCTTGATTTTTGATCTTGATTTGTTCTTTCCCAACATTTTTCAAAAGAAACAGTCTAATTTCTTTGCTGTGATTGATTCCAGAGAACACGGAAGAACTGACATTATTTAACTGTTGATTTATGTAGATTCAGTGGAGGAGTAATGTCAGTTTAATTCTTTACCTACTGTCAATGCAGTGAAATTAGACATTTTGTTTTGAAAGGTTACTGGTGGATGCCAGCAACCATCTTGGAAGAGAACAATATAATCTGTTATAAGGCCTCCATTTGAAAATTGTGTATTTGATACTAGAATATAATAGGTATATAATAAGCTGAGGCCTTGACTAGTAGAACGTCATGTTGGTGTTTAACAACATGTGAGCCAACATCAGACTCCGAGCGCTACGATGCTAAAGATCAGAAGATCCAGTGTGACATCATCGTTACCTGGCAACAGCAGCCCTCATCTGACTTTATTGGAGGATATTTACACCAGCAACACGGTTTAGTTTGATATGACGGATTAACAACATGCGCTGTGATATCCTGTTCATCTGTAATAGATACTGGATCTAATCAGTCAGCAGATATCTGATCAGCTTATTTATAATTATACTAGAAACAAACACAACTGTGTTGGTGATTCATGCAAACTTGCATATCAGCCTTTGAAGGTTTTGTAGTATTGAGAACAAAGAGGTTGTGTTAGGGCTGAAAAGCCCGACTTGTTCTCCTCTGCAGGTCATCAAATGCACCACAGAAGTTTGTATTTGCACAGCCTGTATATGTTTGATGGCTTTATTATTCTCTGTTCAAAGACAATAAATGTGGAAAATGTCTCATGTAGTATCAGCTTCATTTAAAATGACTGCAAACATTTAGAGAACATGTGCTGCTGTTTGTCCTACATTTCAACACTGAATGAACCCTGAAAACATGATGGCAGCTGGCAGGTTGGAGTTCACATGAAATATCGGCTGTATGAAGACTGGAAATATAGATGATACAAACATGCAGCCAAACATTTGTGGACATGAATAAACTATCTGATCCAAAAAGCAGGAAGTGACACAGCTAGAAAGTGTGTAACAGCTGAAGTCAAATGTGATGCAGAGTTGAATCTGCACTTGGATCCATCTGTGAAAGGTTCACATGTAGGGATCACATGAGTCCTGATGTTTGTCAGTCAGCTTGATAACTCCATCTACTGTGGCTACATATACTGGGCTGGTAGCTCCACAGTGTTGGAAAGAAACTATTAAATGTGCAAAGTTTAAAATCAGAGGCTCTTCTAACACAGGAGCCATGTTGAGTTTAGATCACAGCCGACCACCGGAAATGGCTGAAATGAAAAGGAATGAAGCCCATTGACAGCCAGCAGGTCTAAACAGGAACGCACCCATTTGTATGTGTGGCAATGATGTGGCTGCGGCTGACACAGGATTGGTTCAAACTAAACATCAGACACATTTCACAGAGTTCACAAATAAACTCACGTTTTTATTTTTGAAGATGATCATAAAGTAGAATTTATGGTCCAGTAGAAACAGCAGGAGGTTTGAGCCCTTCTGATGGCAAGGCAAGGCAAGTTTATTTGTATAGCACAATTCAACAACAAGGTGATTCAAAGTGCTTTACAGAGACATTAGAAACAAAAACAAATAAAAAGCATGATTTAAAATTGATTAAAACAAGCAAACAAACAAACTAACTAATTAACAAACAAACAAACAAAACAGTATATAAAATCAAAACAGATCAGAACAGTAGATAAAATCAGTAGTTAAATGTAAGTTTTGAAATTTAAGCTTAAAAGTGTGGATTTGGTGCTTTATTCAAATGCAGCTGAGAACAGGTGAGTCTTCAACCTGGATTTAAATAAACTGAGTGTTTCAGCTGATCTGAGGCTTTCTGGGAGTTTGTTCCAGATATAAGGAGCATAAAAGCTGAATGCAGCTTCTCCGTGTCTGGTTCTGACTCTGGGAACTGATAAAAGACCGGATCCAGATGACCTGAGGGATCTGGAAGGTTCATACTGGGTCAGGAGGTCACTGATGTATTTTGGTCCTAAACCATTCAGAGCTTTATAGACCAGCATCAGAACTTTAAAGTCTATCCTCTGACGGACAGGCAGCCAGTGTAAGGACCTCAGAGCTGGACTGATGTGGTCCACTTTTTTGGTCTTAGTGAGGACTCGAGCAGCAGAGTTCTGAATGAGCTGTAGTTGTCTGACTGATGTTTTAGGTAGACCTGTAAAGATGCTGTTACAGTAGTCAAGCCTACTAAAGATGAATGCATGGACTAGTTTTTCCAGGTCCTGTTGAGACATCAGATCTTTTATCCTTGAAATATTCTTGAGGTGATAGTAAGCTGACTTTGTTATTGTCTTAATGTGTTTTTCTAAGTTTAGGTCTGCATCCATCACTACACCCAAATTTCTCGCCTGGTTTGTGGTTTTTAGATGTATAGATTGAAGTTCTCTGGTGACCTGTAATCGTTTTTCTTTGGCGCCAAAGACTATTACCTCAGTTTGTTTTTGTTTAGCTGGAGAAAATTGTACGGGGCCTTGGTCTCCTGGTGACATTGTGATATATATTTGTGTGTCATCTGCATAGCTATGACAGTTTATTTTGTTGTTCTTTATAATCTGTGCCAGTGGGAGCATGTAAATGTTAAACAGAAAGGGTCCCCAGATGGAACCTTGGGGAACTCCACATGTGATACTTGTCTGCTCAGATGTGAAGTTACCTATTGATACAAAGTATTTCCTGTTTTCTAAGTATGTTTTGAACCAGTTTAGTACAGTTCCTGAAAGACCTGTCCAGTTCTCCAGTCGTTTGAGTAATATGTTGTGGTCAACTGTATCAAATGCTGCACTGAGATCCAGTAAAACTAAAACTGACATTTTTCCACTGTCTGTATTCAGACATATGTCATTAAACAGCAGAAACAGGATTTGGAGGAAGATGTTAATAGATTAGAAAGAATTGTACACTGTGAATCAATGCAAGTCTTTCTATATAGACAGATCTGTAATAATCCCTCAGGTAGGTTCCTCTGGGACAGTCACAGATAGAGACACCAATTCTGACATCCTTTGAAAGCCTGACTTTGAATTTTCATCACTCGTCATGCACACAGATGTTAATTCTACATATTCCTGGTACTGAACTCTAAATCAATATGAAGAAAATGCTCCTGCTAATCTGCATCTATGTTGATATCAAATCCTTTTCCAGCACATGGATAAATCTCTATAAATCTTTCAGTCTGATCAGAATGGGCACAGTGTTGTTATTGCAGCTCCCTGATGTTTGAAAAGCTAAATGTCCATTTTAAAGTGCTCGTGTGTAGGATTGTGTTTTCTTCCTTTGTGCAGTTCTTACAGTAAACATGTTTGAATGTTTCCTGTTCCCCTGATGCTTCTTCCTGTTGGATAAAATTGGTTTGAATAACATGTTCTTATAGGTTTTAATGAACTTCAAACTGGGATCCACTTACAAAACTGTCTCATTTTATTGGAACGATCCACATTTGCATCCATTCACGGTACATTTGACATCTGAACACGTTTGTACACATGATGAAAGGACAGATGGTGTTTGTGTGTCCTTCTTAAACTTAGTGTGGATGTTTCATCATGTAGAACTACTTAGAACAAAGTCTTTGGAACATTTGGAGAACATGTTTAGGAAAGTAACATCCTGGTAGAACATTTTCTTAAAGCAGAGCAGAGCTGCAACATAACTGTGAGGATTCAGAAGAATAAAGTCAGAATACTTTATTATTATGAAGACTAAAGTGCACCTTAATGCTGCCGATGAACACACATGTTCTTTGTGAAAGCATGTGTGAGCACAGCTGACGTGCACCACACTGACCCCACTCGCCCCATTTCTTCATCCACTTCTTGCTCTTGTGCTTGAAATGAGACACAGCAAAAGTCAGAGGCTCTAAAATCCACAAAAAGGGGGCTCGTTAGATCAGGATACTGGATGTGATCCATAGAAAACATGGATAATACACCACTTTATTTGAAGCATCTGTAGCACTGCCTCAGTTCTGGATGTTTCCACAGACTCCTCTGTGCACCTAAAGAAAAGGTCAAGGGTCAGCAGCACATGTAGTTGGGACAATTCTTCAGTCGCACAAACTACATAATCATTTTCCTCCAATGACGACTTTTCACTTGCAGAAATGGTCCTGTGTGATTTCCAGGCTGTGATATAAAAACTAGTTCCTAATGGCAGCGACTCACTCAGTAAACATGTGTTTCCTTCACCAACCTCACACACAGATCCAATAAGATCAGGAAGTGGGCAGTATAGTACAATATGTGTTATTCTGTGCTGCACTGCCCAAACTAAAGATCTGCTGAAGTGTTGGAAAGGATCCAGATGTTTATTTTGGACGATACAGCAGAAGATCAGACATGAAAGTGGAGATAACACAGAAGACCTGCAGCAAAGGTCAGAGGTCAGACTGGGCCCCTGGATTCAACAATGAGCCAATGATCATCAAGCAGTGACTAAAGCAGAGCCCTGACGTTCTGACATTCATCACACAGTCAGAACAAATGTCTGCTGATGACTTCATCTCATGAAACGACTGATAGATGTCAGTTCATTGATCAGCTGAGCTGCTGATCTTCATCGTCACAGAAACATTCAGCTTGTTTCAATCAGTAAATAACTCCCACTACTCCCAGTTTGAACTGTTCCCACTCAAAATGCTGTGAGAACAATGATCATTGTAGAACTTCACAAACATCACGTGTTGTTTTCCACATGTAAGATCAGCAAACACACAGAAACTTCCTGTTGCCACACACGGCCTCTAAAATCTCTTCCACGCTTTCTGTCTGAAGTCCACTCTCTGTGTCGGATCCACAGGAAACAACAAGATCTTATTAACATGGTTTTCAATGTGTCTCCTTCCAAACAGTCCAACCAATGAACAAATGTGTGTATTTGTGGAGGCCGAACAAAAGCATGACACATTTCTCTGTTTCTATAAACTGGAGTCAAACACAAACATGAAGAGTTTCACTGACAGACTCCAAAATGCCCCCACAGTGGATCAAAGGGAAATCCTACAGTGTGGCCAGAGACTCTTAATGGCTCCAACATCAACACATCCACAATGTTGGATCCAGTTCTGCCTCACAGAGTTACTAAGACACACCCTCTGCCAGCATCACAACAGCTCCACCTGCTTCACCTGCCTCCTCAGCATCTGTACACCTGAAGAGAAAAGAAAGGCTCCAACAGCTCAAATCTACAAAGGATTCATGAAGTTTCATCCAACAATAACATGTTTGCCTTCCACAGTGTGCTGTTAGACACCACTGTACCTCTGCCATTTCAAAAAGAGCAGCTTGGGAACATTTTGGCTCCAAACACTTTGTGTTTAAGTTCTTTGTTTTCTTTGCGAAGCCGACAACATCTGGAGCTTTGTGACTCATAGAAACATCATTTTGTTCTTTAGATGACAGCAGATTGGGACTGAATAATCAATCACTATCAAACCAATAAAGACAAACATGCTGATTTTACAGGAACTTTGTTGGAGAAGCTGCAAAGACATGAAACTGGTGGAGATCCCAAACCAGTTGATAGTGCTGGTTATTCCAAATAAAGCTGTTTCCCTTTGAGATGAAATGACTTTGTGTCCTGATATATAATAAAGATGTTGTTGTTTTTGAGCCCCTGTATTAAAAGTAGCTTAAAGTCAGCTTGAGTTTGATGTCTTTATGTCAAAGCTGCTCATGATGTTGAGCTGCTGATGGAATAAAAACAATATAAAAGCATGTAGTCCAGACTTAAATGCAGCCTGTTGTTAGCTGAGGTCCACACACAGTGTTTGACAGTGTAAAGTGTGTGAAAGGGCTGCTGGTGGAGCTCACTAGGATGAGCAGGTGACCACGAGGTGGAGAGCAGCTGGCCTGGCTTTGACCCGGGCCACGCCCCCTTTCTCTCTGCTTTGCTGTCACTTATCTTCACTGCTCTGTCCAATAAAGCTGAAAAAGGCCCCGAATCAAAGAAATCTGCTGCAGCCTCTGAAATGTCTTCTGTTTCCTTCCCGACGGCTTTTTCACCGTCAGCCCATCAGACAGTCCAGCAGCATTTATGATGATGTCATGATGTTGAAGAGGCTGCTACGGTGGCCTCCCATGACCCCCAGCCTCATCACAGCTGAGATGCAGACATTTGAAAACATTCAGCAGACAACTGAATAACAGTCCAACACAACAGTCTGTGTGCAGACACACACTGACCTTTCATATAGTCAAACACAGCTGGTTGAGTCATTTCTCTGTGAGTCTAAAGTGAATCTAGTATTTGAAAGTCCACTTCCTGTATTTGTTGTTGAAGACTTCTTCAGCTTCTTCTCAAGGACATCAGCTGCTTGTTTGGCAGCAGAGGCAGTTAAGAAGCTTCCTGAAAAACACTGAACAGTGAGTTCACTGTGGCATATGACAGATTCAGCTTTCTGTGTGCAAATGTGTCTGTGTCGACCTTTCAAATGCTGTTGAATCCAAAACATCAGCGGCTCCTCGGCTGCTCACTTCATGCACTTCTGTCTGTGTGACAGTCCAATGACATCACAGCTGTTTCCAGCCCCAGTGTCTCAGGACTGGACACCTTTAAACATGTCGAGGATCAAACAGCGTCCAGCTAAACACACATGAAACTATCAGAGCTGACAATCATTCCAATAACATCTAATGGTTCATGTATGTAGACACAGGACTACAAGGAAATGGCTCTCAGCATCTGGCTGTGGGAACACATGAGTCCCTGTTTGTGTTCAGATTGTGTGCATGTTTTAGACGTGTGTCACATGTAGAAACACAACAATCCCACAATGACACACAGATGTGTTTGACACAGCTGTGCAGCTGTAAGTTGTTTCTAATGATTCATTGAAGCTCTTCTAACATTCTGGAGACGATCAGTACATGAATCTGTTCAACACGACAACAATTTGACTTCAGTGTGAACGTTTGCATTAAATAACCTTCTTCATCCAGCTGACAGCATCTTCATCCTATGATGTGAACAGTTCCTCCTGTTGATGACAAACCTCTGACAGGATCTGCTTGAGGAGCTTTTTCATGTGCAGCTCTCTGAGCTCAGGGCTGAGCTGCTGTTTCATCTTTAAGAGCTGCTGCCTCCTCGCCGGACTTGTTCTCCTCTTCTTCTCCTAATGACACCATTTCTGCTTCATATTAAATTCAATAAAGATGCTGACATGTATCTGTAGCAACAACATCATTGAATCTGTAACAACTGGAGCCAAACCAGTGGCTCTGCTGGGATCACTGGTGAGCCAACACTTCCTTGTTGATGCAGATTTCAGGGCTTCCTTTTGCTCCTCTGTTATAACTGTTCTCTCTTCTCAACACATGATGACACAAAGGAATCAGCAGTGACAAAGATGATGCTGAAGAGAAGCACACACTTCACACATATAACAGACCAGTGCAGTTACACACACCTCTGCTCGACATCAGGCCTCAAACAAAGACACAAAACACTAACTTGACTCTAAACAGAAGAAACGAGCAGCTGTTTCTGTTCTGTGCTTATTTATATTTGACACACATGCTTCTCTTTGTGCAAACACACATCGCACTATAAGGGTAACCTCGCACACAACGATTGGACAGCACAGTGATGATGCTGGGAGATCCTATACGCAGCAACACAGAAACACTGAGAACTTTAAACAATGATGGAAAGTGTTATAAATGACTTGTTGGCCTCTGATCTGTCACAAACAGCTGAAACGTGTCTCTCATGAGTCACATGAAGGTTTTTGACAGAAAGGACAAAAAGTAGCTGCAGTCAGTTTGTGTCATTTTTATATTTATTCATCTGGGAGAAAAATCTGAGGGACATTGTTGTTAATGACAAGTAGTTAAACATATGCCATTTTATGACCAGTAGTCAAGGTAGTAAATTAGCTTAACAGCTGCAGGCCATATATTATCCTTTAGTTCTAATGGTGTGCTATGTATGTAGTTTAGTCTCTATTATACTCTTGAATAAAAGAAACATAATCATTTGTAGTTTATTAGACAAAATGTGCATTACTCTGTATCCTTGATCAGCTGTGAATGTCTGACACTGTCTTCTTGAGAATGTTTTACTGCTGAATCATGTGAAGAAGGCCATAAGAGGGAGACTAGGTGTCTGGGCAGAAGAGATAAAACCACATTCTTTACCCCCCTTCCACTTTCACACAGAAAGACAGGGAGGCAAGGTCAGGAGCCAGGCTCACTAAGAATTAGAAAAACATGTGAAGATGCAGCTTTTATGACAAAGAGGGGGGCTGGGATTAGCTATAAAAGTCTGTGAAAGTTGCCACCATTTTGAGACATGCTGTCGAACCTCTGCAGGCATCTCTCCCGTCCGGGCGTTGTAATGCTCTTATTGTGAATTGTACCGAAATAAATGTTTGTTGATTGAGCATATATACACCGAGTATTGTCCTTCCTTCAGCCCAAAGATTCAAAGAACTGCGTGTTTTCAACAACTTGGTGCCGTGACCCGGATCTTTGGTGTGCTGAGGAGGTGCAGATTTGGCCTTTGGTGAGATCGTGGGGCAAGGCGAACGGAAGACCGGTCTAACAACAAAAAGGTAAGCACAACCTGTTGTATTATACCAAATGTGCATATTGGGCTTTCCAAATTAATCTGTTCGCTGAGTCACATGTATTTTCACAGTAAATTTGTCGGTGTCTGGTTTTTGGCGCAAGATACTAACAACATAAGTTGAGGCTGAATTCCAGTGTGTTAAATAAACTGCTTCTACCGAGATACTAATAACATACTACGTTGGTCTAGATTGCAGTAATCTGCTTCTACCGAGATACTAATAACATACTACGTTGGTCTAGATTGCAGCCACTTTACCTTCCACATTTAATTTTGTCTAATACTGGCTTCTGTAGCAATAATACGTTAGAATTTCTTCTGAAGACGCGGCCATTAGTTCAGTACATTGAAGTCGAGGTTTGAAGTTTGTTTATGGTGTCGGTTACGTCCTGGCTCTTGCCGGCTATGAAATAGAAGTTGATTTAAGGAAAAGCAGATGCTGGCTTCACGGTGCGGTTAAACACTGGCAACGCGAGAGCGAAACACGTCCGTAGGTTTGGTTTATGATACGGCGTGTTCCGGTGATATGCGGCTGTGAAGTGCAGTAGTGGTTGGTGCTAATTTTAGTACATTGAACAGAGGTTTGACGGTGGTTTGTGGCGTCAGTCGAGTTTTTTTTTTAAGGGCTGCGGTCATAAAACAAAGTAAAATTTTACTTGCCAAGAAGTACATAGAGCAAAACCTGGTTTATGATGTCTGGTATAACTTCGGGGATGCAAGCATCACTTTTATGATGCGACTTTGCTCCGTTGTGGCGGTCATAAGCGCAGAGAAAAGGGTATTTTGGTCTATGGTGCAGTGTGCTTTAAGAAGATCTAATAGTTGAGCTCAGAGGTTTCTGTGTAAAATTCCCGCTGAGGAAAAGTGTTGTGTGTGAGTGTCAAAGCGCGCTCTGGGTGAGAGAGTGTGTGTGAAGCTGCGAGGCGCGCTCTGGGTGCTGTCTTGTGGGTGAAGCGCGCACTGAGTGAGAGTGTGAGTGAGGCGCGCTCTGAGTGTGTTTTGTGTGGAGTGTGAAGCGTGAACACAGTGACAGTGACGGTTAATGTGTTTGATTAGGAGGACATTAGAGCAAATACACATTTTAGGATCAAAGGTTGATGCCTAGTGTACCTGTGGAACTTTGCCCTAGGAGTGGCGACCCTCCTGTCCGTGGACGCGTGGCCAGGACCGGCGTTGTCCGGGTGCCGAGGTGGTGACTTGGGGAGGTGAGGGCCCCCGCATAGCTACGGAAATAACACTGGAACGGCCGTGTAATCACGGGTTCACATTTATTTCCGGACTAGAACAAGACACATTTTGCGAACAAACGTTGAGTCTAGATTAGTAAAGAAATATAAAAAGGTTGAATTCTTCGTTTCAGTGGTTGAAATTGTTGTGTGCCTGTCCCCTGACGAGTGTGAAATTAGAATAAAGAGGGAATTCGGAGCCACATAGAGATAGACGGGCATAATTGGGTGTATTACTCTGTGGTGTAAACATTTAAAGTATTAAAAATATAAAAAAAGGAGTGAAAGGGCGAGAAGTGTGTGGTGTTGTGAATATGTCGGGTCTTAAATCTGACATAGAAAGAGGAGAAATGCAGGGTGAGTGGAAAACTGTTGATGAGCAGGTGAAGGAGTTGTTGTGGGCGCTGAGGGTCATGCGACCTGGCAGCGTGGGTGAGAAAAAATCAAAGGCTGCAGCTGTGGCAGCCAAAGTCAAAAAGTTGTGTGATAAGGAAGGAGTGAGAGGAGAAACAAGAAGTTCGTTGGCAAAATTACTTCTGGGAATAGCACAGAAGCGCCAGGAAGAAGAACAGGACATTAGTACACAGTTAGAGGAGGCTGCTTTTTGGAACAGGCGCAGATTAGGAAAAAAGTTGCAGGAAATTCAGGAGGAGAAAGCCCGTGTAACGAGGTGGGCTGTGACATGCCAGGGGGTGGAGCACTGGATGAGGGAGAGAAGGGAGGAGCCTGAGAAGCTGATGCTGCCGGCTTCTCCGGTGAAGTCATCGCTCACTGGCTTTCCCCCTCCCTATCAGGCCCCCGCCCCCCTCTACCCTGTGCTGAGGGTGGAGCAGGGCTGTCTCTCTAGTGAAAATGGCCAAGTTTTAGAAGTGACAGGAGGCTATGTAGATTGTGATATATCTAAAGAGCCCAAACGACCTACTCCACCCGCGAGGGGTGAAAGAATAAAACAAAGCTCAACTTTTGTTAATGAAGAGGGAGCTTGTGGCGGAGTGCAGACACCGCCCATGAAACAGTCTCCCCAGCAGGCAGAGTCTGAAGAAGAGCGGGCTGTGCGGCTGCTTGAAACAGCTATAATAACTCTAGAGCAGCGTCATCAAATTTCTGAGGATGAGACATGTAGTGGAGTAGTTGTTGCACCACAGGTTGAGAAAGGTGAGGTGTGCGGGCCCGATGGGGACGCATACGAGGGCTGGTTATCAGGCACACTGGATGATAATACACCAGTAAGTGTCTGGGAAAAGCAGAAATTAGATGCAGTGCCGGAGCTAGAAGAGGCCTTTTACAATAGAGCAGCTAGAGAAAAAGCAGGAAGAGGCAGAGTAGTTAAACCTAAACTTGCAAACAAACCACACCCCATGACACGTCGGAGCCAGGATGACAGGGACACTTTGTCTCTGCCGGGATCATTTCCCCTGGTGGTGACCGCTGGGGGTCACATGAAATACAAGCCATACGGGGTGGGAGATGTAACTGCATTGATTGAGTTATTACCTCCTATTACAGACGGAGGTGCAGGGTGGTTGAGAGAATTTGATAGAGCAACAACAGGTGTTCAACTGGCCCTAGGTGATTTCAGAGCTGTGGTGGCCAGATGTGTTAAAGGCACAGCACTGGATGACATAGAAAAAATAGCAGGTACAGCATTGATGGCTGATAGCATCCCGTTTTGCCGTGTTGTGAATGAAATATCTCATGCATTACGTGAAAAATATCCCACTCCAAATGCTGCTAAGATTTTGAAGTTGTTGTGGAAGCCTGATCAAACTCCAAGGGAGTACATAGAACAGGCTAAAGCCACATGGGCCCTTAACACTGGCCAGCATCCTGGTAGAGAGGGGATGCAACAATTGTGGTTTAGAGACGCTGTGTTAAAAGGTGTGCCCGAAAAGGTCAGAGTGGCCATGACTGATAATCCCGACATGCACTGAAAAAAATATGTTGTTGGATTTACTTAATTCAATGGTGGACATTTGTTGCACACAGATGTTTTGCTTCGGCAGCAACTTAAACAATTGAGTTAAATTAACACAATTTATTCATGTTCAATAAACCTGTGCAATTTGTGTTGATAAAATGTGACTTAAACATGTTTTGATGAAGTAATTTGAGCTCTTGGAATATTTTAATCCTTCACAATTTTCTCACGTTATCCCAACACGATTCAATAACTTTTACCCAATACTACTTGGTCACTTAAATACTACATGTTATCTTCAAATTACATTTTGCTATTATATTCTAGTATCAAATACACAATTTTCAAATGGAGGCCTTATAACAGATTGTATTGTTCTCTTCCAAGATGGTTGCTGGCATCCACCAGTAACCTTTCAAAACAAAATGTCTAATTTCACTGCATTGACAGTAGGTAAAGAATTAAACTGACATTACTCCTCCACTGAATCTACATAAATCAACAGTTAAATAATGTCAGTTCTTCCGTGTTCTCTGGAATCAATCACAGCAAAGAAATTAGACTGTTTCTTTTGAAAAATGTTGGGAAAGAACAAATCAAAACATTCTATTTAAGGCCTCTGACATCAAGATTCAGTTAAACAACAATTATAACTAAACAATTTGAGGTAATGTTAGTTTCCATTAACATTAAATTAGGTTACTGAATTGGCAAACACCTTCCTATTAACACCTCCCATTTTACCCCAATAACTAAAGAAATTAGCACTTGCAGGTCAAAAACTTTATTCAAGAGACGCAAAAATAACATTGATACAGTGACTGTCAAAAATTACAGCACTGATCATACTGTGACATCTTGGTTCAAAACAGCACACTTAGAAATATTCAACGTTCTTTACTTCAACTGAATGAAATTGAAAATACCATTTCACACGACCCATATGGGATATTTAGACTGTATAACTGTTCACGCTACATCTCTTCACTAGTAAAAGAAAGAAAAAATACAAAGACAAATTTAAAAATGCTGCCAAACAGACAAACAGAACTTGTACAGAGCAAAAGGAAAAACAAACAACAAAAAAAACGGCTTGTCCTCATGGCAGTTGCAGAGTATATAAAAATGAACCCTGCGATCCGTTCCTGGAATTGAGCTTCAAAAATGCAGCAGAACAAGTGTGAGATTTAAATGTCCTCTCACCTAGAGCTGGTCACCTCACATGCATAACAGTGAGCTTCGTTGCAGGAGCAGTTTTGTCTTAGTTGTGAGCTTTTCTTGAGAGCTGAGTTGCATCCAACTCCATTACCACCCTTTGAATCACCTCAAAAGTGTAGCAGAGTTGTGATGGGTAACTCATGTTGAAGGAATAAAAAAGGTCCAAACAGCATGGCTACTGCAAAGGTCACGTTATCCAGATCTTGAAGAACAACATCAGAAAAGTCATTGCCTGCCGCATCTCTGGAGACAGATGTTCATTGTGGTTTTCTCAATCTGTGCAGTGGCCTCAGTCAAGTCCTGGTTAAACACAAAACATTTCTTTAAGATTCCTTTTTAAACTCATCTCTTTTGAATCTACCAGTTCTAATGTTAGAGTAATTTAAACCAATGCAAGCAACATAGTAAATAGCTATAGCCAAAGAGTGGCCTGCCATGCTGCCATTCATGGTCTAACAGAGTTTCTAAGAGAGGGTGAAAAACATAATAATTTCAAATGCTTTACATTAGTTTTTGTTAGAAAGACACCGGCCCATCAGAAATCCAGGTTATGTCACTCAGAAGATGTTAGAATTTAGACTTTCAGCCCCACAATTTGGTTAGCTGTTGGTCAGTTGGTCTTTTTTTCAAACAAAAGCTAATGTAAATATTGGGGGGATTTTTCTTTGTTCACTAGAATGACAAATTTAAAGTTTTTTCACACTGATGTGACCCCTAATACAGGGGTGGGGGTGGGGCCTCAAGGGCCGGCGGCCGAGTTCACTACCAGGCCTCATGTGAACTTCAAATTATTAAAGAGGACTACTGGTCCTAACCAGTCCAATGAGGATCAAGTGGATAACTAAATGCATTTTTAAATGTTGCAAAGCCACAATCTACTCATAAAACACTCACCATGAACTCCTGCACCAAGATGTTGCAATTGTCTTTCACACAGATGCGGAGCACTTTGATGAGGGACTCCGAGCATTAATGTCATCCTAAAGTATTATAACAAAGAAAACAGAGATTTGTGAACTTTTCAGTAGCACAGAAGAAAATGATCCCAGACAAAAACTCTTGACTTTTTAAACCAGTCAACATGCAACACCAGCATCTACAAAGCAATATCAAAAGTTCCTGTTTGACATCAACTTTATGGATATATCGTTTCCAGAACATTTATTTTTTAAAAAAGATAAATTTTTCTCAGTGGGCCAGTAAATGCATGACGAAAATTATGGCATCCTTTTAGTGGAATCATTACTCACAGGTAATAGTTGACGGTTTCAATGGATGTAGCATAAAAATCTTTTACTGACCTAATGCAATACATATACACTTTGTAGTTAAAGAATTTTAAAGTTCTTACTGTCATAATGGCAGCTACATCCTTTAGCTTTGTGCCCTGTTCCCCCGATCACTTTGCAAACACTTTCAGCAGACTGCCAGAGAGAAACTCAGCTCCGTCAGAAACCTTGACTGTATGCATGGTTGGGATGCACTGGAATGCTGCATTTCATCTGAAATGACATAAAATTATTTTTGAAATAACAGCAGGCACTGTGCTTGGTTAATCAGTAATGTTTTGTTGAATAAAAACTGTGTTTCCAGATCTTATGGGATTAAAAAAATCCAAAGATGTTTGTTTCTGATTTGCAACCCAACAACCCACAAGTTACAACCTCATTTCAGTTCAAGTGTGCATTAATGCGAGTCCAGTAATCACCTTTCTGGCAATACATACAGGTATAAGATAAACCTATGGCAGATTTTGGATTTCTCAGTTGTATTAATAGGGTGAGTATGCATGCACCTAATAATTATAAAAAACCTATTATAATTAAGTTACAGAAACGAAAATAGAATATACTTTCTTACCATAACACCTTGAACCCACAATCCATCAGCTGACTCCTGGTGAAATGCAGAATAGAGGTCGTCTCTCAATGTGCAGCAAAAAAAAAAAAAACAAAAAACAAAAGGACAGCAGGTGAGGGCAGGAGGGGTAGGGATGTAAGCTAGCATAATGCCGCTGATGATATTAGCTAAAGCTGTTCAATGTCCAAAATCTCACTAACACCACGGTGCAGTAAATACACAATGTAACTGAAGAGTCAGTTGGCAAATCTATTCACACAGAAAACCAAATTATGTTATGAGTGCCTCGTAATTAGGTTTAATGTGATATTACGGCTCTTGTGCCAAAGACAAATTCAAATGAAAAAGCGCCAATTCTTTGACAACAGATAAAACAGCAAATAAGCTAACGGCTCTTTTTTAGCATGTTACATGGCGACACTCTAGACGTTTAACTACATTTGGCTGAAATATGGTAAAAATTAATTCAAAAAATCAAGACATACCAAAAAACGTAGAGTTGGCTGCTCGACTTGACTGAGATGGATGCCTTTTTTAAACCACGATCCAAAGCCCGCGAGATGAAATCACGCGTGGTTTCACGAGATTTAACGTTGCTATCTTATTAACTTACTTCACCTGAACATGATATGAACAATTTAATACACCCTTTCTGCATATCATGTAGTTTTTACACTATATAGTTACATTTAACTTTAAAACATGAGGCAATTGTGTTAAATACATGCAAGATGCTTACATAAATCCAAGAGATGGCCAGTCCCTTTTTTTCAGTGTGGAGGGAGCAGAGTCTCATGTGTGGGAGAAACATCTGGTGCATCGCCTGCAGACAGCTCATGATGAGGTTATGGCTAAAACTGAGGAGACAGATAGCATGAAAGAGCAATTGTTGAAATTACAGCTGGGTGAAATGAGGGGAAAAGCAAATGACAAGAAAAAGGATGAAAAAATAGCAAAAGTAATGGTAGCTCAAGGTTTCCAGCAAATGGGGACTGATGTTGATCCTAATGCATTGCCAGTAGACACACCGGGACCCGCGCGAGGCACAAATTGGGGTGGCCGTGGGGTCGGTAGAGGAAATTGGGGCTCACGTGGTGGTCAACGGGGAGGAGGCGGCGGCATGGGCAGGCAAAGGGGTGCGCCAAGAGGAGGTTTATATGTGCCAGGGACTGTGTGCTTCAACTGTGGTCAGACTGGACATTGGTTTCGAGAGTGCCCAGAACCACCTCAGCCGTTCACCAACAACATGCCACGTTCAGCCAGAAGGGGGCGTGGACAATGGTCGGCCCCCAACTCACAGATGGCTCCACCAGGCCAGTACTCAGTGGAATACTGGCAGCAGGGACAATACTGACACACCCCACAGAGAGGCCTGGAAATAGGGGGAGGGGCAGACCCCCTGTTGCCACTAAGGGTTCATGGACGTAACCTGCCCTTTTTAGTGGACACAGGAGCAACGTATTCCACCATTCGTACGGCTCCTGACGACATCCCACTCACAGACACAAAAATCAGTGTTATCGGCTTCTCTGGGGTAACCATGACTTTGCCAGTGACTGTCCCTCTAAAGACGGAGTTAGGACGCCAGTCCTTAACACATTCATACATGATTTCATCACAAGTTCCAGTTAATCTGTTGGGCAGGGACCTGCTCATTAAGCTGGGAGCTACTATCATGTGTGGAGCTGATGGATTGACAGTGACTTTGAGAGATGGCACACAGCTGTCCTGTTTGCAATCAGGAATGAGAGGACAGTGGCTGTTATCTGAGGATTGTGAACGTACAGCGCAGATTTACTGGGCGAGACTGACCACATCAGATGGAATTCTGGCACAGTACCAACTCTGGCGTCCCTGGATAATGTCCATGTCTGTTTACTCTCCCTTGCGTGACCCCTACCACGTGACCTTGTTTTATGATCGCGAACGCACTGAGTGCTTTGAGGAATTGTTTAACGAGTGTTTAGATGAGACAACTTGGGAGCTTAACTCTCAGGACATTTATGTTGGTACACCTGGAGTGGCAGCGTTTGTTCCACTCCCTGAAGATAAAATGAGTTGGTATAGAATGGGGGATGAAGCGGTTCCCCATGTGTCTTTGGCAGTACACGAGGGTCATCAAGCAAAAGATTTAGGCCCCATGGTGAGAACAGCCACGAGGGCCACAGATTGGCAACAAACACAACTTACTGATGTCTCATACTCACCCAGTTGTAAAACATATCGAATTTCTGTGACTGCTACTGATCAGAGTGTGTTAGAGCACAAATTTTTAAAGCGCACACATGGCAGGGAGAAATCTGATCACGAGGAAGCTGTTAAAGGCTTAACAGAACTCCCAGACACTCTGTGGTCTAAAGGTCCAACTGATGTGGGTTTAACATTTTGTTCACCCATCACATTTGAGTTAAAGGATGACACCCCTATTTGGCGTTCACAATACAGACACAGTCCAGAGGCAGATAATGGCATTGCAGAAACTATTTCAGGGCTCCTGCGGGTGGGTGTGCTGGAGTCGTCTTCCTCTGCATGGAACACTCCGATCCTCCCAGTTGAAAAGTCAGGCACGGGCAAGTATCGAAGGCACATGACCTTAGGGCAATAAACGCTGTCCTTAAGACACAAACAGTACCTGTACCAAACCCCTACACAGCTCTGACTAATTTATCTCCAGATCAGCGGTGGTTCACATGCATAGATTTGGCAAATGCTTTCTTTTGTCTCCCTCTGCATCCATCTTTAAGAGATATTTTCTCATTCACATACAGGGGCCAGCAGCTGCGTTACACACGGCTGCCGCAGGGTTTTGCCCTTTCACCTGGCATTTTCAATCAGGTACTAAAAAATGCTCTTTCTCCATGTGTTTTACCTGAAGGATGCACACTGATCCAATATGTGGACGATTTGCTGATTGCCGCTAAGACAGCTGATGCTTGTTTTCAAGCGACACTGACGGTGCTTCGCCAGCTGGCTAAAACAGGCTTTAAAGTAAGTAGAGAAAAACTCCAACTTGTCAGAACTGAAGTTACATTTCTAGGTCGTGTGGTGGCGATGCAGACGGTGGGCATGTTGGCGTCCCAGAGGGAAACAATTATGTCACACCCCCAGCCACGTACAGTTAAAGAAATGTTGTCATTTCTTGGGCTCACAGGTTACAGCAGACATTACATTCCTGACTATGTGGGCAAAACCAAACCTCTGAGGGATTTGGTAAGAGAGCACGGCATGAGAGATCTCACAGCTAATCTCAACTGGACCACTGAAGCTGAAATGCGGTTCATTGAATTAAAGCAGGCCCTGTCTCGTGCAGCAGATTTGGCAATCCCCGATTATAACTCTGATTTCTCAGTTGATGTTTCTGAAACAAATGGAGTAGTAAATGGTGTGTTGTTTCAGAAAAAAGGGGGAAAGAGACAAGTACTGATGTATATCAGCATTGGCCTGGATAACACAGAAAAAAGACACCCCATGTGCACACAACATGCAGCAGGGGTAGCAAAAATAATTCAGAAAGTGGCTCACATTGTAAGAGGGCACCCACTGAAAGTGCTCACAACACACAGTGTGGTGGCCTATGTGAACTCACAGGCATTTACAATGACCCCATTGAGACAACAGAGACTGACTAAGATTCTGGAGTCTCCAAACTTGACCTTCACACATGAAGGGATTAACATGGCAGATCAAATGGGGGGGGGGGAACACCTCATGACTGTACACAAATAGTAGAGGTTGAAGAGAAAGTAAGATCTGATTTGAGAGCAGAACCGGTGAGTGAGGCAGATGATTACTTTACAGATGGATGTTGTTTTAGAGATCCGAGTGAAGGATTGAAAACAGGCTATGCAGTGATGAAAGGAGTTGGAGAACAGCTGCTGGTGGAGAAATCAGGAACGTTAGAAGGGCCTCAGTCAGCACAGAGAGCAGAGCTTATTGCAGTGATAGAAGCTCTGAGATTAGGGAAAGGAAAAAGAGTTAACATTTATACTGACTCAGCATATGTTTTCGGAGCAGCACATGTAGAGTTGGGGCAATGGAGAAGGGCTGGATTCAGAACAGCCACAAATAAACCGATCAAACATGAGGAGGAAATGAGACAGCTGGAGGACGCTCTGAAAGAGCCTCTGGAGGTCGCTATCATAAAGTGTAAAGGGCATGACGACTCTGACACTTGGGTGGCGAAAGGAAACAGAGCAGCCGACGAGGAAGCAAAACGGGCGGCAGGCTATAAGGAAGGAAAACAAATGGTAAGTATGGGTATGGAATGGGGAGACCTGCCAGCCCAAAAGCGAGAGGACATCGAAAAGGCGCAAGGAGGAGCCTCACCCGAGGAAAAGGCGGTGTGGCAGGAAAGAGGGGCTGTACAATCAGAAGGATTGTGGAGAGGGCCCGACGGGCGACCAGTGCTCGCAGCAGGAGTGGCCCAGGAGAAAATCAAAGAAGCTCATGGGTTAGGTCATGTGGGAGTGGCCCAGATGGAAAGGGATTTGTGTCATTGGTGGCATCCCTACATGAAAAACCTGGTAAGGGAACATGTGAGAGCCTGCCTGATTTGTGGACAACACAATCCGAAGCCCACCGTGAAACCAGAAATGGGTAAGTTTCCTTTGCCAGAAAGACCAGGCCAGGAAATTGTGATTGATTACACTGACATGATAACCGCCGTTCGAGGGTGTAGATATCTGTTGGTGTGTGTGGATGGATTGACTGGTTGGCCAGAGGCGTGGCCTACCCGCAGAGAGGATAGCAAAACAGTGATCAAATGTCTGGTGAATTATTATGTCCCTTGGCATGGATTCCCAGAGAAGGTAAGATCAGATAATGGCACTCACTTTAAAAATCGAGATCTCGCTGAGGTGGAATGTATGTTGGGGTTGCAACATAGATATGGTACAGTTTACCATCCACAGTCTCAGGGAAAAGTGGAGAGAATGAACCAAAATCTTAAAAACAAATTGGCAAAAATCTGTGCACAGACTAACATGAATTGGGTTGATGCTCTTCCCATAGCCTTAATGAGTGTAAGGTGCGCCGTTAATCAGCGCACTGGGTTCACTCCATATGAGCTGCTGACAGGAAGACAATTTCCAGGCCCTGCAGCAGGTGTAAGAGAATTAAGAGAGGAAGTAAAAGTGTCTGAACATGTGAAACAGTTTAAAGCACTAAAAGCTCTTGTCTCTAGTTTCACTACGCAGGTGGGAGATCCAACAGGAAAGGAGGTGACCACGCCAGAGGCGAAGTGGGTGTGGCTGAAGGTGTATAAGCGAAAGTGGGACGAGCCCAGGTGGACGGGACCTTTCGAGGTGACCACTCGAACCTCTCACGCGGTCCAGCTGAGGGGCAAAGGCGACACCTGGTACCACTGGAGCCAGTGTGCAGCGGCGGAGGAGCCTAGGCGATCGGAGAGGCTCTTGGCGAAAAAGGGGGACACGGCTGTGACCCCAAAAAACACAGATCTTAGTATAGAAGGGCCAGAATAATACCCTGATCTGTGTAACGACCAAAGGGTAGTCTACCCCTGAGGTTGAAGAAAGAAGTCGAGAATCACCCGACGAGAAGATAGTATAAGCTACAGCAAAAAAAAAAAAAAAAAAAAGTGCCGTAGGCCTAAAGCTCTAGTTTAGAAGTTATTAGCAAGTATTAAAATGGGGGAGGAAAAGTCTAATGCAAAAATGAAGCTTCTGGAGAATTGGAAATTGATGGGAGTGTTAGCTATGATCACTATTGGTGTGCTAACTACTGTTTTCCTGTTGTGTGAGTTGCCCAGTTACAGAACTCATCCACCTCCTCTTCCTCTCGCGGACCCTGTGGCGACCAGCTCTGAACGTGATGTAGGTGAGAAACCAGATCCTTGTTTGGAGTATTATGGAGGCATAGAGGTGGATTACGTTAGAGGATCCACCACAGCCTTCACTTTTGATCTGTGTTCCGTGATAGACTGTGGAAAGGATCAGACCAGTTGGCGCGGGTACGAAGTATGGACATGTCATGACATAAGATTCACAAATGCTTGTCTTATAGGTAAACCCACCGCCACGGGGTACACCCCGTGTGAGGAGTGGGACATGGTGACCGGTTACACCCTCCCAGGATGGGATACACGGGGCCGTTGGGAGGGGTTTGCAATTCAGCGTGATTTCAGTAACACACAAAATCCACTTACAATGTCTATTGGTGGGTGGCAGGTTACACCGCAGCGGTACCGGAAAGAAGATAAAGTGTTTTAGGAGTAGATGTATTTGGGAAGGACCCAAGGGGCATAATAAAGATAAACTTTAAAGATCCATCCTGTAAATTGCCCAGCCACAACGCCACATTAAGCTGTAATTTATCTAGCAGCGACACCGCATCAACCAAAGCCCCACCTTCCGTGTCTAAGGTAACAAAAATGGACTACACAAAGTGGAAACCCCGACAGCTGATGTCTCGTGCCACAGGCTATGTGGACAGCAACCTGTGGTTGGACTGGCTGATTGAAACTACAAAAGAGCAAAAGGTGTCGGATTGTGTGGCATGCGCTACAGCACGCCCACGTTTATTTATTGAACCGGCACCTCTGTATCCAGAGGACCCCTGGGGTTTTGATTGCATGCTCCGACTTACTCGGAGAGCAGTAAATACAGGAAAATGTGCTCCATTATCTGCTTTATTTCCCCCAATAGATAATAACACCATTCCCGGACCATTCACACCTAGGAAAGCTAATTATACTTGTTTCAATTTTACTGCAGATGATCCTGGAGAGCAGGAGTATGACGCTGGAGAGATCCCGGCTGATTGGTGTGAGGCCACATTTCCAGGAAGAGGAGAGGCAGCGCGTGCGGGCGCCACGGTCGTGGGTACTTGGGCTCGAGCCGGTTTGTACTATTATTGTGGAGGTGGGAGTCTGCATGTGCGAATACCAAATGAAGCGGTTGGTGTTTGTGCCATGGTCAGACTAGGAGCGCCTCTGCTGATAATAGGGGGTAAGGATAATTCTGAGAGGGTAGAGGGACATGCGCGACGACCACCTTGACGCCTGGTCAAGGGTGGCCTAAAGGATCATCTTGGTCGTTTGATTTAACTGTTAATTCACCCACATATATAGATTCTATCGGTGTTCCGCGTGGCGTTCCAAATGAGTTTAAATTAGTAGATCAGATAGCAGCCGGTTTTGAAAACATTCCAGTACTTTCTGCCTTGTTTCCCGTCACCCCCAACAAAAACGTAGATAGAATTAACTATGTGCACTATAACGTTCTCCGACTGTCAAATTTGACCCGTGATGCAATTCAGGGTTTAGCAGAACAAGTAGGTCCAACCTCTCTGATGGCAGTGCAGAACCGGATGGCGCTGGATATGGTTCTGGCTGAAAAAGGAGGGGTTTGTGAAATGTTTGGACAAATGTGTTGTACTTTTATTCCCAATAATACAGCTCCGGATGGCTCTGTAACTCGAGCACTGGAGGGGCTACGGACTCTGGCCCATAATATGCATGAACATTCAGGTATCGACAATCCGCTGGAGGAATGGATGACTTCTGTTTTTGGGCAATGGAAGGGATTTGTTATGTCAATCTTGGTCTCACTGTCTGTTTTTACTGCTGTCTTAACCACATGTGGTTGTTGTTTGATCCCATGCCTCAGAGCTCTAGTAGTTCGTCTTATTGACAGGGCCGTAACCTCAGGGCCGGAGGGCCGGGGGGTTATGATGCCTCTGTTAAAGGATGATCCTGAGGAATGGAGAGACGTGGACCTTGTGACCCTGGAATGCGTCTTGTAAGTGATCTCTTTGAGAAAAGAGATCAAAGGGGGTGTTGTTAATGACAAGTAGTTAAACATATGCCATTTTATGACCAGTAGTCAAGGTAGTAAATTAGCTTAACAGCTACAGGCCATATATTATCCTTTAGTTCTAATGGTGTGCTATGTATGTAGTTTAGTCTCTATTATACTCTTGAATAAAAGAAACATAATCATTTGTAGTTTATTAGACAAAATGTGCATTACTCTGTATCCTTGATCAGCTGTGAATGTCTGACACTGTCTTCTTGAGAATGTTTTACTGCTGAATCATGTGAAGAAGGCCATAAGAGGGAGACTAGGTGTCTGGGCAGAAGAGATAAAACCACATTCTTTACCCCCCTTCCACTTTCACACAGAAAGACAGGGAGGCAAGGTCAGGAGCCAGGCTCACTAAGAATTAGAAAAACATGTGAAGATGCAGCTTTTATGACAAAGAGGGGGGCTGGGATTAGCTATAAAAGTCTGTGAAAGTTGCCACCATTTTGAGACATGCTGTCGAACCTCTGCAGGCATCTCTCCCGTCCGGACGTTGTAATGCTCTTATTGTGAATTGTACCGAAATAAATGTTTGTTGATTGAGCATATATACACCGAGTATTGTCCTTCCTTCAGCCCAAAGATTCAAAGAACTGCGTGTTTTCAACAACATTAAAATGTGTTTTCAACAGAGACAAGAACATGAATATAACAGAACAGGTAAATGAACATGTTTCAAGTAAACAGCTGGACTGATCAGGTCCAAACACAGAGTGATAAACTTGTCAAACAGCTGTCATATCTTTATATAGAAGCTCTTTATAAATGCTGCTCACTGCAGTCTGTTTACTAATAATGTCAAAGTGTTAGAAACACAGAAACATCAGAATGGTCTTTGTTCACAGAAACCTGTCTGGGATCCTTTGTTGTTCTTTTGATGCAGAGTTACATTATAAATATAAAGAGTTATTTCAGAGTCTCATCAGTTTTCCTGCATGTCTTTATTTAACACATCAGCAGGGCTGAAGCTCTCATGTTAAACACACACTGATCTATGGATACGTTCATGTGTTTCTAACAGAACCAGGCTGTTATCAGCCTGCACTAACATTATGTCACACACACTGAATGTAACAGTGACAGTTTACATCATCACACAATCAGCTGTGATTGTTTCACTGTCATCAAACGAGTCAACAGGAAGTAGAATCAATAGAAACCAATCATTTACTGACAGCATGTCTGATGGAAATAAGTGCAGATTATGTATGAAGTCTAACTGCACACAGTAACTGTGTTACAATAAGGACTTAACAGCGCCCTCTGCTGGAGTGTTTCAGTACTGCGTTAACTAGAATACACCACCTCCTCCTCACACCACCTGCTACAGCTCTACTCTTCTATGACTACAGTCATCCACAGCACTGATGTGAGGTCACATGGTTCATATGTAAGGAGCACAGCTGACCTCAGGTCAGTTTAATGACTGTGAGCAGCAGCTGTGTTATTGTCACTGTGACAGGGAGACACTCTCAGACACAGCGCTCATGTCAGCTTGTTCTCATGCAGGAGGATCAGGAGCTCCATGTTTGTCTTTCTGTTTGAATCATGATGTGTTTGTGCCATCAGAGTCTGTCATGAGTACTCAGGGTTTCACAGCAGCTCTTCTGGATGCTGACGAGGACTCCAACCTCATGTTTCACCTCTCTGAGCTTCTGATGTCTGTGAACACTCGTGTTTCTTCTCTGGGCTCATCTGGACAAAAACACCTTTCTGTGTTTGGCTGCAGCCTCATTCTGACTGACAGGAAGTGTGTTATCCATGAGCTGCACTTCTGTGAGGAAGTTTCCTGCTGTGTTTCCTGTCTGTGGACAAACACGAGTGTTCCAGCTGAGGACTTGGTTCCTTCCACCTGTCCATACTGGACATCACGCTGTCTGCAGCTCTGTAAATGCAGCTCCAGGTCCTTCCACGTGCTGCTCTGTATTTGTGCAGTTTGTAGTGTGTCCTGGGAAACGTAGCACACATGGTGTTCTTCTGCTGTTTCCTCCTTTCACTGAGTGTGAAACACTGACGCTGTGCTGTTGTTCACAGAGGGGAGCTGATTCTAGCTGCAGCTGGACTCTGTCATCTAACTGAATGTGTTGGTGCTGATCACGGGGCTCTGAGGGGGGAGCAGCAGGAGGACTCTGGATGCTGACGTCAGTGTATCTGTGGAAGCTCCCACAGCGTGTCTGTCATTCAATATTGTGCTGTATATTGTATCTATGCAAAGATGAACAGACTGTGTGTTCACTGGTCTCTGTGCTGCAGCTCTGATGTCATCATCACTCCCTCCTCCACCCTCAGCAGTCCCAGCATGCTGCTGTGGTGCACCCCACCCTCACTCTACACCTGAGCCACAGACCACACCCTCCACCTCAATATACACCACAGTTTTCTCTGCTGTGGAAATGAGATCAGGAGGAAATCATCATTATTATTATTTAATAAACGCTCACATTAATGTGGGCTTATTTGTTTCATATTAGAAACATTAGTTGAGTGTTTTTAGTATAAAATGGTCAAAGTCCCTCTTTTTGCTCCTCCCCTCACCTGTGGATGGGCGGTGCTGTTACCGTGGTGACAGCTTGGATGTGTTTCAGTCCTGCCTGGTTATCACTGCAGGAATCTTTCACATTTATTACAGGTAATAACTCTGATTTTTCTGTGTATTATGAACTAAATGTATCCTGATACACACAGAGATGGATGAGCAGAGGTCACATGATGAAAGAACAAACATGGAGTCTTTGATTTATTTAGATATTTATTGATGAATGCAAACAAACCTGACACTGAACCATCGTCCAGAACAAACCTGATCACATGACCTGCTGACCCAAACAGTGCAAAGCTCCATGGCAACAACAACAAACAGCCTCACATATGTTAACAGAGGCTGTTAGAAGCACAGAGTCTTTACAGTCTTTCTCCTGTTTGGACACAGATCTCTGCACATCTTCATCACAGTTACTCACAGACGTGCAGAGTGTGTGGATATCAAAGCTAAGTTTCCACCATGTTTGTAGTCTGTACTGGGACTCATGGAGCATCTCTCTATGAGCACTCAGTGCTTTAAACAGTGAGTCCCAGTTTAACCAGCAGCCTTCACACCACACATCACACAGACATGGAAACTTCAAACCTCAGACTGAAGACACCATCAGAAATAAACAGATTGTGATGAAGATGAAGAACTGGACCAGTTTGCTGTGGTTTCTTCTGTTCCTGTCAGAAATAAGAGTCTGGCAGCACTTTGCTCTCCTTCCACATGTTTAAGGAGGAAGTGAAGAAGAGCGAGTGAGTCGTCTTCCTCTGTGGGCCCAACATCAGGCAGCAGCCACGTATTTTTAAAAACCCAGCACACTGCTTCAGAAACACTGAGTCCAGGTGACCAGAGTCATGTGATCAGTGAGGTCTTCACTCAGGACGTCACTGCTTCAGGACCTGATTCAGAGGTTTATGAGGACGTGGATCATTGGTGCTGATGTTGTGTGAGAGCTGGTGAACCATGGGGAACATAAATAACAACCAGGCCATCAGCAGTTCTACCCCCAGCTCTAACACCTACATAATACACTATACATATAGTTATTGTTAAGGTTCAAATATTGAGGAAGGAGAGTACAAACAACCAGGTCCAGAAGAGCTTGGTCAAACAATTGATTTTAATGAACACAGGCGTGGGGGGACCAGCGCCGTACGCAGACAGCGCTGATCTCCGACTAATCAAAGCATAAACAGATATTTTATACCATCGGGGTTTGAATTTAATGACGCCCCTTCAACGTCACACAGATACATACATACATACGTCAAATCAAAACCACAATGACTTTTAACACAGTTTGAAAAGAACATTATCTCTATCTTCATGGCAGATGTTTCCTGTCAACCTTTTGACTGCCGCTTCTCCAAAACCACAGACCATGCTCTGCAGTAAGATACCACTTCTGCACGCCCGCAGTTGCAAGCAAACATGATTAACCTCTCACCTATAACTGAATGTATCTACTATGTGTGTGTGTGTGTGTCACGACCTCACTTGGCACTCTGTGTCACCTCTCACCTACTAACACTCGCAGTCAAACAGAGGCCACTCTCACATGTGTCAGCAGTTTACTAAAACTATATATGTAGTATATTGAATAAATGTTTTAATCAAGAACCTCTACTAGAAGCTTAATAAAAGAATATAAAAGTATAAAAGATAATAATGAACAACCTGGTTATTCAAATAGCATCATCCAAACAGCTCCTCAGAATAAGCTGCACTTACACTCTGCTTTTAGTTTCACTTTTGCAAAAGCACGCTCTGCAAACCTGCAGTTTCCTGTCAAGACTTTGCACAGATGGACTCAGAATCAGCAGAATCAGCCCATACACACTTAAGATTATAACAAGCATTCAAAAGCATTTAAGATCATAGATTCAACTCAACAGTTTAAAGTGGTTATAACTGCACCTGTAGTAAAGGCTAATTGGGTACCAAAATGTTTAAACATCTGAATGCAATATCAATGCTGTAGATTATATTATTAATGCAATGGTAATGATGATGATTATTAACAGTAGCAACAAAATAATTTCCCTGATCTCCACATTATATAGGTTATAGTATGTTATATATAAACGTAGCTGAAGCAGTTTCATTTGTAGCTTCACGCTGCACTTCACATGTTTGTCCACCAGATGGCAGCACAGAGGCCTGTGTTGGAAAGCTTTGAGTAATGAAGCGTTTTCAATCCAAGCTTCAGAAAGCTTCATGTGGTCATCAAGGAAGCAACCAGGAAATATCTGCTGTGTGTAAAAACAGCAACACAAGAATCCAGGATGAAGACAAGAAACTCAAAGCTCACAAAACAGGTGGAGCTAATTTTGTGACGTGTTTCTGTAAAAACACCACAGAAGTGAATCATCAAAGTTTCCATGTGAGCTGATGATGCTGCTGCAGAGTTTCTGTGAACTTCCTGTGACCCCGCCTCCTCATACAGAGACATCTGATTGCTCTTCAAACTGCATCACGTGGACACATGTGATTGTGTGTTGTAGTATTGATCCCAATGCTGGTATCAGTCCTGGATCAATAACACTGGATGGATGCGTTCAGCATGGAGCCCCTGAGCTGTGTTACAGACAAACATGGAAACTGACAGGTCTGTGTCATTCACAGTCTGTAACACTTCTAAACAACAGAGGCTGACCCAAGTGCCTCAGAGCCAGGCACGCTCACATCACAGCTCTCTAAATAAGCCAGTTTCAAAATAAGAGCTGAAAGCTGTGTTTGCTTGTGTTAGCTTATTATTGTGGAGACTAACATTCAGTGATCATGTGTTCAGACTCATAATGATTACTCTCAGAAATCCTGATCTTTGTATTTACTGTGTGTTGGATCAATAACTGAGATTCATGGTATCACACAGCTGTGCTGCTGCTGATGTCAGCACATCTGGAACAATACGAGGTATCTGCTACCAGACTGAGCAGGACGTGAGACCTGTGGACTGTTTAAAGCTGTCCCTCCACAGCTCACTCAGACCTGATCCACACCTCAGTGATATTCTCTGACTTCCTCAGTAGAGACAGAAACCATTCAGATCTGGGACCATCAGCTGACTGATGATGTCACACAGACTGTGTTTTTCAGGAACAGTGATTCTGATGTGAGCCTGCTAGCTGACAGCAGACCTGATGAAAGCACATGTTCACATCTGTGAGGACAGACTGGACTCTTTGACTGCACCTTGGTTCTCCTCAGAGGTCTGTACAGG